>NC_138732.1:32839557-32851557 GCF_965113295.1 Leuciscus leuciscus
GCGCGCCCTGTTGAACTGTCGTCAGTCTGTATTGTATGTGCACCTCGAACACCCCCATGTATGCGGGTTATTTCAGTTTGATGCTCATTCTTATCTTACTTTTGTTTATCAAGTAAAGCTGTGGACGGTAGAATGGGTGACAAACAGTTACACGAGTTCGATTGGGGAATAAAGTGCAAGTTGTGAGATGCCAATCGCCTCCGTGAGTCTGTCTGGCCTCTGTAATAACTTCATCTGTGAGCTATCCCTATTTCTCCTCCTGACACAACGCGTTACAAAGCGTCGGACATCGAACAGGCACAGATAAGCTCTGAAGATGTCTACTAGTCCATCAACAAGAACGATATTTACTCGAGTCTGACTCCTTGCTCGGTCAGTCTGCCGTTTCCTCTTTCTTTGGTCCTCCGACAAACCTTTCCTAGCTTTCTGCTTCTTTTTTACCGGTTCAGCCATGACGAAAGTGTGAAGAACTCAGTATCTAACGTTACCTTTTTCTACGTGTACGTGTGCACTGTGCAGTGCCATAAAGCAACTCGTTACAACGCGAGACCTGATATCAAGCGATACACGCCCGCCGGCCCAAAGTTGCAAGGGTGGTTTTTCGGCTCACAGGCGCTTGGGGGGTGCGAGACGACCACCATTCAACCCGAAATAAGTCATATAACTATTCCAATGACTCCGAAGCTGTTCGGTTAAAGTAAAAAAGTTACTTAGTTCACCTTTAAGCACAGACTGAAAAGGTGTGTATATATTTGTTTACTGTTAGTTGTAACGAGTGTTTTGTGTACTTCGCTGTGTATGTTCCATGCTAATGAAAGGGAGAGAGAGAGTTTTGGATAAGACTTAAATGCTCACATCTTATACTGTTTTTATTTAGCTGCTCTTACAGTGATTTTCTGGAGTAAAACTAACGCTTCATCTTTTGTGTGATGTACAATAAACTTAATCGAACTCATCAGTATATTTTGGTCATCATTCGGACGAGGTCTGCTACAGCAGGCTTGTATTAATAGTGGATAAAAGCAGATGACAAATAAGTTATAACCATAATTAAGCTAAACTATACCTGTTCAATCTCCATACAGTATATATTCTCTGGCTCTGTGGGCATTATTGTCCGACTCCGAGTCGAAATGAACACCACTAATGAGAGTTTCTGTTTTGATATTATCAGATGAGATTGTCCTGGCTCTGAGCGCGAGCTCGTAAGGCTCCACCCTTTGGGCGGCAGCAGCAGCTCATTTGCATTTAAAGGGATACACACTAAAACGGTGTGTTTTTCTGAGCCCCCAAAAAATGACAATTTAAACATGCTGTAAAAAAAATATCTGTTGGGTATTATATTTATACATACTCTGGGGACATCAGAGACTTATTTTACATCTTGTGAAAAGGGTCATAATAGGTGCCCTGTAAGCATAAATACTGTTAAGGAAGTTTGTAGTAGACTAATTTACACACACACACACACACACACACACACTTTAGTCATATAATTTAACAAAAAAACAAGGGACTAGTTTGGAATTAAGAACATTTATTTAAAATGAAAAGCATGTTGTATGCAACATATTACAGAATAAATAATTATTAAAAAAAATGTAAACAGTGACAGTGCAACTCAAGTATTTTTTTCAGTTTGTTGTAAACTCTGCCGCTTTGGACGACACAAGGGGCATTAATAAACATCTTTGCTATTTAGTGCACAATATTTGAATAAACTAACAACATCCACCAACATAGAACTGTGGCAGTCAGTGCAACTGAGGTAGGTATTAACATCAAGTCTAAGACGACTCACTTAATGGAGCCTATTTAGAAAAAGTGAGTGGCAGGTTTTTTTTTAAGAAAAGTAGCTTTTCTGCATTATCAGCAGTCAGCCTGTTTCTGTTTTCATCTATAATGTGTGACACTGAGCTAAAAAGCCTTTCACTTTCCACACTGCTACATGGGGCTGAGAGGTATTTATGGGCCATTTTAGCCAAAGTGGGGAACCTGATTTTGTTGACACCCCAGTACTTCAGAGGACTGTCTTCACGAGGGCTTGGGGCCTCTCCGAGGTATGTGTCGAGCTCAATGGCAGCACCTGCTGCCAGCGGCTGTGCTGCCTGGGGCTGCTCCTTAGCGATTTCTTCAAATACAGTGTCCAGACTGCTGCTAGTGCTGGCCTGGGCCTTGAGGAACAGTTTAGCAGGAGGTTCTGCAGCTTCTGCCCGACTCCCCTCTGCCTCAGCTCTGGACATCATCTGCAGCTCCTGCTTCAGGTGCAGCTTGGCCTCCGGAGCATTGTTGGAGAAGAAGCGATCTTTATACCTGAACAAAATTCATGAATGTATTAATATGTGGAAAAATAGGACAGATTTTAGTTTCCCCTAAACCACTGTCACAAATGCCAGCCATTTGGCTTTCTGGTAGTAATAAGGGAAATATATTTCATATTATATTGCATACATTTGTATTTGTGTATTTTAGTTACAAAAATATAATATAATATTTCAGATGGAAATTAATCTTACATTTAGTACTGTAGTTTATCATTGAATACCTATAGCACACAGACTTTACCTTGGGTCAAGTATGGTGGAGATGAAGTACAGTGGGTTGGTCTCGACGTCACTGAAGCGCTTCTTGACAGCTGCCAGTAAGGTTGCTTTCATTGTCTTGACGCCGTGGTCCTCGTCTGTTTCTCTGTTTAGAAGTCTCACTAGCACAGTCACAGCTGGGATGACATCAGAGGCTAGTGCGTCGTAGCTGCTCACTTTTTTAGTTAGTTCCTCAAAGGGGGCAAGGATGGCAACAGTCTTCTCCATAAGAGCCCATTGGTGAGCGGTGAGATAGTGCGGATGAACTCCCTCATGCTCGGACACATACACCCCCAGCACTCGCTTTTGCTCAATGAGGGACTGGAGCATGTAATACGTGCTGTTCCAGCGCGTCTGTACGTCCTGCTGTAGTCTCTTTATTGGCTGGTTGAGCTGTCCCTGAATGTCCTCGAGGCGGGAGTAGGCTAAGGCGGAATGTTTAAAATGCCCAATTATTTTCCGCCCCACTGCTATAGCATCTGCTATGCTCCTCTGTGCTAATAAGCCCTCGTGAACAGCCAGTTGGAGCGTGTGCGCGACACACGGCAGACTTGGGAGCCCTGCGTCATTCATGGCTTTAATCATGTTTTTGGCATTATCTCGAAGCACAACATGTACTGATGTTTTAGGTATACCCCATGTCTGGAGCATTTCCTCAAACACATGCGCTATAGCCTGGCTGGTGTGCGAGCCGCGGAATTGTTTCGCATGTAATATGGCTCGTTGCGGCATGAAACTCTCGTCTATCCACTGGGAGGTTAGGCTAATTAGCGACACGGGGCTAACACTGCTTGTCCAAATATCCGTGGTGAAACTAAACGTAGAGGAGGCTTGCAGTAGGCTGTGGATATGTTTTTTCACGGAGTCGTGTAGTTTAGGCAGCTCCGTGTCAGTCATGTAGCGGCGGCTTGGGACATCATATCTGGGCTCCAGAACATGGAGGAGACGCAGGAATCCCACATTTTCTACCTCCGAGAGTGGCTGGTCACTCAATGCAATGTACTCGATAATTGCCTGTGTTATTTTCACAGCACGTGGATTGTCTCTGGACATTTTCTCTTGTCTTGAAAGAGTTTGCTGCAGCGTGGGTTGTGTTGATTTAGAAGCGTGGGTAAACTCTTTGTACTCGTTGTCATGTTGGGATTTTAGGTGCTTGATTAAATTACTTGTGTTAAATGCGCTACCTTTTGAGCCTCCTCTGGACAATTTCGCTGAGCACAATTTGCAGTCCGCCTTTGTTTTGTCGTCTTCATTCACTTTGAAATAGTTCCACACGGCTGACATGTTTCGTCTCGCCTCGCCTTCTCCCCGCTCTGAGCTGCGGGGGCGTGCCTGGAGGCGGGCACTCGGCGCCTTTGATTAACCCCTTACACGCCGCTCAAACATAGACATTTCTCAGAACGTGGTATCGGCCCCCAGTATCGAGGGACTTTTAACGAGTACGAGTACTTTAGAAAATGTGGTATCGAGGCCGATACCAGATACCGGTATCGGTGCATCCCTAGTTACTAAGCTTTACTCATTCTTCAAAGTCTATTTGAACTGCATACTCATCCGTATTCTCCATTCTGCTCAGTGCTGTTAATAAAGCTCACATTTCAATGTATTTCTTTGTGTCTGGATCTGCATTCTGTAACAGGTAACACTTTACAATAAGGCTTTATTAGTTAATTCACTATAGTTAACATAAACTGACAATGGACAATACTCCTAAAGCAGTTATTAATCTTGGTTAATGTTCATTTCAACATTTAATAACACATTATTAAATTCAGAAGGATTTAATGGACCTGAGCTAACATGAACTAACAATGATCAGTTGTATTTTTTTTTAAACTAATGTTAACAAAGAATAACTATGGTAACAGATGTAGCTTTTGCTCAATGTTAATGTTGGTTAATGCATTAACTGACTTTACCTTATTGTAAAGTGTTACCTATTGTTCTTTATAATTCTTTATTACACTTGAATCAGTTTAAAACATTTGTTTACTTTATGTAGTTTTTATGTGTATTACTTTATTGGATTGAAATATAATTTAGTTTGTTTTGTTTTAAGAAAAAATATATAAAACCTGTTATTGTTTGAAAACGCTCATTTCAATATCGTGATAATACCATATATATTCGGTCAAATTCCTAAAAAAACAAACAATAATAATATAAATGTCCATGGGAAAATGTGGGTCCCATGGCCAAACCAGTTGAGAACTGCTGGTCCAGTATAAGGGACAATTTCAAATACAGCCGTAGTGTCTTAGTGACTGTTCAAAGTCTTGTTTGTTGAATTTTTCCAGTTGTAAATATTGTAAAAAAAAAAAAAAAAAAAAAAATTAAGCTTGCCCATTTATTTGTAATTTTACTTATAATGGCAGTAATTCTGAATTTAATATCTTTGTTACTGTGAAGATGTTTCATTCAAAAGGAATCGATAAAACAAAACTCTTTAATAATTATGTGGCCAAGACACAAACTGAGAAGATATATTGAAGCTCTACAACTATGATGTCACAGAGACATTCTATAGAACTCTCCTGAGCAAAAGTCCCACAAAGACACAATCCTGAGGAGACTTTAATCAGAGTTTGAGGAGAGAAGACTGAATACATTTACAGTCCTGAGAGAACATGGAGAACATAAGAGCAACAGCCTTTGACGTGTTTGATGAAGCACGTTTACTGGGCGAACACACTGACTTGATCATCAAGTCAAATGACAGAGAATTTCAAGTGCACAAGATCATCATGTGTGGCTGCAGCTCCTACTTTAGGTGAGAAGAAGCATTTGAACTGCAATTGTGTGCAAATTACCTAGAAATGATTATAATTATATACATCATTTCCACTGCCAACATTATACGGTTGAAACTGCCTAAGTCCAAATATATAAATGCATGAAAATGAATGGGTGTATTGCCAGAAAAAAGAATGTAACTATGATATCTAGGCAAACACATTCTTGAAATTTTATTCTGGAAGTGGCTATGAATGAAGTTTTACCCAGCATTTCAAATTTAATATAGGAAACTGCATTGGCATCTGCAAGTTGACAGAGGACTTTTCCTCCTGGTCAAAGCTCCGCTGTAAAGCACAGCACTACATCCTGCAGCACTTTGAGGAGGTTCTGCACGTACCTGAGGAGTTCCTGGAGCTCTTCCTGGAACAGCTGGAGGCAGACATGGGGACTTGTGACTTGGTGACTTGGACTCGAGTCGCTATTTTTATGACTTGTGACTTGACTTGACAAAAAATAAAATACTTGAGACTTGACTCGGACTTGGAAGTTAAAGACTCGGGACTTGACATGACTTGAGACACGATGACTTGAATGACTTGAGTGTTAATCACATCATGTTTACAGTTTGAATATAAAATATAGAAATTATTTTTAAAAATCAAGTTGATTACCCAGCTGGAGCGCAGGCTGAGAATAGCGTTGTCATGACTGGATCATGAAACTATCATCAGTCATGCCCTCTCGTACCTTACGCACACCACGCCCACTTAGATCAGATATCACATCAACATGTCAGCCGGAGGGGTACCGAGGGTCATCGCTTTCGGCTTCAAGAATTGTTCACAAGATGGCAAAAGACGAACAGCGCTTTGCAAGACATGCAACATTAACAGCCATTCTGCCCAGTAAGTGCTTGTCAATTTGTTAATGTTATCTGGTTAGTTGGTAGTTAGCTAATGTAATAATAGCTAAAGTAGCCATAAGGTTTTATCAGCGATTTCAGGCCCAAAAAAGGCCCAAATATAAATGATCACATTCATCTAATCTTTCCTACTGGGGCGGCTGGCCAATAGAGGGCGCTAGGGCGCCGCCCCCCCATGAGCCAGACCACAGTTTATGAGTCACACTCATTAAATAAATAAGTAAATATATACATAAATCATACATACAAATTGTCAGTATTTTTTTGTGTTTGAGATATTAAATGCACCCAGTATATGTGAAAAATATGATAGAAATTAAAAATGTCTGCTTTTTTAACACGTCTCCTCCACCTGCGTGCACGTCTCATCAGCTCTGGGGCGCTGGAGTCAATCGCCCCAAAGAGGCGGGTTTGTGAAGCAGCTTAGCCAATTGCTGATTTAATATATAAATGTTTGACATAAACTGTAGCCAATCAGCGAGCTCAAATCTAGTCAGCTATGGGCGCTTCTGTTCAGCGCCCCAAGCTGCGCGCGCACTCATGCGTGGATGCGTCATGCTAATGCCTTGTTTTGCTTTCCGTGATTACATTTTAAAACACGGGGACAGATCCGGCATGGACAGTTACCGGACTGAATGAAGTGAGTTCAATTTCAAATGCAAATGGAAAGTTTGTGCAATTTGTTTGTTTTTGTGTAAGGAAGCCTCAGCCTTGTAATATGGCATTAAATAATTACTGACTTTTTCACAGAGCACTGGTATCATGCAGTTTGTGTTAAATTGTGTTTGGGTGGTTAATAATTATTATAATTATTTTTATTTATATAGCGCCTTTCCAACACCCAAGGTCGCTTTACAAAGATATGTAACATTAAAAGGCAGTGGTTCTCAAACTGGGGTACGTGAGGTGACAGAAGGGGGTAACGTTAGCTGCTAGGGGAACAAAATGCTGAATTTTGCCGTTCCTTTAATACTACCTCACCTTAAAATAAGATTTAAACTGAGCATGCATTTCTATCAGGTAAAATGCTGTAAATACGTGACATCCGATCAAATTACCTCATCTTTTGCGGTCAAAACTTTCTGCATTTAAGCAGCGTAGGCTATATGACAGGTCTCGTGCAGATTGCTGCCTCGGCAAATCGCGCTATTCTGCCGTTCTCGACAATGTACGTTACCTTTGTAAAAGTAGGGATTTAGCACTTACTAGCATGAAGAACAAATATAGACACAGGCTGTGCATGGAGATCGATATAAGAATTGTTATGTCTAGGTCCAAGTAATCAGGAAGACAAGAAAGTTCTCATTTCTTCAAGGTTTATTCAAACCCACAAGCAATATAACAGTGCCAGCCATGTACATGATTAGGCAGCAGGTGCAACAACTTCCATTCTTACTCTACACCTTTTATAGGTATCAACATGTGAACTACAGCGCCATCTCCTGACAAGTACATAAACACAACATTCCCCCTTTACTCAAAACTGTAAATTCCACCCAAATTACATAGTTGGTGCAATAGGCAAAATCTATACAAAATGTACATCCAATTCAATTAGTTTAACAATATATTCTACATTCTGTAACCAGACATATTAGAACTAGAATTAATTTCTCATTTAGCACAAAATAATCAATGTCTTTTGTACTACGTAACATAATCATGCAACCAACGCGGAGGGCGTTTCACTCTTGAAGAAGACCTTACAGGAACAGATGGAGAAGCAATTTGATTAGGCAAGTTCACAAGTTCATTTTTAGGCAACACCGTAGAGGAAGGAACAGACTGGAGGGGCAAGGACACCAGTTCACTATCAATGGCATTTTCCACAGGTGCACAAGCTGGAGAAAGATGAGATGCATGCCAGTTTTTTCCATCTGATAACTGGTAAGTGCATGGACCAAGTTGATGTACAATTCTCAAAGGCTTTGAGAATCTAGGATGTCCCTTTGGAACATGAACTGGAATTTTTATACGCACCCAGTCTCCAGGTTTGAACTCAGGAGTACAGGCTCTTCGTTTGAGGTCTGTGTATGTTTTCATCTTCTTTTGAGACAATGCCACTTTCTGACTCACAGCAGGATCCTTACAAGTTATAGGAAGAGGGAGAACATTTAGACGAGTACGCAACTTTCTGCCACAGAGTAACTCAGAAGGAGACCGTCCAGTAACAGCATGGGGAGTAGCACGGTAAGTTTGAAGAAAGTCTGTCACTGTTGATTTCCATGGCTTTCCAGACAGAATAGCAGATTGAATAGAACTCTTCAGTACTCGATGAAATCGCTCAATAGCTCCATTTGCAGCTGGATGATACACTGACGTATGTATGTGTTGAATGTCTCGATCTTTCAGAAATGCAGCAAACTCCACTGACTTGAACTGACATCCATTGTCAGATACAATGTAATGAGGATTTCCAAATCTGCTGAAAACTGACGTCAAGAAGTTGATCACATTTTTACTTGTGATTGAAGAAGTGAATGCCACTTCTGGCCACTTACTATGATAGTCAATCAATGTCATAATGTACCGACAATCCCAGGTAGCGGTTTCAAATGGGCCAACAATGTCAACAGCCACTTTTTCCCATGGCATAGTTGGAAAAGGTACAGGTTGTAAAGGTGCAGCACGAACAGTTGTAACCTTATCAGAAGACAAGCAAACTTCACAATTCTTGATCTGTTCCTTAACCAAGCAGTCAATACCAGGCCACCAGTAAAGTTCACGAATGCGCTGTTTCGTACGCACTATTCCTTGATGACCTTCATGGGCAAGATTCACCAAAACACGTCGCAATGCAACAGGAACAACAAGACGTGACCCTCTAAACACATAGTCCTTTTGCACAGCAAGTTCATGACGTATTTGAAAATATGGACGTAGAACAACCCCCACAGCAGCTGATGAAGAAGGCCATCCACGAACAATCTGAGCACGTAATGCAGTCATTTCTGAGCATGATGCAGAGGCAAGAGCAAATTCAGTTGGAGACACAGCAGACATTTCAGAAGACAAAAATGCAACAAACTCCGGCTCAGTATCGGAAAGATCCTCATCAGAAGCAGGCAAGGGTAGGCGTGAAAGATAATCAGCAACTTGGTTTTGAGAGCCGGGATAATAATTCACCTCATAGTTAAAACACAAGAGTCGCTCTGCCCAACGTGCGATCCTCATTCCAGCGCGATCTGTGCCTTTAGAGGAGAGGAGCACTGTCAAGGCCTGATGATCCGTACGTAGAAGAAATTTTCGACCCCAGAGGTAAGTTCTCCATTTTTCAACACCCCAGACACATGCTAGAGCTTCCTTTTCAATTGTTGAATATTTGCGTTCTGCAGTAGACAATGTTCTTGAAGCAAATGCAACAATGTGCTCTGTGTTGTTTTCATGAATTTGAGAGAATACAGCTCCTAGTCCATAATCTGACGCATCCGTTGAAACGACAATAGGCAAGTTAGGGTCAAACAATGCTAAAGCAGGGCTTTGGAGTAACAACTCCTTTACAGTACTGAAACTCTTCTGAGCCTCATCTGACCAGCTGAACTCAGAACCTTGTCTGATGCAAGCACGCAATGGTTCTACAACTGTAGCGAAATTTGGAATGAATTTATTGTACCATGACAACAATCCAAGAAGGGAACGGAGCTGATGTACATCTTTAGGAACAGGAGCATGAAGCATTGCACTAAGATGATCCTCATCTGGGTGAATACCCTGTGCAGACACAGTATGACCAAGGAAGCGCAAACTGCTTTTATTAAAGTGACATTTTGAATCATTCAACTGTAAGCCTGCATCATGTATACGCTGAAGAACCACTTTAAGCATGTGGTCATGGTCACTTTTTGTGCGTCCCCAGACAATGACATCATCCAAATAATTGGCTACGTTTGGCAATCCTTGTAATACAGTTGCTAGCATTTTCTGAAATGCAGATGGAGCTGAAGCAAGGCCATAAGGTACTCGACAGAATCTAAATAGTCCTTCATGGGTGATGAATGCAGTCAGATCACGACTTTCTTCATGTAACAAGAGCTGGAAATAAGCATTCTCTAAATCAATTGTAGAAAAGACAGTTGCTCCACGCAGCATAGACATCATCTCATTAATATGGGGCAAAGGATAACTGTCCGCAACAACAGCTTTATTTGGTTCTCGCAGGTCTACACACATGCGAATACCACCGGTCTTCTTCTGAACAACTACAATTGGAGAAATCCACGGTGATGCATCCACTCGTTCAATAACACCCAAGTCAAGAAGGCGTTGAAGTTCATCACTGACAGCATTTCGAACAGATAATGGCAACTGTCTGAGTTTCTGACGTACAGGTTTCTCCACTGAAGAAGTTTTTACCTTATGCTCAAATCCTTTTGCACATCCTAGCTTAGTAACAGGCACAGAAGCAGAAAGTCGCATTACAGAGGCTGAAGACGGAGTCGGTCCTGGAAGTATGGAAGAACCTTCAAACTTGAGATGCAATCCATTAATTAAATCCATTCCAAGAAGAGCAGTGCCACATTCGACTATAAAGATTGAAGTATTACAGGTCATATTATCTCTGGTAACAGTAACAGGTAGACAACCAAGCACTGGTATTGGATTTCGTGAATACGTCACCAATTTAACAGCAGGAGGCAGCAAAGAGTCTTGTTTAAAGTGTTTTTCATACACAGATTTAGGCAGAATGGAAATGGAAGATCCAGAATCCACAATCAACTCCACAGGTACAGAGACTGATGCAGTCATGATAGTAGTAGTACACTTTATCTTATTAGATACTGAATCATGCATGTAAAGAATCTGAAGCTCAGGAAGTTCAATCTCATGTACAGAATGTGTTTGCTGTGAACGACACACTCTTGAAAAATGTCCCAACTTTTGACAATTATTGCACTTTACAGAAACTGCAGGACATCTGGAATCATTTGCAAGATGTTTTGTAGATCCACATCGATAACATGCACGAGCCAAGGAAGTAGCAAAAGACTTTGAAGGCACAGGCAGAGGTTTCAAAGGTGATTGTCTTTTGTAACGATCAACAGCAGGCACACTTGTTGCTTGTATTGCTTGCACAGGTACTGAAGTCTGATTTGAAAAAAGTTTAGCTTGTTCACCAGCAGCCTCCCTTTGTGTAGCAATAGTAATAGCCTTGTTAAGCGTCAAATCAGTCTCTAACAACAGACGTTCTCTAATACGATGACTGTTTACATTCTCCACTAATTGATCTCGCAACATTTCATCATTATTAGATGCAAACTCACATGTGGTAGCTAAGTCCCGAAGAGAAGCAACATACTGCAGGATTGTTTCACCTGGTGCTTGAATTCGTTTTCTGAATGCATGACGCTCAGCCACAACATTACGTCGAGGAATAAAGTGTAGTTTCAAAGTCTCAATAGCATCCTCCATTGTTTCTCCTGGGTTTGGTAAAGTATAGAATAGTCTCTGCCCTTCTGTTCCCAGGCAATGAAGAAACAACGCTCGCTTTCTTGCAACTGGCCAGTCATCTCCTGATGCATTTATGACAAGTAAGTAATTCTCAAACATCTTCAACCAGACGCCAAAAGGAATAGACGGCTCACCCGGACATGGTAAGAATGGCGTAGGAAAAGAAGCAACAGCAGACATCTTTCATGTAGAACAGCAAAATCCTCGTCGCCAATTTGTTATGTCTAGGTCCAAGTAATCAGGAAGACAAGAAAGTTCTCATTTCTTCAAGGTTTATTCAAACCCACAAGCAATATAACAGTGCCAGCCATG
>NC_138732.1:32851757-33237757 GCF_965113295.1 Leuciscus leuciscus
TACATGATTAGGCAGCAGGTGCAACAACTTCCATTCTTACTCTACACCTTTTATAGGTATCAACATGTGAACTACAGCGCCATCTCCTGACAAGTACATAAACACAACAAGAATCAAACTCTCTTCGATACAAACACATACCCTGTGTGAGTTTCTGTGTTTAATGATGATCACATTATATGAAGATCCACATGATTGCGAATGTGACATTGATTTTATACAACAGTTCAACAAACGAAATATTAATATTAAGTGATGTTCATTTTCAACACAGTTGTCAACATTTTTTTTTACAACAAAATAATAGCTCCAACGAAAGCCACCGCAGAACTGCAGCACACAGCAGTGTTTGTGAACGAATCTGCGGTTTTGAATGAATCATTAGAGTCAATGATTCAATGATTAATTCATAAATACAGCCACTTGCTTCATTACTGAATGAATGACTCGATGACTCTCCACCTACTGGCGGTTTTAATTCAATATTTAAAAGCATCACTTCGTTTTTAGCATCATTGCATATTTCTCTATTGAACATTTATTATGAACATTCATTATTTAAATCATTATTTATTTTATAAAGGTATTTGTAAAGGTAAAAATGCACTGGAAAAATTGATTTAAGGGGGCAAATATTGTCCCTTACTGAAAAAGGTGCGACTGAAGAGTGGGTAACTTATGCAGAAGGATGTTAAAAGCCTCATGGGGTACAACTCTAAAAAGTTTGAGAACCACTGGGACAGGGTTAAAGAATAGAACAAAATAAACATCAACATCAAAGCACAATACACATATCAAGGGCAGAAAGTAGGCCTAATATACAGAGGTCACTTACAAAGTTAGGTTAAAGACACAAAACAAAGAGGGATTCAAACAAATAGCATATCAATAACAATGTAGAATTTACAGACTGTGAGCAGAAGAGTAATATTAAGATAAAAAATGTTTTTGAAGGAGAGAAGAGTGGATGTTTGACAGATGTCTTGAGGAAGAGCATTCCACAACCTCGGAGCCACTACGCTAAAAGACTCCCATGGTTACCAGACTATTGAAACCGACTGAATATAACACAGCCCCACCGAAGATATTTTTCACCAGCCGCCACTGACGATGAGTGAGTGTGTGTGTGTGTGTGTGTGTGTGTGTGTGTGTGTGTGTGTGTGTGTGTGTGTGTGTGTGTGTGTGTGTGTGTGTGAGAGAGAGAGAGTGTGTGAGAGTGAGTGTGTGTGAGAGAGAGGAGAAATGTAACAAAGTTTAATGTTGTAAGTAAACTGTGTTTGAGAGAGAGAGAGAGAGGGAGGTGTTCAGAGAGGAGTCTGTTGGATGTTAAGCTGTTATTTGTTTTATGGACTGTAATGGGAATTTTTGATTTTCTCTTATACACTGGGTTAATTCTTACGTGTGCTGCTGTGTTCTGCTGATTCTACAATATAATGACTGATGTGAACTGCTGTGGGACGAGCAGAGAGGGGGAGACATGGTTTTGGAAGGGACCCTTGACCCCTAAGGTCAGAGGGGATCCAATTTGGGACTAGGAGAGCTAAACCTAAAGCTCGGCCCTAAATGAGAGCATTGAGCAAGGCTCTTGCCCTTTTATGGGTGAAGAGGCCTTGAGAGAAATCACAGTATAAGTAGGGTGATCTGCCCCTCCCGTCTCGTTGCACTTGCTTCACAGACTGTACCTGACTACCTCTGTGGGGCAATTGGGCCTCTTGCAAGATAATAAATTACTTTTTGATGATCATTTGATTTCAGACTGTCTTTTATGCAGAGATGATTGTTTAATGAAAATTGCCACTACAATTTTGGTGTCAGATTACTGGGATGAGTTCACCTTGAGGGCTCCGGGACCTGGCAGCGGACGGTGGAAGAGATCGCCCTGACGCAACAGGCTTCAGTCTCACCTCGTAGAAATTGAGAGAAGGAGAACCAGCCGCTTCAGGCCCTGGAGGACTTCTAGAGGGAACTCACAAAAGAACCCGAGTGGCGACAGAAAAATCTCTGGTAAGAGACAGTAAATTCATTTACTTTTGGGGATTTGAAAAGTATTTTTGTATTTTTGTTTTAAGAATTTATTTTGAAAAGAAAATGTTGTGATGGACCATAATGGCTGTATTTGAAAACTGAAACTAGAGCTGTGGTACGGGGAAAAGGGGGGGCTTTTAAAGAGGGGACGGAAATTGAGACCACGCAAGGTCAAGATATTGTCCAGACCGAAGCCTAGTACTCGTATAGAAATTAATTCAGAAAAGCTGAAATAATTGATCAATGGAACGAAGTTTTTTTTTGAAACTGAATTCCAGAGAAAGATATTGAAAGTAAGCAGAAGTTAATTTCAACCCTTCTGACTTTGGGTGAAAAGTTGGTTAAAGCGCGCTGAGAAAGCCACAGGCAGTAGTGAAAGAAAGAAAACAGCCATCATGGGAGCATCTAACAGTAAATATCGCACACCGGTGTACCGCGCGATGAAGAAAAATTATGGGTCAAAGGGCATGAAAGACATAGGGAAATTAATACGATATCATGATTTTCCGAAAGAAGGAACACTGAGTACCACAAGGTTAAAGGTGGTAAAAGAGTCAATTGAGCGACACGATAACAAACCACAGGGTTGTTGTGCGTGTGCCAAACATGTGTGTAAGAACTGTGAGACAACAGTGGAATGTTGGATTGAGGAAGCGATTAAGAGAGAACGTAGAATGCAGAAAAAGCAAGAAATGTGTGAAAAAGCTGTGCTTAGGGCATCTGAAAGTGAAGATGTGTGTGCGAGTAAATGTGGGGATGAGGGGACGAATGAATGTGAGAAACATGCAACACCTGCACCCACTAACGAACGGAATGTTTGTGTTTGTGTTTTCCCACATGTGAGCGCGCCGAGTGCGCCGACTGCTCCACCGGCGTACGCCGGTCCACAACACTACCCAGAGCGAGAGCTGGCAGCCCTGAAGCTAGACCAAGACCTTGATCGCTCTCCGCCAAAGCAGCCAAAGAAAGAGAAGGCAGCCGAGCCTGAGTCAGAATCCGAACACGAGGAAAAGGCAAAGACTGGAAAAAGACCCAGACAGCCCGCGAAGCGGAAAATGACAGCCAAACGAACACGACCAGCACACATCGAAAGTGAAGAGGACACAGAGGATGACGCCATTTACGACACTCCGAATGACGAACAGGCCAGCAATGCAAAGAAACAGATGGTCCTAAGGTCAAAGGTGAAGAGTGAGGCACACAGTTTCACAGTCCCGATGGTAGAAGTGGCCGGGACGGACGGAACCATGATGGTACATAGACCGTGGAACGGTAAAGATTTGAAAGAATGCATGGAGGCCCTCCCAGATCCTGAGGATGCGGGGGATAGATTCGCTGGAGAACTGATCAAATTCTGTCAAGAATTTAGCCCCACAACACAAGAACTAAAAAGACTGGTAGGGATGAAGTTGGGGGCTGCTAAATGGCAAATGGTGGTAGGCCGAGTGGATGACGAAGAATACCGGCGCGTGCACCCGGACTGGATGGACAGAGCAAACATAGAATACCGAGCAGCTGTTTTGGGACTTGCAGAGGCAATAAGACGTGTATTTCCAGCACGTGTGGACACTGAAAAGATAAGCTGTTGCCGTCAAAAGCCAGAAGAACAGGTTGGTGAATATTATGCCAGACTGTTTGAAGTGTTTCGACAAAACAGCGGTCTCGCCGAGCCGGCTCAAAGAGGGGATCGTCCCTCCACATGGGAGTCCCACCTCATGGGCTGTTTTATGTCAGGACTGAGGCCAGAGATGTCAAGGGCAGTAAAACTGAATTACATCGAGTGGAAACACGGGAGACTTTCGAATGCACTGGCGCACGCGCTGCACGCGGAAGACAGCGAGCGGCTGATGAAATCTGAAACCGGGTTACAGCTGGCAAAAGTACCATTCACGCCGGGTAAAAACTACTATCAAAAGAAGAGACCAGATCAGAAAAGATGGAAGTGTGGTTTGTGCGAGTCGAACGACCACCTCTTCAAACTGTGTACAAGGTGCAGGCTGTGCAAAAAGGACGGGCACTGGGCCAAAGATTGTCCGGAGGTGAACAAAGCAGATTGATGCCAGAGGAGGAGCGGAGAGCGTGAGAGGGAAAGGCGGCTGAGGGGAGGTCAACTTTCAGCTCAAGAGAAGGGAAGTGAAAATTTAATTATAACACAACACACAGACACCACACACACATACACTGATTCTCATCTTTCTGCTCTTTGCAATGAAGAAAAAGCTTGCAGCTCTTTATGTGTGAATGAAGAGCGTTTGATGGATGGCGTTTCTAGTGAAAGCTTAAAAATGTATAAAAGTGCAGCGTTTGCAAAAATGCCAAGATATCCAATGTTAGTTGATGGAACAGTTGTAAACTTTCTCGTTGACAGCGGAGCCTGTCGTTCGACGATAAGACCGTGTGATTTACCATGCCCACCGACCTTAACAGAATCTGTATATGAAAGTGTGTCAGCTTCAGGCCATGCTATTTCTGAAAGGTTCACTGTGCCGTTGGTGTGTGAGACAGAAGAGGGAACAATATTGAGGCATGCATTCCTCTGTTCGCCTGACTGTCCCACACCGCTAATGGCCAGAGACCTTATGTGTGAGTTAAGTTTGACATTGACAGCAGGGCCATCTGGGATTGCGATTCAGGAAAATCCTGAGGCGTGCTGTGTGAAATTTCACCCACAATGGGCATACGAATGGCAGGTGAATGATTATGATTGGGCAGAGAAAATTTTGAAATTGGCAAAAAGCCGAACGACATTTGAAAAAACAGATTGTATGGCGCCTGACAAATTACATTGTACATCACACGTTGTTGTGGAGCGAGAACCACAATATGAGGAAACCTGGTTTGATAATACTGAGAATGAGACTGTAAGGTTTGATAGAATGTTTTGGACAGACAGTGTGTGTGCGCTCTCAGCTCATCTAACAGAAAAACAGCAGAGGTTGTATTTGATTGCAGGCAAATCTGTTCCACACTTATCTTTAACCAAGGCCAAGGGGGAAGTGTGGGCAAATTTGGGCCTGTTTGTGGGAGAATGTGAGAGAGCCACAGATTGGGAAGAAATAGGAGAAGGGGTTAAATACAGCAGGGACGCTGGGGCTCATATGTCAACATGTGACTTTGAGGTCAGAGTGGAGAGAACTGTAAAAGCAATTGAGGAGTGTGCATTGGAGAACAGAAAGGGAGGGGCTGCCTCTGCCACAGACATTCACAGTGCTCTGGCAGAGGTGCCTTCTGAAGTATGGGCAAAACATAAGTATGACGTGGGGCTAATCAGGGGATGTGAACCAGTTATGATAACTGCAAAATCTGATTACAGGCCATGCCAGCAGCAATATCCTCTAAAAAGAGAGGCGCTGCAGGGAATTTTGCCTGTGTTTGAATCCTTATTGAAGGAAGGCATTATTATTCCCTGTTCAGATTCTCCAGTGCGCACCCCAATTTTTCCGGTAAAGAAGGTCAGGGACAAGGGCCAACAGACAGATTGGCGTTTTGTCCAGGACCTCCAACAGGTGAATTCAGCTGTTGTTCAGAGAGCGGCCAGAGTAGCCAACCCGTACACGATTTTATCACAAATTCCCAAAAATGCAAAATACTTCACTGTGGTGGATTTGGCTAACGCTTTTTTTAGCGTCCCAGTGGACCCAAAAAGTCAATTCTGGTTTGCTTTTGATTTTAATGGGAAGGGGTACACGTTTACGAGGTTATGTCAGGGTTTTTGCGAATCTCCAACTGTCTACAATGAGGCGCTTCGAAGAAGCCTGGAGCCGCTGAGATTAACGGCTGGAACGGCCTTACTTCAGTATGTGGATGATTTATTGATCTGTGCATGTGATGAGGAAACATGTGTTACTGATTCTGTGTCTCTCTTGAAGCATCTAGCGAGAGAGGGACACAAGGTCAGCTTGTCAAAACTGCAGTTTGTCAAACAGGAAGTAACATTTTTGGGGCACGTGCTAAGCACTAATAGCAAAGCACTCTCTGAGAAAAGAGTGCAGGGAATAAAAGAGGTCCCAAAGCCAGTAACGATGAAACAATTGTTGTCATTTTTAGGAATGTGTGCTTATTGTCGTACATTTATTCCTAATTATGCACTAATGGAACAACCCTTGCGAGCCCTCACTGCAGGGAAAGGGATGAAGTCCTGTGATAAACTGACTTGGACAAAAGAAGCAGAAGAGGCATTTTCTAATTTGAAAATACAACTGGCTTTGGCTCCGGCCCTCGGCCTGCCGATGAGCGACAGGCCGTACATACAGATGGTAAATGAAAGAAATGGGTTTTCAACTTCTGTTCTTTTACAGACGCATGGAGGGAGAATGAGGCCTGTGGGGTATTTCTCCACAAAGCTTGACCCGGTAGCAGCCGGTCTTCCAAACTGTCTGAGAGCAGTGGCTGCTGCGGAGCAAGCGGTGATGGCTTCCAGGGAATTTGTGGGGTACAGTGATTTGACTTTATACGTGCCACACGAAGTTTCCATGATTTTGCAAGAACAGAAAACATCACATCTGTCTACGGCAAGGTGGTTAAGGTATCACACAATTTTGCTAGACATGCCAAATATAACTGTTAAACGTTGTAACATATTGAACCCCGCAACTCTTTTGCCGATAGCTACAGATGGCGAAGAACATCATTGCTGTCTGACAGCTCTGGAACAGGTTTGCACACCCCGTCCAGATCTCTCAGACATGCCACTGGATGATTGTGAAAATGTCCTCTTTGTGGATGGGTCGGCGACACGAGATCCACAAACAGGTCTGAATAAGGTTGGTTATGCGGTGACTACGGAATTTGAAATAGTGAAAAGTGGCAAATTGCCATCAAATTACTCTGCACAGGCAGCTGAGTTAGTTGCGCTGGCAGAGGCGTGCAAAATCATGGAAAAGAAGTGTGTGACAATTTACACAGACTCGAGATACGCTTTCGGGGTCACGCATGATTTTGGTGCCTTATGGAAGCACAGAAAATTCTTAAAGTCGGACGGACGTCCGATATTAAACGCGCCTCTGGTATCTGATCTTTTAGAGGCCGTTTTGCTGCCAGACAAGGTTGCGATATGTAAGTGCGCAGCGCATACTAACGATAAAACTTCTGTATCTGCAGGAAACGCCAGAGCAGACGCGGCAGCGAAGGCCGCGGCAGCAAACGAGACAAAAGAAGCAACATGTACTTTAATATCTGACAAAAATAACCATGACATTTCTCCTTCTTTCCAGAACATAGAAAGTATGCAGACTTTTGCTACAGCAGCAGAAAAGAACCTATGGAAGGCAGCAGGCTGCAGCTTGAAAGACAATGTGTGGATGAGCGTTGATGGCTTTGCTTGTCTTCCTAAACATTTTTTTGGCCACTACGCTAAATTAACGCATGCGTTGGATCATGCGTCTAAAGGGAGGATGGTGGCCCAAATGAAAGATTTGTGGTTCACAAAGGGGTTTACAGCATTTGCTGAAAATTTTTGTAGTAGATGTGTCACTTGCACCACACATAATGTAGCGAGGGGGGTAAAAACACCAGTGGTCTCTCAACCGTCACCATCAGGGCCTTTTGAATATTTAATGATGGATTTCATTGAATTAACCCCATGTGGAAAACACAAACATTGTTTAGTGATCGTGGACATGTGGTCGAAATGGACGGAGGCTTTTCCTACCTCAAAGCAGGACTCGGCGGCCGTGGCCAAAGCACTGCTGACCGAGATCATTCCACGGTGGGGAGTTCCGAGAAAAATCAGTTCTGATAATGGTACCCATTTTGTTAATGAAGTAATAAAGCAAGTGGGTCGGTTTTTGGGTATAGACATGAGAACACACACAAGTTATCATGCTGCCAGTGGGGGCGCAGTTGAGAGACAGAATCAGACGATAAAGAATAAATTGGCCAAGTGTTGTGAGGAAACGGGACTTTCCTGGGTGAAAGCACTTCCCATTGTGTTAATGTACATGAGGATGAGGAAAAGAATCAAACCAAACTTGAGCCCATTTGAAATATTGTTTGGCAGACCTCCATTTATAGGGGTAGAGGGAGGAAGACAGAGATTGCCATCAACGGATGTGTGTGAGAATGACATGTTGAATTATTGCAAAGAAATGTCTTCTTTGTTGTCTAATATATCTGTGCAGGTCAAGGCAGCGCAGAGAGGGGTGGCAGACACATTCCTGCACAAAATCCAGCCTGGAGATTTCGTGGTGATCCGTGATCTGAGGAGGAAAAGCTGGAGGGCGAAAAGGTGGCTGGGACCATTCCAAGTGCTTCTGATAACGCACACAGCCGTGAAGGTCGCAGAAAGAGCGACGTGGGTGCATGCCAATCACTGCAGAAAGGTCCCGTCGACATCGCAGGCAGAGGAGGAACAACAACAGCAAGCTCAACGTCAATAAAGGCCAAGGTCGAATACCAAACACTGGTATCAGCGCAAGAACAAGGGCAAGCAGCAAGAAGGAAAACAAGGCCTGTCTGCAAAGTAGCACCCAGAGTACAAACCAAACCAATAACATTAATCATCGCAAAAGGGTATGAACTAACAAAGATTAAAGATTTACTAGTAACAGATACTTGTGTTATAGCTGCAGTGACGAGAGGGGCCAGATACAGTCTGGAAAACGGAGACTGGACAAGACAAACGGTTTTGATTGCGCAAACAGCGCTTGGCTGGGAGCCATTAATCAACAAGGAAGATAAGCTCCTGAGCGCTTCAAAGACCAAACTCCCTCACACATTCTGGTCATACAACTGTGCAACCCGTCGGGGTAACTAGAGAAAATGGACCGTCCAAAGCCGTGGCATCCGTTTAGAATACCAGGGATGTGTGGACTGGTGAAAAGCACAAGTATATTGATGGTAATATCAGTAACAATTTGTTTATTAATACTGTTATGGAACGAGGAGCTGAAAAACGGACCAATGGAGAACGACATGGACCTGAACGAGACGGAGATGGCGAACGACACCGTCATTCGACGCATCAGGAGAAGCGCAGCGGTTTCAGTAAGACCGGTGAAAGGAACGGAGGGAAGCATCGTTACGATTGAAGAAGGTACGACTGCGAAGTTTGTCTGCAATCCATTTCAGAAAAACTGTCCAGAGTGCAGGGGGGTCGCCGCGGAGTACGCGACTCCATACTTCTGCAAAGGGGATTGCGGATGGGACGAGGTGATGGCATACTACTACAACTACAAAGTAGGACATGACGCAAGATTCAAGGTATACTCAAACAACATGCTGAGCAACAACAGGTACGGCATGACGGTCGAATTACAAGATGCAAGACTTTCTGATCAGGGCAGGTATTTCTGCGCCCTGGATAAAAATGGAGTTGACTGGTTTGAGACAATAGACATTATGATAACTAAAGCAGAACCTAAAGGGACAATGAGTGCACCTGTAATATCTGATTTTGAGCCCGCCACAGGGGACGAGATGGCCTGGACGGGAGGTGAGGATGAGAGAAAAGACCAAGTGAATCCTGAGGTCAAGAAAGCAATGGCAAGATGCCAAGGGAACAAGGCTTGTGCACTGGCAATGTTGCAGAAAGAGGAACTGGGAATAAAAACAGACTGCTGGCTCTGTCTGCAAATGTCACACGCCTTTAAAGCTGTCCCACTGACTGTGGCAGCCGCCAAGGACACGAGGTGTCTGATTCCACAACAAATGACAGACGTGCTAAGGACCGTGACGGATCTGGAGGAAGGCAGAACGTCAACGAAGGAGATGGCAGGAAACTGTGATGACGTGAAGCAGTATAATCATTCTGGCCTGTCACTCCCACCTTTGAGAGTGACACATGTGACAGGTGACGTATGTGTTTGTGTGAATAGACCAAGACTGTTCAATGTAGGAAATTCTGACTGCAGGATCAAAATCGACGTGAAGGTTGGAACAGTGGACAATTGTACAGCGATCATCAACGGAAAGGAAGTCAATTTCACATGTCCATTCACTGCACCGAACCAAACCACGCCTGCTGCTGTTTGGGTGTGTGGGACTAGAGCATATCATAGACTGCCTAAAAGGTGGTCTGGGTGTTGTTATCCAGGGTTGATAAATGTGGGAACATCTGTGTATTTACCAAATAAGACCAGGGGGGGTAAACAGAAGAGAAGTGTTGACATTATGCCAGGGGTATTGCCGAGTCACTATTCTGGGTATACATTATCGGACCCGTGGACGACGCCAGGGGCAAACGTGGGGTGGTCATTGTTCTTGGGAGTGGGGACGACTGTAGCCATTAACAAAATTAATGGGTTAGCTTGGACTATATTGGCCATTGCTAATGGTACTGAACACGCTTTGACGATGCTAAACGACGAGATGCGTCATCTTCGTGACGCGGTCGTTCAGAATCGCTTAGCCCTTGACCTTCTGACCTCTGAGAAGGGTGGGGTATGTAAAATGCTGGGGACATCTTGTTGTTTTAATATTCCTGACTACAGTGAGAACATCACCAATGTAATTGAACACATGAGAAATGCCGTGAGAGAACCAGAGTATGCGAGTAGCAGCTGGTTGGGGTGGTTTCTGACTGACTGGGGAGGTTGGGTGTATTGGATAATGCAGGTTGTACTGCCTATAGGAGCAGTGGGGTTGTTGGTATTGTTTTGTCTGCCATGCATCCTGAAATGTATTTCCGGCTCAGTACAGAGGCTGGTGAAAGGGGCGGAGGTCAAACTGACAAAGATAGTAGCTCCTGGGGAAACTGATGGAGGGAAATGTGACTATGATACAGATAGTGGAAGCTACAGTAACATGTGGTAAATGAGAAGTGATTTCCTTTATGTTTTTATTTTTATTATTTTACTTTTGATTATTGTTTGATTTTTTCCTTATGTTTAATTTTTCTAAGAACGAGGATATGTGAGAGAAAGGGGTAAAAGCAGTGGTCATCCGTGTTACGAGATGGCAGACAAAGAAAGGGTTTGAAAAATGAGGGATTTTCTACATACTATATACATTTACTTGTATTTTTGTGACATGTTTGATTAATCAAGGGATTTTGTTGAATTGATGTTTTTCCTACTAAATATAACCAAACTTTTCCTTGTTTATACTGAGATGACTGAGGGTCCGACCTATAGCGTCGGGAATGCGATAGCAGTGCCTGTTCATTTAGCCCGGTCCCAGGATAAATCTTTACTTGCTTGCTTTAAAATTAAGGGTCAATCCCTGGAAAAATAGCCTGAGCTTATTTCATTTTAATCTTTTTTCAAACTAGTTTTAATTCTAACGTTTTGCCTAATAGTTTTAATCTTAATCTTTCTGGTACAAGTTTAAGAGTGTGATCAGTTATATGAAAGTCAGGAATGAGAAGTATAAGTGTGATGTGAAACTTGAACTTGGTACATTATTATCATTATTATTATTATTATTGTTGATTGGTGTGTAACAATGTGTTCTGATTGATTCAGTTATCAATGAATGATAAAAAGGGAGGACTGTAATGGGAATTTTTGATTTTCTCTTATACACTGGGTTAATTCTTACGTGTGCTGCTGTGTTCTGCTGATTCTACAATATAATGACTGATGTGAACTGCTGTGGGACGAGCAGAGAGGGGGAGACATGGTTTTGGAAGGGACCCTTGACCCCTAAGGTCAGAGGGGATCCAATTTGGGACTAGGAGAGCTAAACCTAAAGCTCGGCCCTAAATGAGAGCATTGAGCAAGGCTCTTGCCCTTTTATGGGTGAAGAGGCCTTGAGAGAAATCACAGTATAAGTAGGGTGATCTGCCCCTCCCGTCTCGTTGCACTTGCTTCACAGACTGTACCTGACTACCTCTGTGGGGCAATTGGGCCTCTTGCAAGATAATAAATTACTTTTTGATGATCATTTGATTTCAGACTGTCTTTTATGCAGAGATGATTGTTTAATGAAAATTGCCACTACAGGACTCAATGTTGACAATTTAAAACATTTCAAACACTGTTGGCAGAAGTGAAAAATACATAATTTTATGAAGTTACAATTTTGTTTGATTCCATGATGTATTTTACTGAACATGAGTATTTACATGCAAATCCAAATTATTGTAATTTACTGACAGTTAGGCTACTTATATCTTGTCTTTTCACTTTATTAAGATCAGATTCTGCAGGTAAAATTACAATAATAAGGTGACTTGACTTGACCTACTACAGGACTTGACTTGACTTGACATAGCCTGTGACTTGACTTGACTTGACTTGACTTGCCCAAGAAAAAAATACTTGGGACTAACTTGAGACTTGAAGGTTAAGACTTGAGACTTACTTGAGACTTACACATGTGTGACTTGGTCCCATCTCTGTGAAAATCCTGTCATCATTTACTCACCCTCAAGTTGTTCCAATCCTGTAGGGTTTCTCTGTCCTGCTGAACACAACATAAGATATTTTGAAGAGTATCGGTAACCAAACAGTTGATTGACCCCACTGACATCCATCATAATTTTTACCCCCATACTATGGAGGTCAATGGGGTCCATCAACTGTTTGGTTACCGATACTCTTCAAAATATCTTATGTTGTGTTCAGCAGGAGAAAGAAACTCATACAGGGCCATGAACTATTTGTTTGGTGTTTACTATTCCTTTAAAAGTACTAAACTGAAAGAAGGTCATGTGTGTGTTGGTGATTAAACCAAATGTTCCGTTACATATTACAATCATCTTGTGTTTTGAAACATTGATTATGTGGACTGAAAATGTGCATAACTGTAATGAAAGCATGGATCAGGTTTTGAAAGAATGACTAGCTGGGTTACAAGTGTGATCAGTTTGGATTTTTTTAGCTAAGAGTTTTGAAAATTGTAAAAATTTAATAAATACTTTTTTTTTACTAAAACAAGAGAAATTATCAAGACGAAAATATAGCAACGAAAAAACATCCTGCAATTATAAATGCTTAACAACATCATTTACCAATAAAGCCATTATCTGCAGTATATTTATCTATATAAAACGGGTAGTTCCAGTCCTTGGTTCTGATTAACGTTAGTGGGGTTTTTTCCAGATAAAACACGGCAATGATCGCTTCAATGGTTCAACATTTCACTGCACAACACCCCTAGCAACCATCTTAGCAACATAAACATAAACTTCTCATTGATATTGTTCATTGAAGCTTATAGAGTAGAGTATTACGAGAGTACCTGCATTTACAGTAGATATAGTCATATATTCATAATAAAAATCTGTTTGAATGTCCGCTGCAATATCTTGAACTTTTAACAGTTAAGGGGTTTTCCCGTGCCCTGACACCCTAGTCATTTGCGTCTGACAGACTGTCTCATAAAGACAGTCTTTGCCGCCATCTAATGGCGAAATAATGTAAATATAGTTGTTCCTACCTCTGATGTCGCGCGATGCAGCAGATTCACTTCTCCACACTGCATTCACTCACCGAACTCTTGACTGAGTGCTTATGACGTCACAAAGGCCGCGCCAGAACTCCTGAGGATGGAAATGGTTATTATTTAAATGTTCTAGTTGTTGATTCAAACAATTACATGAACCTTTTTTTTTTTTTATCACGTGTGAATGTTTTAAATTACTTTTATATATAGATTTTGATTTACCCTGCCAGCTCTAGACTTTCAATCTAAAACTATGAAAATTCATTGTAAAACTATGATAAACCTAAAATAAATAAATATATAACATTTGAATAGCCTATTTATCAAGTGAAAATGATTTCTTAAAAAGTTATTGTTTCCAGTTACCAAAGAGCCAACAAAATGAAATGAGGTGAACAGTATACATAAAAACCAGGTACATTTCACATATAAAATATTTTTATTCTGCTGTTTTTGTCAAATTATGCACAAATAAAAAGATAATTTGTTAGTAGTTAATATAAAATATTATTGGTTTGTATTCATTCACCATCGTCAATATAAATGCTTCATTCATTCATTCATTCATCGTCAATTTCAACACTGAATATTATCAAAAAGAATACATATTATTTTTTTAGTTGGCCCATTGACTTCAATTTTAAAACATGTTTGCTCAACTAGTTTCATAGTTCATTCAACTGAGAAGTTTTATTTAGTCCAACATTTAGAAATCTAGTGTGAAGATTCTGTCAATTACAAATGACAAAAAACAGTTTATTGTTTATTATTTTATTTGTTACATGTTATATGATAATAGGAATAGTTGTTGAATTAGTTACTAAGCAATTTTATACTGACGCTGCTAACATAAAATACTTAACTGCCAAAAGATACATACAATTATTTGCATTTAAAGCACAAAAAAAAAAGCATGGAATAGTTCAATCAACAGATGCTTGACATACGCATGTTGAAATACAAATACAAAATTAAAATGTAGTCAACTGAAATGTGCTTAAACACTACCGATTTTTTTTTATATACAAACTCTTCAAAAAATGTCATCTTAAAAAATGAAAATGTACAGTTCACTTCACCTCTGAACCGTTACGAGCATCAAGACACCGTTATAGACTTAAAGCAACATCCAGTCTAAAGAGTCTATTTAGTCTGTTACAAAATCTATATTTACTGACAAATTTCCTGAATAAAGACTGAAAACCAATTAAGTATAAACTGTCTTTTACATTAAAATGTACAAAAACCCGTTGCTATAAGCATACTTACCATACTCAACTACATTAAAGATCATGATGTTTAATGTCAGAAATGTCAGACTTTAATCTGCAGGAAAACTAGGCTAGATCTGGTTGTGCTGAAGCTCTCTCTCACTCCTGATGTTCAAAACAAACAGTCAACACTTTGTTAAAACTTCGCTCAGCCCAAAAGACCGGGACAGGAGAAGGAGAAGGACCAGGACACTAAAAGTGTTTGTAGAATAATCTTAATTACTTCTCAATGCTCAGTCGGACTTCATCTGACCAGCACAAAATCAACAAGTGTTCATGAAGACAATGGGAAATTACTGCTTCACAACATCATCCCGTGACGTTAAACACCTTCAAATTGAGACATATTTGTACAACACAGCACAAAACATACAGTAAAATTTGAGAAAAATAATGTAAAGAAAAAAATGACTGATATAGAAAGTAATATGACAGAGATAAAGTAATATGAAAAAAGATTTCAAATAGCATGAATGAAGGGCAATGCAGATGTATGTTTGCTCTCTTAAAGGGGTCATCGGATGCCCATTTTCCACAAGTTGGTATGATTCTTTAGGGTCTTCATGTAAAGTGTGTAACGTATACTAAAATTCCTCAATGGGTGTGTAAAACAACACCCTTTTTACCTCCTCCAAAACAGCTCTGTTCACAGCGACCCGTTTCGGTGCATGTCTCTTTAAATGATAATGAGCAACTGCTCACCCATGAGGGGTGTCCACCCAGGGCCGTTTCAAGATATTTGGGGGCCCTAGGCAAAAGAGTGGTCCCAAGTCCTCCCTCAGGAAAATTTTTTAAATTCAGATGGGATTTCTTGAATTCTGGTGCATTTTAAGAGTCATGAATTACTGTTTAAGTGTTTAAGAAATTTAAGCAAAGCACCTAATAAAGCAACAAAATAAAAAATAAAAATAAAAAAAGTGAATAGCCATACGTTTATTGTTATTCTCATTGCATATCATGAAAGTGAAATGTGGAGGATTCGATATTTACTTTACAGGAAAAGAACTTAACTTCCCATAATGCCACAGACAGTAACGTCATACGCAAAACTACCTGTTGTTACGGTAGCCTACAAAGTGTTGAGATGTGTTGATGGAGAAGAATAAAAGGACAAACGCGAAGGAAAAAGGGCATTTTTCTCCAGATGGAATAGAAACATCACCAACGGAAATTGATAGCCTGCATACGCCTAAAATGTAACCGGACTTGATGGATTATTTTGTTTGGACCTAACTGCATGGGATGGGAGTCATAGGACCAGCTCATTTTGTTTGGAATTGACAAAGTTTTTACCGGTGACCGCAACCGCGGGCAGACAGCCGTCAAGAGTAAGTTACAACACTTCTCTAGCTTTTGCCTTTATACATGGCAAAAAATCTCATGCGATCGTAATCTGGGCTCGTGCATCAAGAGGATTTAGCTCAAAGGAAGTTTTCGAACGCTGTAGCTACAACAGTGAAGGGGCGAGAAGTTGTCTAGTGTGTATGTTATGCTTAAATTCTGCAAACAGAACAAAGTTGTGTATGACTATTAGTTTAACTTTTTCACCCTCTAACAACGCTCACATACCGTTGTGTTTGGTCACTGATGTCAAGGTTTATGTTCGCAGAGATGTGAAAACACGTCAGACAGTTGCATTTGGAGCTAATAATGGTTTACTTGCCGCTGTGTCTTGGGCGTTTTTATTCTTTCTTTCTCTGTCTTTTGGAAAATCCTGAAGGGTATGAGCGCTTCATGATGACATTTTTAAATTTAAATGCCCGCGTAGCGCTGTTACTGACAGCTAGTGGGGGACCTGATGGGGGGTGCGCGACGGTGGATGTCACTTCAACATTACAGTGATTAGGGCACTCATAGTGTTTGTCGTTGCATAGGAGGAATCCCTCTAGTTTGGGGGGCCCCTCTCACGGAGCAGTACTGGAGAGTGATTGCGCTGTCTCACTGTGATAGTTTGTTTACAGTGGTTGATACTGTTTGACGAGGGCAGATACACAACCTAAACGACCGTGCGGCCATCGGGGGCCCCCTTCAGCTGGGGGCCCTAGGCAGCTGCCTACCTTGCCTACCCCATTGCGACGGCTCTGTGTCCACCATAGACAGTATAAGAAGTGGACAGAGCCATCTCATTGGAACTCAATTGAGACAAGTGAAGCCCATTTTTAGCGATTTTTTTGGACTTCCGTTCCTGACGCGCAGACTCAAACCGAGCTTGACGACGTAGATGTGACGTGAGCAACCCGTCTGTCTTCTAGTGGCTGTGGCATGAGAAATCTGAATCATTCCCTTCCGAATCTTGCAGAGACGGAGAGCGTGAGTAGGAGGTATCCACGAGCTAGGAGCAGGAGAAACTTTTGCTAGGTATTCTGATTCATTATTTTGTCATTTTGCCTCCATATCCCCCCGATTGCCCGCGAGCTTCTCCTCCTGTCCATACGGTAATCTCTCTACTGTGCGACAGAGAGTCGCGTGGTTATGACGCAATCTTTAGCCTACTTTTACAAAAACTGCTTCTACCGGGCCATAACATAAGCTACAAGGTAATGGAGCATTTTATACATTGTTGTGTTTCTTTAGAAATAAATAATGGACAAATGGAGTCTTTAAACGCCTCAGATGTGAAGTTATTCGCTGTCAAAGTGACGCCAAAATGAATGGGAGTCAATGGGATGCTATAACAGCAGGTGAAGTTCTGCTACAAGATGGTGGCACGCGGCCGGCTTCAACTTCTGGTCGACTTCCTTCCCGCTTGGTGTCCACACAAGACATTTTTAAGTGTTGCCTTGGGCCCAGTTTACACGTACATGGTTATTTTGAAAAACGGAGACATTTCCCTTCGTTTGCACCCTTCGTTTACACGCAAATGGAGAATTCGCCTCTGAAACCGATTCTTTCTAAAAACTCCGGCCAGAGTGGAGATTTTGAAAATCTTCGTTTGCATGTAAACTGAGACAAACGGATGTTTAGGCAGCCAACGTCACAGTATGCGCCAGAGCTCGCACCTACGCCAAAAGTGCGACCTATGTTTACATTTTCATTTGGCTTTGGTGATCATGGAAGCGTTCAGAGTAGCAGTCACATTTATGTTGGTGCAAACTCTTTTCGTGTGTTTGCATTTGCAAATACAGCTGCTCCATTATGTCGAGGAGCAGAGACGAATGAGTGCTCGGAGGTCAGCAATTTTGCAACAACTTCTCCTCCCTCCAACACGAAGAACCAGTCCGCGTCACCGCCAGCGTCGCCGGTTTTGGGTCCGACCTGGGCGAACTGCTGTCTGGTGGGAGAACTTTGAAAATGAAGATGTTGTCCCGGATGAGTGGCGTGAAAATTGTAGGATGTCAAGGTCATCGCTGCTGTCACTCTCCGAATTGCTGCGTCCCTACATCGAGGCTGAGACGACCGTCATGCGGTTCCCTGTCGCCTGCACCTTGTATTACCTGTCCGACGAGGGTAGACTGCGCAAGACAGCCAACGTTATGCCAACATAAATGTGTGTTGGCAGTGTGTGTACACAACCACCCTATAATGATAAAAATCCACCCAGTGCTTTTTTTATAATCCCAATAAATCATAAGCACTGTCTCAGAACAAGCCGTTCTCAGATTCGCGGCAATGTGACGTCACTTTGCACAGGCCCCTCCCACGACTGTTGATTGACACTGCAGTTTGAGCATAGACCCGCCCTGAGGGAGCGGGACACAGTCCGCCATTGTTTCGACGCTTGAGCAGCTGTAGACTAGCCTGACTACGTCAGACTTCGTACTTCCGCTCAATTTCAGTTCGCTTCTGTACTCAGTCTGAGATAGCGACCTATCTCTCAGTTTTCCTCCGGCCTCAAAACAGCCGGCCAATCAACGAACAGAGGGCGGGCTGAGAGCCGTGACGTAGACGCTGATTGTACCGTGGATGCGGAGATTTACTTCACATAATCTGCAAAAGTCGTTCACAGCCATGTTCACTCCGGTATTTCGCTCGATGGTTTTGTTTTCACATCATACATGTGTTTACAGTGGAAGTTCGATGCGGCTGAGCCAGCACATAACACACGTCATAACCAAACGTTATGTGATTGGCTTACGGGTAACCAATGATTTAAAACTTCAGACAAGCGCCGTCATGTGTCACTTTCACTTTCACTTTCACTTTATTAAAGGCACACTATGCAGCTTTCCGTTTTTGTCAAACAGCGACCCCTAGAGTCGCTGTGGAGTACTTGTATTTAATATTACTGTCGCCACTCGCGCAGAGCCGTCTCTGCACTCACGGCCTGATCCCTTCCGCCCTCTATACCGGTACCTGTTCAGTAGGATGGAGGCTGTAATGAGTGGAAATAAGGTGTGGCCCCTTTAAGAGCTGCGCGCGCCCTGTTGAACTGTCGGCAGTCTGTATTGTATGTGCACCTCGAACACCCCCATGTATGCGGGTTATTTCAGTTTGATGCTCATTCTTATCTTACTTTTGTTTATCAAGTAAAGCTGTGGACGGTAGAATGGGTGACAAACAGTTACACGAGTTCGATTGGGGAATAAAGTGCAAGTTGTGAGATGCCAATCGCCTCCGTGAGTCTGTCTGGCCTCTGTAATAACTTCATCTGTGAGCTATCCCTATTTCTCCTCCTGACACAACGCGTTACAAAGCGTCGGACATCGAACAGGCACAGATAAGCTCTGAAGATGTCTACTAGTCCATCAACAAGAACGATATTTACTCGAGTCTGACTCCTTGCTCGGTCAGTCTGCCGTTTCCTCTTTCTTTGGTCCTCCGACAAACCTTTCCTAGCTTTCTGCTTCTTTTTTACCGGTTCAGCCATGACGAAAGTGTGAAGAACTCAGTATCTAACTTTACCTTTTTCTACGTGTATGTGTGCACTGTGCAGTGCCATAAAGCAATTCGTTACAACGCGAGACCTGATATCAAGCGATACACGCCCGCCGGCCCAAAGTTGCAAGGGTGGTTTTTCGGCTCAAAGGCGCTTGGGGGGTGCGAGACGACCACCATTCAACCCGAAATAAGTCATATAACTATTCCAATGACTCCGAAGCTGTTCGGATAAGACTTAAATGCTCACATCTTATACTGTTTTTATTTAGCTGCTCTTACAGTGATTTTCTGGAGTAAAACTAACGCTTCATCTTTTGTGTGATGTACAATAAACTTAATCGAACTCATCAGTATATCTTGGTCATCATTCGGACGAGGTCTGCTACAGCAGGCTTGTATTAATAGTGGATAAAAGCAGATGACAAATAAGTTATAACCATAATTAAGCTAAACTATACCTGTTCAATCTCCATACAGTATATATTCTCTGGCTCTGTGGGCATTATTGTCCGACTCCGAGTCGAAATGAACACCACTAATGAGAGTTTCTGTTTTGATATTATCAGATGAGATTGTCCTGGCTCTGAGCGCGAGCTCGTAAGGCTCCACCCTTTGGGCGGCAGCAGCAGCTCATTTGCATTTAAAGGGATACACACTAAAACGGTGTGTTTTTCTGAGCCCCCAAAAAATGACAATTTAAACATGCTGTAAAAAAAATATCTGTTGGGTATTATATTTATACATACTCTGGGGACATCAGAGACTTATTTTACATCTTGTGAAAAGGGTCATAATAGGTGCCCTGTAAGCATAAATACGGTTAAGGAAGTTTGTAGTAGACTAATTTACACACACACACACACACACACACACACACACACACACACACACACACACACACACACACACACACACACACACACACACACACACACACACACACACACACACACACACACACACACACACACACACACACACACTTCATGTTTTATGGGGATTTTCCATAGAAATAATGATTTGTTTTACTGTACAAATGATATCCCCTAATCTGAAACCTCCCATTACAGAAAATGTTCTGCATTATGTATGATTTACAAGCTGTTTTCCTTGTGGGGACCAAAAAAATGTCCCCATAAGATCAATAAGCAGGTGAGTTTGATCAAGGTTGCTGCTAAACTCTGCAGGAAAATAGACCTCGAGGACCAGAGTTGAGAACCCCTGCCCTACACATTGATTGCAAATGTTCTGATTCTTTATTATTGTTGGGTAATTGTCACGGATCTGCCAGGCTGTCACATCAGCCATTCACACAGCACACCTTCACCAGAGTACTGAACACTCACACCTGCACTTCATCTGCACCATCATCAAGCCAGCTACAAAAGCACACACCTCGTCTCACATCATTGTCTGGTCTTGTTTCTATGAAGTGCTTACCTGTTCTCCAGCGTTGGTACTCCAGTGTATTCCTCTCGTGTGTTCTCCTGTCATCATCCTGCATACTCACCAAACACGAAGAGGTGTGTGCGTCCATCCAGCCATCCGTCCAACTATCCATGATCTCCTGCACCTGTAAAACAAGGAAGGTCTTCGTTACTAAGCTTTACTCATTCTTCAAAGTCTATTTGAACTGCATACTCATCCGTATTCTCCATTCTGCTCAGTGCTGTTAATAAAGCTCACATTTCAATGTATTTCTTTGTGTCTGGATCTGCATTCTGTAACAGGTAACACTTTACAATAAGGCTTTATTAGTTAATTCACTATAGTTAACATAAACTGACAATGGACAATACTCCTAAAGCAGTTATTAATCTTGGTTAATGTTCATTTCAACATTTAATAACACATTATTAAATTCAGAAGGATTTAATGGACCTGAGCTAACATGAACTAACAATGATCAGTTATATATTTTTTTAAACTAATGTTAACAAAGAATAACTATGGTAACATATGTAGCTTTTGCTCAATGTTAATGTTGGTTAATGCATTAACTGACTTTACCTTATTGTAAAGTGTTACCTATTGTTCTTTATAATTCTTTATAACACTTGAATCAGTTTAAAACATTTGTTTACTTTATGTAGTTTTTGTGTGCATTACTTTATTGGATTTAAATATAATTTAGTTTGTTTTGTTTTAAGAAAAAATATATAAAACCTGTTATTGTTTGAAAACGCTCATTTCAATATCGTGATAATACCATATATATTCGGTCAAATTCCAAAAAAAAAAACCAATAATAATATTAATGTCCATGGGAAAATGTGGGTCCCATGGCCAAACCAGTTGAGAACTGCTGGTCCAGTATAAGGGACAATTTCAGATACAGCCGTAGTGTCTGTTTAATATCTTTGTTACTGTGAAGATGTTTCATTCAAAAGGAATCGATAAAACAAAACTCTTTAATAATTATGTGGCCAAGACACAAACTGAAAAGATATATTGAAGCTCTACAACTATGATGTCACAGAGACATTCTATAGAACTCTCCTGAGCAAAAGTCCCACAAAGACACAATCCTGAGGAGACTTTAATCAGAGTTTGAGGAGAGAAGACTGAATACATTTACAGTCCTGAGAGAACATGGAGAACATAAGAGCAACAGCCTTTGACGTGTTTGATGAAGCACGTTTACTGGGCGAACACACTGACTTGATCATCAAGTCAAATGACAGAGAATTTCAAGTGCACAAGATCATCATGTGTGGCTGCAGCTCCTACTTTAGGTGAGAAGAAGCATTTGAACTGCAATTGTGTGCAAATTACCTAGAAATGATTATAATTATATACATCATTTCCACTGCCAACATTATACGGTTGAAACTGCCTAAGTCCAAATATATAAATGCATGAAAATGAATGAGTGTATTGCCAGAAAAAAGAATGTAACTATGATATCTAGGCAAACACATTCTTGAAATTTTATTCTGGAAGTGGCTATGAATGAAGTTTTACCCAGCATTTCAAATTTAATATAGGAAACTGCATTGGCATCTGCAAGTTGACAGAGGACTTTTCCTCCTGCTCAAAGCTCCGCTGTAAAGCACAGCACTACATCCTGCAGCACTTTGAGGAGGTTCTGCACGTACCTGAGGAGTTCCTGGAGCTCTTCCTGGAACAGCTGGAGGCAGACATGGGGACTTGTGACTTGGTGACTTGGACTCGAGTCGCTATTTTTATGACTTGTGACTTGACTTGACAAAAAATAAAATACTTGAGACTTGACTCGGACTTGGAAGTTAAAGACTCTGGACTTGACATGACTTGAGACACGATGACTTGAATGACTTGAGTGTTAATCACATCATGTTTTCAGTTTGAATATAAAATATAGAAATTATTTTTAAAAATCAAGTTGATTACCCAGCTGGAGCGCAGGCTGAGAATAGCGTTGTCATGACTGGATCATGAAACTATCATCAGTCATGCCCTCTCGTACCTTACGCACACCACGCCCACTTAGATCAGATATCACATCAACATGTCAGCCGGAGGGGTACCGAGGGTCATCGCTTTCGGCTTCAAGAATTGTTCATAAGATGGCAAAAGACGAACAGCGCTTTGCAAGACATGCAACATTAACAGCCATTCTGCCCAGTAAGTGCTTGTCAATTTGTTAATGTTATCTGGTTAGTTGGTAGTTAGCTAATGTAATAATAGCTAAAGTAGCCATAAGGTTTTATCAGCGATTTCAGGCCCAAAAAAGGCCCAAATATAAATGATCACATTCATCTAATCTTTCCTACTGGGGCGGCTGGCCAATAGAGGGCGCTAGGGCGCCGCCCCCCCATGAGCCAGACCCATAGACTGTAAAAAAATATGGACGTAGTGTCCGTGACGTCACCCGTAGGTTTCTGAAGAGCATTTTTGAAGCCTAAAGTAGGCGGAGCCGGCCGTCGCCATCTTGGCCTTGCGTCACTCCCGGATAACAGAAAATGGGCAAAGAGGCGGGGCGTAACGGGCTTTGGTGGAGCTGAGGAACCTAGCCTGGCTATCTGAAATCACTAGCTCGAGCCTCGACATGATCGAGTTAGCTGATTATGTAAAGCCAATTAAAAGTTCCTATTTTTGCCCTTCGAATTATAATAGTTAAAAGACATGGCTACAAGTGAGACTGTGTATTGTGATTCTGTAATATTCTGCTAGTTGAAAATGTATTATGCACTAATATTTCTTCGAGAGTGTGTGTGTGACAGTGATTTATGTGCATAGGCTACATGTCAGTCACTCTTTCTTATGGTCCGTCAGCGCGGCATCGCTCAAGTTCGTAGCTTATTCAGTCCATTTTAAATTCTGGTCTGATTTTGGCCGCCTCTCAAATGAGTTAAACCATAGATATATTGCCTTTAAAGTGCAAGTAAATGCGCTAGAAAATCCGCTCTCATTCATGTGCATTTATAGCACGGACGGAGAAAGCGCCGACGCCTGCAGGATTTCATCTGACGGCATAAACATATTATAATCTGTTCCGTGAGAGCAGAACGAACGAGCCTTTATTGACGTTTTTAAATTTGAAAACTCCAAAAAGCAACGAAATTGTCAGACATCCATTAGTGCATGTTCACAGAGGAAAACAACTGAAATACAGCTCTGGTTGTTCTCTCGAACGATACTCGACCACGACGACAGAATCAAAAGCCGTGGGCTTTGTACCCAAGTAATGGGTGTATTAAATTGTATGAAATAATCCCGAAGAAAAGCACAAACACTGCAGAGAAGGCAAGTTCAGCAGCTAACATTTACTGAGGTGAAGTGACGGCTAGTAACAGCAGACAAACGGCTAGCATTGACATCAGCGACAACCATAGACAGTATAAGAAGGCGACAACCCACCTGTCACTCAAGTGGCCACAGCCACACCCTTAAATTTAAATATTAATCAACTAAACGGATGAGTTATAAAAAAATGCACCCCCCTCACAGTTGTTATGAAGGGCAAAATTAGCTGTATAGACCAAAGCCACATAGAGATCCAGGCTGTAAACATGTTTTTTTCTGCTGTAAAGTTGGTAATTTTAACATGGGGGAGATACAGATTTGACTCACTTCTGCAGCCAGCCCAAGCGGCCAGTCAATGAATTGCAGTTTAACTCACTTCCGTGTTGGTTTCAAGAGAGAGACGGGGAGGTTGCCGCTTGGCCAGACCACAGTTTATGAGCCACACTCATTAAATAAATAAGTAAATATATACATAAATCATACATACAAATTGTCAGTATTTTTTTGTGTTTGAGATATTAAATGCACCCAGTATATGTGAAAAATATGATAGAAATTAAAAATGTCTGCTTTTTTAACACGTCTCCTCCACCTGCGTGCACGTCTCATCAGCTCTGGGGCGCTGGAGTCAATCGCCCCAAAGAGGCGGGTTTGTGAAGCAGCTTAGCCAATTGCTGATTTAATATATAAATGTTTGGCATAAACTGTAGCCAATCAGCGAGCTCAAATCTAGTCAGCTATGGGCGCTTCTGTTCAGCGCCCCAAGCTGCGCGCGCACTCATGCGTGGATGCGTCATGCTAATGCCTTGTTTTGCTTTCCGTGATTACATTTTAAAACAGCGGGGACAGATCCGGCATGGACAGTTACCGGACTGAATGAAGTGAGTTCAATTTCAAATGCAAATGGAAAGTTTGTGCAATTTGTTTGTTTTTGTGTAAGGAAGCCTCAGCCTTGTAATATGGCATTAAATAATTACTGACTTTTTCACAGAGCACTGGTATCATGCAGTTTGTGTTAAATTGTGTTTGGGTGGTTAATAATTATTATAATTATTTTTATTTATATAGCGCCTTTCCAACACCCAAGGTCGCTTTACAAAGATATGTAACATTAAAAGGCAGTGGTTCTCAAACTGGGGTACGTGAGGTGACAGAAAGTGAAAGTGAAAGTGAAAGTGACACGTAACGGCCAAGTATGGTAACCCATACTTGGAATTTGACCTCTGCATTTAACCCATCCAAGTTAATGCACACACATTAGGAGCAGAGTAGTGAGTAGTTAACACACACAGACACTGCAAACGTGGATACACACACCCAGAGCAGCGGGCAGCCTTTGTGTGGCGCCCGGGGAGCGATTAGGGGTTAGGTGCCTTGCTCAAGGGCACCTCAGTCATTTCCCACCGGCTCTGGAATCGAACCAGCAACCTTTGGGTTACCAGTTCAACTCCCTAACCACTAGGCCATGACTGCCCCCAGAAGGGGGTAACGTTAGCTGCTAGGGGAACAAAATGCTGAATTTTGCCGTTCCTTTAATACTACCTCACCTTAAAATAAGATTTAAACTGAGCATGCATTTCTATCAGGTAAAATGCTGTAAATACGTGACATCCGATCAAATTACCTCATCTTTTGCGGTCAAAACTTTCTGCATTTAAGCAGCGTAGGCTATATGACAGGTCTCGTGCAGATTGCTGCCTCGGCAAATCGCGCTATTCTGCCGTTCTCGACAATGTACGTTACCTTTGTAAAAGTAGGGATTTAGCACTTACTGGCATGAAGAACAAATATAGACACAGGCTGTGCATGGAGATCGATATAAGAATCAAACTCTCTTCGATACAAACACATACCCTGTGTGAGTTTCTGTGTTTAATGATGATCACATTATATGAAGATCCACATGATTGCGAATGTGACATTGATTTTATACAACAGTTCAACAAACGAAATATTAATATTAAGTGATGTTCATTTTCAACACAGTTGTCAAAAATTTTTTTTACAACAAAATAATAGCTCCAACGAAAGCCACCGCAGAACTGCAGCACACAGCAGTGTTTGTGAACGAATCTGCGGTTTTGAATGAATCATTAGAGTCAATGATTCAATGATTATTTCATAAATACAGCCACTTGCTTCATTACTGAATGAATGACTCGATGACTCTCCACCTACTGGCGGTTTTAATTCAATATTTAAAAGCATCACTTCGTTTTTACCATCATTGCATATTTCTCTATTGAACATTTATTATGAACATTCATTATTTAAAGCATTATTTATTTTATAAAGGTATTTGTAAAGGTAAAAATGCACTGGAAAAATTGATTTAAGGGGGCAAATATTGTCCCTTACTGAAAAAGGTGCGACTGAAGAGTGGGTAACTTATGCAGAAGGATGTTAAAAGCCTCATGGGGTACAACTCTAAAAAGTTTGAGAACCACTGGGACAGGGTTAAAGAATAGAACAAAATAAACATCAACATCAAAGCACAATACACATATCAAGGGCAGAAAGTAGGCCTAATATACAGAGGTCACTTACAAAGTTAGGTTAAAGACACAAAAGAAAGAGGGATTCAAACAAATAGCATATCAATAACAATGTAGAATTTACAGACTGTGAGCAGAAGAGTAATATTAAGATAAAAAAATGTGTTTTTGAAGGAGAGAAGAGTGGATGTTTGACAGATGTCTTGAGGAAGAGCATTCCACAACCTCGGAGCCACTACGCTAAAAGACTCCCATGGTTACCAGACTATTGAAACCGACTGAATATAACACAGCCCCACCGAAGATATTTTTCACCAGCCGCCACTGACGATGAGTGAGTGTGTGTGTGTGTGTGTGTGTGTGTGTGTGTGTGTGTGAGAGAGAGAGAGAGAGAGAGTGTGTGAGAGTGAGTGTGTGAGAGAGAGAGGAGAAATGTAACAAAGTTTAATGTTGTAAGTAAACTGTGTTTGAGAGAGAGAGAGAGAGAGAGAGAGAGAGAGGTGTTCAGAGAGGAGTCTGTTGGATGTTAAGCTGTTATTTGTTTTATGGACTCAATGTTGACAATTTAAAACATTTCAAACACTGTTGGCAGAAGTGAAAAATACATAATTTTATGAAGTTACAATTTTGTTTGATTCCATGATGTATTTTACTGAACATGAGTATTTACATGCAAATCCAAATTATTGTAATTTACTGACAGTTAGGCTACTTATATCTTGTCTTTTCACTTTATTAAGATCAGATTCTGCAGGTAAAATTACAATAATAAGGTGACTTGACTTGACCTACTACAGGACTTGACTTGACTTGACTTGCCCAAGAAAAAAATACTTGGGACTAACTTGAGACTTGAAGGTTAAGACTTGAGACTTACTTGAGACTTACACATGTGTGACTTGGTCCCATCTCTGTGAAAATCCTGTCATCATTTACTCACCCTCAAGTTGTTCCAATCCTGTAGGGTTTCTCTGTCCTGCTGAACACAACATAAGATATTTTGAAGAGTATCGGTAACCAAATAGTTGATTGACCCCACTGACATCCATCATATTTTTTACCCCCATACTATGGAGGTCAATGGGGTCCATCAACTGTTTGGTTACCGATACTCTTCAAAATATCTTATTTTGTGTTCAGCAGGAGAAAGAAACTCATACAGGGCCATGAACTATTTGTTTGGTGTTTACTATTCCTTTAAAAGTACTAAACTGAAAGAAGGTCATGTGTGTTTTGGTGATTAAACCAAATGTTCCGTTACATATTACAATCATCTTGTGTTTTGAAACATTGATTATGTGGACTGAAAATGTGCATAACTGTAATGAAAGCATGGATCAGGTTTTGAAAGAATGACTAGCTGGGTTACAAGTGTGATCAGTTTGGATATTTTTAGCCAAGAGTTTTGAAAATTGTAAAAATTTTATAAATACTTTTTTTTTACTAAAACAAGTCAAGTCAAGTCAAGTTTATTTGTATGGCGCTTTTCACAATACAGATTGCATCAAAGCAGCTTCACAGTATTAAATTCAAATAATACAACAAAGTTTGTTTCAAGAGGAATTTATTGATTGATAAAATTAAATTAAATATCCCCAAAATATCCCCAACTGAGCAAGCCAAAGGCAACAGTGGCAAGGAACCGAAAAACTCCATCAAGTGACCTAATGGTGTCCTAAAACTCCATCAGGTGCCTTAATGGAGAAAAAAAACCTTGGGAGAACCCAGGTTCAGTCGGGGGCCAGTTCTCCTCTGGCATTGGATAGAGGCCGGATTGTAGTTTGAACTGTGGGATTATATGAATGCCTGGCTGAAGAGATGCGACTGTAATCTAGTTTTAAACTGGGAGAGCGAGTCTGAGCAACGAACAGTATCAGGAAGACTATTCCAGAGTTTTGGAGCCAAATGTGAAAATGCTCTCCCTCCTTTGGTGGTTCTGGATATCCTAGGTATGACCAAAAGCCTTGAATTTAGTGATCTTAAAGAGCGCGATGGATTATAGGGCGATAGAAGATCCGTTAAATAGACTGGAGCTAAGCCGTTTAGGGCTTTATAAGTCAGTAGCAATACCTTGTAATTAATACGGAACTTTATAGGTAACCAATGCAGTGATGATAAAATCGGTGTTATATGATCATATTTTCTTGATCTCGTAAGAACTCTAGCGGCGGCATTTTGGACTAACTGTAGCTTGTTTATTGAGGATGCAGGACAACCAGCTAATAAAGCATTACAGTAATCCAGTCTCGAGGTCATGAATGCATGAACTAACTTTTCTGCATCAGAAACTGATAGCATATTACGTAGCTTAGCAATGTTTCTAAGGTGGAAAAAGGCTGTTTTTGTAACATATGAAATATGATTTTCAAAAGACAGGTTGCAATCGAGTATAACACCCAGGTCTTTTACTGTAGAGGATAAAGTAACAGGACATCCTATGATGTTAAAGTTGTATTGTGCGAGGTTTTGTGGGCGGTTTTTTGAACCGATAAGTATTACCTCTCTCTTGTCTGGATTTAATAAAAGAAAATTACGCGTCATCCAATCTTTTATATCTTTAACACAATCTGTCAATTTGGAAAATGTAGCGTTTTCATCCGGCCGTGATGAAATATATATTTGAGTGTCATCGGCATAACAATGGAAACTAATTCCATGTTTCCTTATAATATTTCCAAGTGGCATCATATATATTGAAAATAACAGAGGGCCTAATACAGATCCCTGCGGCACTCCATAGTTTACTGGAGTTATGATCGATTTTTCTCCATTTAAATAGACAAAATGGTAGCCGTCAAATAGGTATGATTTGAACCAGCTTAGTGCTTGTCCTTGAACACCAGTATAATTTTGTAGTCGATCTAAGAGTATTGTGTGATCTATAGTATCGAACGCAGCACTAAGATCAAGTAAAACTAGTATTGAGATACAGCCTTGGTCAGAAGCTAAAAGTAAATCATTTGTGATTTTAACGAGCGCAGTTTCAGTGCTATGATGCGGTCTGAATCCAGACTGAAACTTTTCATAGATATCATTTTGTTGCAAGAAAGATAGAAAGATAAAACAAGAGAAATTATCAAGACGAAAATATAGCAACGAAAAAACATCCTGCAATTATAAATGCTTAACAACATCATTTACCAATAAAGCCATTATCTGCAGTATATTTATCTATATAAAACGGGTAGTTCCAGTCCTTGGTTCTGATTAACGTTAGTGGCGTTTTTTCCAGATAAAACACGGCAATGATCGCTTCAATGGTTCAACATTTCACTGCACAACACCCCTAGCAACCATCTTAGCAACATAAACATAAACTTCTCATTGATATTGTTCATTGAAGCTTATAGAGTAGAGTATTACGAGAGTACCTGCATTTACAGTAGATATAGTCATATATTCATAATAAAAATCTGTTTGAATGTCCGCTGCAATATCTTGAACTTTTAACAGTTAAGGGGTTTTCCCGTGCCCTGACACCCTAGTCATTTGCGTCTTACAGACTGTCTCATAAAGACAGTCTTTGCCGCCATCTGATGGCGAAATAATGTAATATAGTTGTTCCTACCTCTGATGTCACGCGATGCAGCAGATTCACTTCTCCACACTGCATTCACTCACCGAACTCTTGACTGAGTGCTTATGACGTCACAAAGGCCGCGCCAGAACTCCTGAGGATGGAAATGGTTATTATTTAAATGTTCTAGTTGTTGATTCAAACAATTACATGAACCTTTTTTTTTTTTTTATCACGTGTGAATGTTTTAAATTACTTTTATATATAGATTTTGATTTACCCTGCCAGCTCTAGACTTTCAATCTAAAACTATGAAAATTCATTGTAAAACTATGATAGACCTAAAATAAATAAATATATAACATTTGAATAGCCTATTTATCAAGTGAAAATGATTTCTTAAAAAGTTATTGTTTCCAGTTACCAAAGAGCCAACAAAATGAAATGAGGTGAACAGTATACATAAAAACCAGGTACATTTCACATATAAAATATTTTTATTCTGCTGTTTTTGTCAAATTATGCACAAATAAAAAGATAATTTGTTAGTAGTTAATATAAAATATTATTGGTTTGTATTCATTCACCATCGTCAATTTCAACACTGAATATTATCAAAAACAATACATATTATTTTTTTAGTTGGCCCATTAACTTCAATTTTAAAACATGTTTGCTCAACTAGTTTCATAGTTCATTCAACTGAGAAGTTTTATTTAGTCCAACATTTAGAAATCTAGTGTGAAGATTCTGTCAATTACAAATGACAAAAAACTGTTTATTGTTTATCATTTTATTTGTTACATGTTATATGATAATAGGAATAGTTGTTGAATTAGTTACTAAGCAATTTTATACTGACGCTGCTAACATAAAATACTTAACTGGCAAAAGATACATACAATTATTTGCATTTAAAGCACAAAAAAAAAAAAAAAAAAAATTACGTTTTTTTTTTTCTCAGCATGGAATAGTTCAATCAACAGATGCTTGACATACGCATGTTGAAATACAAATACAAAATTAAAATGTAGTCAACTGAAATGTGCTTAAACACTACCGATTTGTTTATATACAAACTCTTCAAAAAATGTCATCTTAAAAAATGAAAATGTACAGTTCACTTCACCTCTGAACCGTTACGAGCATCAAGACACCGTTATAGACTTGAAGCAACATCCAGTCTAAAGAGTTTATTTAGTCAGTTACAAAATCTATATTTACTGACAAATTTCCTGAATAAAGACTGAAAACCAATTAAGTATAAACTGTCTTTTACATTAAAATGTACAAAAACCCATTGCTATAAGCATACTTACCATACTCAACTACATTAAAGACCCACTCCGATGAAAATCATGTTTTTCTAGGTGTTAACATGTTCTTGTGGCATTTTTCTTATGCTAGAGGACATATCTTGAGAAAAATAAGCTCAAAGTTGTATTTCTGAGTATTTCTGCATTCAAATGGCTGTGAATCAGTAGCAGACGCTAAAATGCCGGCTAAAATAGACTGGAGTTGTGACGTAGTAACTCCACTGGGCGGGGCCCGCCCGGTCAGGTTCAGGAGTAGAGAAGACGATGGCGGATCAATACCTATGTGCGGTAGCGGGTTGCAATGCTAAGAGGAGAGATATTGGTATTAGCTTTCATGCTTTACCAAAACATGTTGCTGTGAGAGATGAATGGATTACGTTCCAGGGTTCCAGACTGCGACCATTTTTTGAGAATGTGCGAGTTAAAATTGTATGTGGTCGCATTTGTGCGAGTGCATGGTCATGTACTACTCAGTTAAATTCACGCATGAATTTTCCTGCATTGAACTTGTTTTAGCGCCCGCCAAAGTGAATTTTTGTCCCGCCAAAGTCTTATTTGATCGGTGAGTAATGTAGATGAACTGCTGCGCTTGTGACAGGACATGTTTATAACTGAAAGAACGAGCAGAGAGAGAGACCCGGACGCGCGCGCGCGCACTCTCTGTCTTCTTCGGAGCCAGGCGAAAATGTAAACAAGACCTCACCGTCTCCAAACTAAGCGCTGTCTTGCTCTCTCTCCCTCGCACATATTAATCAAAATAAATCGACACGGCGGTAAAAGGTCGGAAGACCAAAGTTTCATGTGGAGCATTCGGAGATTTTTTTTTTCTTTTTCTGAATTGCCGCTGGGTGTGAATTGTGCTAAATAAGTTGCCTTATCTTCTCTGAAAAGCGTTCCGGACATTCAGCTGACATAAAACAACACTTTAATTAAACGAAAAAAACTATCCAGTGATGAAATGTTTTCTGTGTTGACAGAAAGACAGAAAGAGGCTGTTGCTGCCTATGTATCTCGCTTCAGCCAACGGCTCCGCCCACAACGCAGAGGCGAATTGCTAATGAGCTACTGCCGCTCTGCTGAAGCGAAGTCCCAGAAAACGGCACATGTTTTGTGATTTTGGCTAAAAACGGCATAATCATCATTTAAAGACCACTGAGAATGTTTAAAAATAGCTCAAAATATGATCGGAGTGGGACTTTAAAGATCATGATGTTTAATGTCAGAAATGTCAGACTTTAATCTGCAGGAAAACTAGGCTAGATCTGGTTGTGCTGAAGCTCTCTCTCACTCCTGATGTTCAAAACAAACAGTCAACACTTTGTTAAAACTTCGCTCAGCCCAAAAGACCGGGACAGGAGAAGGAGAAGGACCAGGACACTAAAAGTGTTTGTAGAATAATCTTAATTACTTCTCAATGCTCAGTCGGACTTCATCTGACCAGCACAAATTCAACAAGTGTTCATGAAGACAATGGGAAATTACTGCTTCACAACATCATCCCGTGACGTTAAACACCTTCAAATTGAGACATATTTGTACAACACAGCACAAAACATACAGTAAAATTTGAGAAAAATAATGTAAAGAAAAAAATGACTGATATAGAAAGTAATATGACAGAGATAAAGTAATATGAAAAAAGATTTCAAATAGCATGAATGAAGGGCAATGCAGATGTATGTTTGCTCTCTTAAAGGGGTCATCGGATGCCCATTTTCCACAAGTTGGTATGATTCTTTAGGGTCTTCATGTAAAGTGTGTAACGTATACTAAAATTCCACAATGGGTGTGTAAAACAACACCCTTTTTACCTCCTCCAAAACAGCTCTGTTCACAGCGACCCGTTTCGGTGCATGTCTCTTTAAATGATAATGAGCAACTGCTCACCCATGAGGGGTGTCCACCCAGGGCCGTTTCAAGATATTTGGGGGCCCTAGGCAAAAGAGTGGTCCCAAGTCCTCCCTCAGGAAATTTTTTTAAATTCAGATGGGATTTCTTGAATTCTGGTGCATTTTAAGAGTCATGAATTACTGTTTAAGTGTTTAAGAAATTTAAGCAAAGCACCTAATAAAGCAACAAAAGAAAAAAAAAAAGAAAAAAAGTGAATAGCCATACGTTTATTGTTATTCTCATTGCATATCATGAAAGTGAAATGTGGAGGATTCGATATTTACTTTACAGGAAAAGAACTTAACTTCCCATAATGCCACAGACAGTAACGTCATACGCAAAACTACCTGTTGTTACGGTAGCCTACAAAGTGTTGAGCTGTGTTGATGGAGAAGAATAAAAGGACAAACGCGAAGGAAAAAGGGCATTTTTCTCCAGATGGAATAGAAACATCACCAACGGAAATTGATAGCCTGCATACGCCTAAAATGTAACCGGACTTGATGGATTATTTTGTTTGGACCTAACTGCATGGGATGGGAGTCATAGGACCAGCTCATTTTGTTTGGAATTGACAAAGTTTTTACCGGTGACCGCAACCGCGGGCAGACAGCCGTCAAGAGTAAGTTACAACACTTCTCTAGCTTTTGCCTTTATACATGGCAAAAAATCTCATGCGATCGTAATCTGGGCTCGTGCATCAAGAGGATTTAGCTCAAAGGAAGTTTTCGAACGCTGTAGCTACAACAGTGAAGGGGCGAGAAGTTGTCTAGTGTGTATTTTATGCTTAAATTCTGCAAACAGAACAAAGTTGTGTATGACTATTAGTTGAACTTTTTCACCCTCTAACAACGCTCACATACCGTTGTGTTTGGTCACTGATGTCAAGGTTTATGTTCGCAGAGATGTGAAAACACGTCAGACAGTTGCATTTGGAGCTAATAATGGTTTACTTGCCGCTGTGTCTTTGGCGTTTTTCTTCTTTCTTTCGGAAAATCCTGAAGGGTATGAGCGCTTCATGATGACATTTTTAAATTTAAATGCCCGCGTAGCGCTGTTACTGACAGCTAGTGGGGGACCTGATGGGGGGTGCGCGACAGTGGATGTCACTTCAACATTACAGTGATTAGGGCACTCATAGTGTTTGTCGTTGCATAGGAGGAATCCCTCTAGTTTGGGGGGCCCCTCTCACGGAGCAGTACTGGAGAGTGATTGCGCTGTCTCACTGTGATAGTTTGTTTACAGTGGTTGATACTGTTTGACGAGGGCAGATACACAACCTAAACGACCGTGCGGCCATCGGGGGCCCCCTTCAGCTGGGGGCCCTAGGCAGCTGCCTACCTTGCCTACCCCATTGCGACGGCTCTGTGTCCACCATAGACAGTATAAGAAGTGGACAGAGCCATCTCATTGGAACTCAATTGAGACAAGTGAAGCCCATTTTTAGCGATTTTTTTGGACTTCCGTTCCTGACGCGCAGACTCAAACCGAGCTTGACGACGTAGATGTGACGTGAGCAACCCGTCTGTCTTCTAGTGGCTGTGGCATGAGAAATCTGAATCATTCCCTTCCGAATCTTGCAGAGACGGAGAGCGTGAGTAGGAGGTATCCACGAGCTAGGAGCAGGAGAAACTTTTGCTAGGTATTCTGATTCATTATTTTGTCATTTTGCCTCCATGTCCTCCCGATTGCCCGCGAGCTTCTCCTCCTGTCCATACGGTAATCTCTCTACTGTGCGACAGAGAGTCGCGTGGTTATGACGCAATCTTTAGCCTACTTTTACAAAAACTGCTTCTACAGGGCCATAACATAAGCTACAAGGTAATGGAGCATTTTATACATTGTTGTGTTTCTTTAGAAATAAATAATGGACAAATGGAGTCTTTAAACGCCTCAGATGTGAAGTTATTCGCTGTCAAAGTGACGCCAAAATGAATGGGAGTCAATGGGATGCTAACAGCAGGTGAAGTTCTGCTACAAGATGGTGGCACGCGGCCGGCTTCAACTTCCGGTCGACTTCCTTCCCGCTTGGTGTCCACACAAGACATTTTTAAGTGTTGCCTTGGGCCCAGTTTACACGTACATGGTTATTTTGAAAAACGGAGACATTTCCCTTCGTTTGCGCCCTTCGTTTACACGCAAACGGAGAATTCGCCTCTGAAACCGATTCTTTCTAAAAACTCCGGCCAGAGTGGAGATTTTGAAAATCTTCGTTTGCATGTAAACTGAGACAAACGGATGTTTAGGCAGCCAACGTCACAGTGTGCCAGAGCTCGCACCTACGCCAAAAGTGCGACCTATGTTTACATTTTCATTTGGCTTTGGTGATCATGGAAGCGTTCAGAGTAGCAGTCACATTTATGTTGGTGCAAACTCTTTTCATGTGTTTGCATTTGCAAATACAGCTGCTCCATTATGTCGAGGAGCAGAGACGAATGAGTGCTCGGAGGTCAGCAATTTTGCAACAACTTCTCCTCCCTCCAACACAAAAGAACCAGTCCGCGTCACCGCCAGCGTCGCCGGTTTTGGGTCCGACCTGGGCGAACTGCTGTCTAGTGGGAGAACTTCGAAAATGAAGTGGTTGTCCCGGATGAGTGGCATGAAAATTTTAGGATATCAAGGTCATCGCTGCTGTCACTCTCCGAATTGCTGCGTCCCTACATCGAGGCTGAGACGACCGTCATGCGGTTCCCTGTCGCCTGCACCTTGTATTACCTGTCCGACGAGGGTAGACTGCGCAAGACAGCCAACGTTATGCCAACATAAATGTGTGTTGGCAGTGTGTGTACACAACCACCCTATAATGATAAAAATCCACCCAGTGCTTTTTTTATAATCCCAATAAATCATAAGCACTGTCTCAGAACAAGCCGTTCTCAGATTCGCGGCAATGTGACGTCACTTTGCACAGGCCCCTCCCACGACTGTTGATTGACACTGCAGTTTGAGCATAGACCCGCCCTGAGGGAGCGGGACACAGTCCGCCATTGTTTCGACGCTTGAGCAGCTGTAGACTAGCCTGACTACGTCAGACTTCGTACTTCCGCTCAATTTCAGTTCGCTTCTGTACTCAGTCTGAGATAGCGACCTATCTCTCAGTTTTCCTCCGGCCTCAAAACAGCCGGCCAATCAACGAACAGAGGGCGGGCTGAGAGCCGTGACGTAGACGCTGATTGTACCGTGGATGCGGAGATTTACTTCACATAATCTGCAAAAGTCGTTCACAGCCATGTTCACTCCGGTATTTCGCTCGATGGTTTTGTTTTCACATCATACAAGTGTTTACAGTGGAAGTTCGATGCGGCTGAGCCAGCGCATAACACACGTCATAACCAAACGTTATGTGATTGGCTTACGGGTAACCAATGATTTAAAACTTCAGACAAGCGCCGTCATGTGTCACTTTCACTTTCACTTTCACTTTATTAAAGGCACACTATGTAAAGTGTAACATTTAATCTGATAGTAACTTTGAACTAAATAAATAAAAAAACGCTTCAGTGCGCCGACGCACTGGTGCAGCTTAACAGGTTAAAGGCACACTATGCAGCTTTCCGTTTTTGTCAAACAGCGACCCCTAGAGTCGCTGTGGAGTACTTGTATTTAATATTACTGTCGCCACTCGCGCAGAGCCGTCTCTGCACTCACGGCCTGATCCCTTCCGCCCTCTATACCGGTACCTGTTCAGTAGGATGGAGGCTGTAATGAGTGGAAATAAGGTGTGGCCCCTTTAAGAGCTGCGCGCGCCCTGTTGAACTGTCGACAGTCTGTATTGTATGTGCACCTCGAACACCCCCATGTATGCGGGTTATTTCAGTTTGATGCTCATTCTTATCTTACTTTTGTTTATCAAGTAAAGCTGTGGACGGTAGAATGGGTGACAAACAGTTACACGAGTTCGATTGGGGAATAAAGTGCAAGTTGTGAGATGCCAATCGCCTCCGTGAGTCTGTCTGGCCTTTGTAATAACTTCATCTGTGAGCTATCCCTATTTCTCCTCCTGCCACAACGCGTTACAAAGCGTCGGACATCGAACAGGCACAGATAAGCTCTGAAGATGTCTACTAGTCCATCAACAAGAACGATATTTACTCGAGTCTGACTCCTTGCTCGGTCAGTCTGCCATTTCCTCTTTCTTTGGTCCTCCGACAAACCTTTCCTAGCTTTCTGCTTCTTTTTTACCGGTTCAGCCATGACGAAAGTGTGAAGAACTCACTATCTAACATTACCTTTTTCTACGTGTACGTGTGCACTGTGCAGTGCCATAAAGCAATTCGTTATAACGCGAGACCTGATATCAAGCGATACACGCCCGCCGGCCCAAAGTTGCAAGGGTGGTTTTTCGGCTCACAGGCGCTTGGGGGGTGCGAGACGACCACCATTCAACCCGAAATAAGTCATATAACTATTCCAATGACTCCGAAGCTGTTCGGTTAAAGTAAAAAAGTTACTTAGTCCACCTTTAAGCACAGACTGAAAAGGTGTGTATATATTTGTTTACTGTTAGTTGTAACGAGTGTTTTGTGTACTTCGCTGTGTATGTTCCATGCTAATGAAAGGGAGAGAGAGAGTTTTGGATAAGACTTAAATGCTCACATCTTATACAGTTTTTATTTAGCTGCTCTTACAGTGATTTTCTGGAGTAAAACTAACGCTTCATCTTTTGTGTGATGTACAATAAACTTAATCGAACTCATCAGTATATTTTGGTCATCATTCGGACGAGGTCTGCTACAGCAGGCTTGTATTAATAGTGGATAAAAGCAGATGACAAATAAGTTATAACCATAATTAAGCTAAACTATACCTGTTCAATCTCCATACAGTATATATTCTCTGGCTCTGTGGGCATTATTGTCCGACTCCGAGTCGAAATGAACACCACTAATGAGAGTTTCTGTTTTGATATTATCAGATGAGATTGTCCTGGCTCTGAGCGCGAGCTCGTAAGGCTCCACCCTTTGGGCGGCAGCAGCAGCTCATTTGCATTTAACCCTCTGGGGACCAAAAACGCGCCCGCGCGTTTTGCTCGTTTTTTTTTTTAGCAATGAAAAATAAACACAAAATGCTCTGTTAATTTTGATCTTTCATTTTCGTGTAATACATCAATCGATCCTGTTCAGTTTCTATTTTTTTTCTGTATACTCACAATACAAATAAAGTGTTTTGCTTTTTGACAAATAAAGAAAAACTAACATGATGCTATTTCTGCCTTCTCTCTGTCAGTAAACTCCCATTTGAAACGCGTTCGAAAATGATCTATAACTCCGCGAAAATTCAGTCAAACAGGCAAACAGACCCACGGGCATAAAGCTTGAGATCGCAGCTTTTAAATGAAGTAATTTATATAAAAAACAAATATTATCAGCTTCTGTAATCTGTATAAAAAGAGAGCGACTCCAGTCGAGCTCATTACGAGCCATTCAAAAGTAATTTGACCACGCCCCGGAGAGCGCGTGCTATTCAAACGCAAATTCTGAGAACCATTTCAGTCTGTGAAACGCCCCCACATCAGCTGTAAAAAAAGAGGCATAATATAGCCTACCTTATGGAGAAAATTTTCCGTGCTGATATGAGGAGCAGATCCCGCTGAGGAGTGAGGTAGGCTAAGTTATCCTTTCTCAAGTGTTAATGTGGAATAACGTTATGGAATAACGTTGTAGGCTTATGTAAACAAAAAGATGAATCGCGTTTCTATAATATGAATCGCGTTTCTGTGAGATGAATGAAGGGTACATATTTGTAAAGACTGTTTAGCCTAAATATGAATCGCGTTTCTGTGAGATGAATGAAGGGTACATATTTGTAAAGACTGTTTAGCCTAAAATGAATCGCGTTTCTGTGAGATGAATGAAGGGTACATATTTGTAAAGAGTGTTTAGCCTAAATATGAATCGCGCGTCTGTGTGTGAAAGAATAAACTGCTTTTACAGTTACAGTTACTGCGTTACAGTCAGGCGAAGTATGAAAGACAACATTTTGTTGACTAGATTTGGGTACAGTTTTTACTGTAGAATATACTGTCACATCAAATAAGCTTTTCTTCTCATATATATAAAATACTATTTTGTCAAAAATAAAGTCATAGACTAAGATGTTCCAATGTTGGCTATATTCAAACTAATGAATACATATGATAAAATGTAGGCCTATAATCTTTTTTTTTTTTTTTTTACAAAGAAAGAGTACTTTTTTGCAGAAATATTGCTGAAATTGTAATTATTGTTGTAATTGTAACCTTTTTAATAAAATAGCAAAACATATTTACAAGATAGATGTAAGCAAAATCTTAAATGGTCAATATAAGTCTTCTGCAAAATATATATTTTGTCCTTGCATTGTGGCTCAGTCAGTGTCACACCTGAATGAATGGCTAATTATGCAGAGTCATTATGCAGAGTGGGTGGGACTAAGGTGTAAACTACTCCTCCCCCTCGCATATTGGCTTTCCAAGCAAAACCTGTTTTACACCATTTAAATCAATGTATTTTTTTTTGTGAACGATAAAGCAAGACTATTTTCACATAATTTTGAAGCTAGAACTGAAAGGGACAACATCCATTAGTCAAAAGTCTTGTGGGCACATATTTTGTATGAGTTTTGTGGTCTTATTTCAGCAACTTTCATTTTTATTTTTTTAAATAACCACGCATAAACATTATTCTCTTAAAAATACAAACATCTACATACATGTTGCTCGCATATTATGGTAGGCCTGTTTGTGCTATATAGAGTGAATTTACACCTTTGCCATTAACATGTTTATAAATAACTGAAAAAAGCACAAATGTCAGAGCATGTCAGAACATCTCAAGGGCCCCAAAAACAGCTTGGTCCCCAGAGGGTTAAAGGGATACACACTAAAACGGTGTGTTTTTCTGAGCCCCCAAAAAATGACAATTTAAACATGCTGTAAAAAAAATATCTGTTGGGTATTTTGAGCTAAAACTTCACATACATACTCTGGGGACATCAGAGACTTATTTTTTGTGAAAAGGGTCATAATAGGTGCCCTGTAAGCATAAATACTGTTAAGGAAGTTTGTAGTAGACTAATTCACACACACACACACACACACACACACACACACACACACACACACACACACACACACACACACACACACACACACACACACACACACACACACCCTTCATGTTTTATGGGGATTTTCCATAGAAATAATGATTTGTTTTACTGTACAAATTATATCCCCTAATCTGAAACCTCCCATTACAGAAAATGTTCTGCATTATGTATGATTTACAAGCTGTTTTCCTTGTGGGGACCCAAAAAATGTCCCCATAAGATCAATAAGCAGGTGAGTTTGATCAAGGTTGCTGCTAAACTCTGCAGGAAAATAGACCTCGAGGACCAGAGTTGAGAACCCCTGCCCTACACATTGATTGCAAATGTTCTGATTCTTTATTATTGTTGGGTAATTGTCACGGATCTGCCAGGCTGTCACATCAGCCATTCACACAGCACACCTTCACCAGAGTACTGAACACTCACACCTGCACTTCATCTGCACCATCATCAAGCCAGCTACAAAAGCACACACCTCGTCTCACATCATTGTCTGGTCTTGTTTCTATGAAGTGCTTACCTGTTCTCCAGCGTTGGTACTCCAGTGTATTCCTCTCCTGTGTTCTCCTGTCATCATCCTGCATACTCACCAAACACGAAGAGGTGTGTGCGTCCGTCCATCCAGCCATCCGTCCAACTATCCATGATCTCCTGCACCTGTAAAACAAGGAAGGTCTTCGTTACTAAGCTTTACTCATTCTTCAAAGTCTATTTGAACTGCATACTCATCCGTATTCTCCATTCTGCTCAGTGCTGTTAATAAAGCTCACATTTCAATGTATTTCTTTGTGTCTGGATCTGCATTCTGTAACAGGTAACACTTTACAATAAGGCTTTATTAGTTAATTCACTATAGTTAACATAAACTGACAATGGACAATACTCCTAAAGCAGTTATTAATCTTGGTTAATGTTCATTTCAACATTTAATAACACATTATTAAATTCAGAAGGATTTAATGGACCTGAGCTAACATGAACTAACAATGATCAGTTGTATTTTTTTTAAACTAATGTTAACAAAGAATAACTATGGTAACAGATGTAGCTTTTGCTCAGTGTTAATGTTGGTTAAGGCATTAACTGACTTTACCTTATTGTAAAGTGTTACCTATTGTTCTTTATAATTATTTATAACACTTGAATCAGTTTAAAACATTTGTTTACTTTATGTAGTTTTTGTGTGCATTACTTTATTGGATTTAAATATAATTTAGTTTGTTTTGTTTTAAGAAAAAAAATATAAAACCTGTTATGGTTTGAAAACGCTCATTTCAATATCGTGATAATACCATATATATTCGGTCAAATTCCTAAAAAAAAAACAATAATAATATTAATGTCCATGGGAAAATGTGGGTCCCATGGCCAAACCAGTTGAGAACTGCTGGTCCAGTATAAGGGACATTTCAGATACAGCCGTAGTGTCTTAGTGACTGTTCAAAGTCTTGTTTGTTGAATTTTTCCAGTTGTAAATATTGTAAAAAGAAAAAAAAAAAGAAAAAAAATCAGCTTGCCCATTTATTTGTAATTTTACTTATAATGGCAGTAATTCTGAATTTAATATCTTTGTTACTGTGAAGATGTTTCATTCAAAAGGAATCGATAAAACAAAACTCTTTAATAATTATGTGGCCAAGACACAAACTGAAAAGATATATTGAAGCTCTACAACTATGATGTCACAGAGACATTCTATAGAACTCTCCTGAGCAAAAGTCCCACAAAGACACAATCCTGAGGAGACTTTAATCAGAGTTTGAGGAGAGAAGACTGAATACATTTACAGTCCTGAGAGAACATGGAGAACATAAGAGCAACAGCCTTTGACGTGTTTGATGAAGCACGTTTACTGGGCGAACACACTGACTTGATCATCAAGTCAAATGACAGAGAATTTCAAGTGCACAAGATCATCATGTGTGGCTGCAGCTCCTACTTTAGGTGAGAAGAAGCATTTGAACTGCAATTGTGTGCAAATTACCTAGAAATGATTATAATTATATACATCATTTCCACTGCCAACATTATACGGTTGAAATTGCCTAAGTCCAAATATATAAATGCATGAAAATGAATGAGTGTATTGCCAGAAAAAAGAATGTAACTATGATATCTAGGCAAACACATTCTTGAAATTTTATTCTGGAAGTGGCTATGAATGAAGTTTTACCCAGCATTTCAAATTTAATATAGGAAACTGCATTGGCATCTGCAAGTTGACAGAGGACTTTTCCTCCTGCTCAAAGCTCCGCTGTAAAGCACAGCACTACATCCTGCAGCACTTTGAGGAGGTTCTGCACGTACCTGAGGAGTTCCTGGAGCTCTTCCTGGAACAGCTGGAGGCAGACATGGGGACTTGTGACTTGGTGACTTGGACTCGAGTCGCTATTTTTATGACTTGTGACTTGACTTGACAAAAAATAAAATACTTGAGACTTGACTCGGACTTGGAAGTTAAAGACTCGGGACTTGACATGACTTGAGACACGATGACTTGAATGACTTGAGTGTTAATCACATTCTTGTTTTCAGTTTGAATATAAAATATAGAAATTATTTTTAAAAATCAAGTTGATTACCCAGCTGGAGCGCAGGCTGAGAATAGCGTTGTCATGACTGGATCATGAAACTATCATCAGTCATGCCCTCTCGTACCTTACGCACACCACGCCCACTTAGATCAGATATCACATCAACATGTCAGCCGGAGGGGTACCGAGGGTCATCGCTTTCGGCTTCAAGAATTGTTCACAAGATGGCAAAAGACGAGCAGCGCTTTGCAAGACATGCAACATTAACAGCCATTCTGCCCAGTAAGTGCTTTTCAATTTGTTAATGTTATCTGGTTAGTTGGTAGTTAGCTAATGTAATAATAGCTAAAGTAGCCATAAGGTTTTATCAGCGATTTCAGGCCCAAAAAAGGCCCAAATATAAATGATCACATTCATCTAATCTTTCCTAACGATGAGTGAGTGTGTGTGTGTGTGTGTGTGTGTGTGTGTGTGTGTGTGTGTGTGTGTGTGTGTGTGTGTGAGAGAGAGAGAGAGTGTGTGAGAGTGAGTGTGTGTGAGAGAGAGGAGAAATGTAACAAAGTTTAATGTTGTAAGTAAACTGTGTTTGAGAGAGAGAGAGGGAGGGAGGTGTTCAGAGAGGAGTCTGTTGGATGTTAAGCTGTTATTTGTTTTATGGACTCAATGTTGACAATTTAAAACATTTCAAACACTGTTGGCAGAAGTGAAAAATAAATAATTTTCACTTCTGAGCGCAAACGAAGGGAGACATTTCCCTTCGTTTGCGCCCTTCGTTTACACGCAAATGGAGAATTCGCCTCTGAAACCGATTCTTTCTAAAAACTCCGGCCAGAGTGGAGATTTTGAAAATCTTCGTTTGCATGTAAACTGAGACAAACGGATGTTTAGGCAGCCAACGTCACAGTATGCGCCAGAGCTCGCACCTACGCCAAAAGTGCGACCTATGTTTACATTTTCATTTGGCTTTGGTGATCATGGAAGCGTTCAGAGTAGCAGTCACATTTATGTTGGTGCAAACTCTTTTCGTGTGTTTGCATTTGCAAATACAGCTGCTCCATTATGTCGAGGAGCAGAGACGAATGAGTGCTCGGAGGTCAGCAATTTTGCAACAACTTCTCCTCCCTCCAACACGAAGAACCAGTCCGCGTCACCGCCAGCGTCGCCGGTTTTGGGTCCGACCTGGGCGAACTGCTGTCTGGTGGGAGAACTTTGAAAATGAAGATGTTGTCCTGGATGAGTGGCGTGAAAATTGTAGGATGTCAAGGTCATCGCTGCTGTCACTCTCCGAATTGCTGCGTCGAGGCTGAGACGACTGTCATGCGGTTCCCTGTCGCCTGCACCTTGTATTACCTGTCCGACGAGGGTAGACTGCGCAAGACAGCCAACGTTATGCCAACATAAATGTGTGTTGGCAGTGTGTGTACACAACCACCCTATAATGATAAAAATCCACCCAGTGCTTTTTTTTATAATCCCAATAAATCATAAGCACTGTCTCAGAACAAGCCGTTCTCAGATTCGCGGCAATGTGACATCACTTTGCACAGGCCCCTCCCACGACTGTTGATTGACACTGCAGTTTGAGCATAGACCCGCCCTGAGGGAGCGGGACACAGTCCGCCATTGTTTCGACGCTTGAGCAACTGTAGACTAGCCTGACTACGTCAGACTTCGTACTTCCGCTCAATTTCAGTTCGCTTCTGTACTCAGTCTGAGATAGCGACCTATCTCTCAGTTTTCCTCCGGCCTCAAAACAGCCGGCCAATCAACGAACAGAGGGCGGGCTGAGAGCCGTGACGTAGACGCTGATTGTACCGTGGATGCGGAGATTTACTTCACATAATCTGCAAAAGTCGTTCACAGCCATGTTCACTCCGGTATTTCGCTCGATGGTTTTGTTTTCACATCATACATGTGTTTACAGTGGAAGTTCGATGCGGCTGAGCCAGCGCATAACACACGTCATAACCAAACGTTATGTGATTGGCTTACGGGTAACCAATGATTTAAAACTTCAGACAAGCGCCGTCATGTGTCACTTTCACTTTCACTTTCACTTTATTAAAGGCACACTATGCAGCTTTCCGTTTTTCTCAAACAGCGACCCCTAGAGTCGCTGTGGAGTACTTGTATTTAATATTACTGTCGCCACTCGCGCAGAGCCGTCTCTGCACTCACGGCCTGATCCCTTCCGCCCTCTATACCGGTACCTGTTCAGTAGGATGGAGGCTGTAATGAGTGGAAATAAGGTGTGGCCCCTTTAAGAGCTGCGCGCGCCCTGTTGAACTGTCGGCAGTCTGTATTGTATGTGCACCTCGAACACCCCCATGTATGCGGGTTATTTCAGTTTGATGCTCATTCTTATCTTACTTTTGTTTATCAAGAAAAGCTGTGGACGGTAGAATGGGTGACAAACAGTTACACGAGTTCGATTGGGGAATAAAGTGCAAGTTGTGAGATGCCAATCGCCTCCGTGAGTCTGTCTGGCCTCTGTAATAACTTCATCTGTGAGCTATCCCTATTTCTCCTCCTGACACAACGCGTTACAAAGCGTCGGACATCGAACAGGCACAGATAAGCTCTGAAGATGTCTACTAGTCCATCAACAAGAACGATATTTACTCGAGTCTGACTCCTTGCTCGGTCAGTCTGCCGTTTCCTCTTTCTTTGGTCCTCCGACAAACCTTTCCTAGCTTTCTGCTTCTTTTTTACCGGTTCAGCCATGACGAAAGTGTGAAGAACTCAGTATCTAACGTTACCTTTTTCTACGTGTACGTGTGCACTGTGCAGTGCCATAAAGCAATTCGTTACAACGTGAGACCTGATATCAAGCGATACACGCCCGCCGGCCCAAAGTTGCAAGGGTGGTTTTTCGGCTCACAGGCGCTTGGGGAGTGCGAGACGACCACCATTCAACCCGAAATAAGTCATATAACTATTCCAATGACTCCGAAGCTGTTCGGATAAGACTTAAATGCTCACATCTTATACTGTTTTTATTTAGCTGCTCTTACAGTGATTTTCTGGAGTAAAACTAACGCTTCATCTTTTGTGTGATGTACAATAAACTTAATCGAACTCATCAGTATATCTTGGTCATCATTCGGACGAGGTCTGCTACAGCAGGCTTGTATTAATAGTGGATAAAAGCAGATGACAAATAAGTTATAACCATAATTAAGCTAAACTATACCTGTTCAATCTCCATACAGTATATATTCTCTGGCTCTGTGGGCATTATTGTCCGACTCCGAGTCGAAATGAACACCACTAATGAGAGTTTCTGTTTTGATATTATCAGATGAGATTGTCCTGGCTCTGAGCGCGAGCTCGTAAGGCTCCACCCTTTGGGCGGCAGCAGCAGCTCATTTGCATTTAAAGGGATACACACTAAAACGGTGTGTTTTTCTGAGCCCCCCAAAAATGACAATTTAAACATGCTGTAAAAAAAATATCTGTTGGGTATTTTGAGCTAAAACTTCACATACATACTCTGGGGACATCAGAGACTTATTTTTTGTGAAAAGGGTCATAATAGGTGCCCTGTAAGCATAAATACTGTTAACAGGGTTCCCACTCTAAACCAAATGTCAAATTCCCTGACCTTTCCCTGACTTTCACTGACTTTGTTCACAAAACTTTTTTTTTGTTTCACTGACTTTTTTCACAAAAGATGAATTTCCATGACCTATGATGAACGGCAAAACAGGCCGCTGTTTTGCGGAGCACCGAGCAGACAAAAAACAGCCACAGACAGTGTTTTAAATCCAACCAATTTCAAACTTTATTTACCATTATAATCCTAATTGTATACTAGGTCTAAAGTTAGTGCGGCTTAATACACAATATTATACTACACCACGACTAGAATACCGCCTTTTCACATGACAAACGATCCCTCTCGCAAAGTCATTCCAAAAACCATGGCAATGGATGTTGGTAGGTTTACATATATCCCAGAATATTCCTTTTTTGAATTGCCTGAAAAACCACCTCATGAGAGCGTAAAAACGTTTTTGCGATAAACGGGAGTTTTTGCGAAATTGACGTGTTTCCATTGTGCGTATTTTCAATTCGCAATTTCAATTTGCGCAATTTGAAGGGTAATGGAAACGCGGCTTGTGTCTCACACTGCCGTCACTGCTGGGGGTGGGAGCGGCTTCATTAGCTGATTGCCGTTCTCTTGGAGCTATATGGGGAGGCTACCCTGGTAATCCAGAGTTCTCGCGAGAGCACACGTTGAATTTGCTCAGCGAGTTACTCTGGTGTCGAGTAATGATGCTCATTAAATATGCCTCTCGATCTGAGCTGCACCAATCACATCGGGTTACCTGATATAGGCGGGCCAGAGGCGAGCTAAACAGATGACGACAGCGCTGTGACTTCGAAGTCATTAGTAAACATTGCAAGATGGCTATGGATGAACACCATTTGTTTGAAACGGCTTTGGCCGCTACAATGAAAGAATTAGACTTTTTCTCTAAAAGAGGAACAGCGTTTTTGCTTTTTTACCGACTGGATACAGTAAGAGTCTAATCTACCAGTTAGCTCCACTGGTAGCTAAGCGATAACTTGTTGTGATTGGTCGTAGTGTTATCCAATTGCGTGCAGTGAGATTTTCAAATGTATGCTTGGTGCCGCCCCTCGAGCTTGCCGATTTTCATTAGTCGACGCCAGACCATTAATCTTTTAGATTTAGGTCTGGATTTCCAGGCTATGGGGAGGCTGCAGTAGAGCAGTGATGGGCACTTGGGCCGAAGATGATGCTCCTGTCGGCTATTTACGAGTAGCATGCTTCTTGCTGTTTGCGTGGCTGCGAAGTGCACCCTCACCCATATTTGATAGCTCAATAGTAGTTTTACAAACTTTACATTTAGCTTTTCTGTCGTCTACTTTTAACACCCAGGGCCCTATTTTAACGATCTGAAACGCAAGTGTCAAGCGCAAAGCGCAAGTAACTTTGTGGGCGGGTCTATCTATCTATCTATCTATCTATCGTAATAATGTATGATTTGCAAAAATGAAAACTGCTGCTTCTGTGTAGATGAGAGAATCAAAGTGCGTGTTGTGCACACACTACATTGATTATGGCCAAGCTTGCGCCCTAAAAATAGCATATGAATAACATGCGCAACGCGCCACTGACTTTAAACAGTTTTTTTCCTGGTTAGTGGCGCAATTGTTTTCTAAACCTGCAAAATAGCATGAGGGAACGTTTGCGCCGGAACACGCCTCCTCTTTGCGCTGAACCGCCCCCCGGGAGCGCAAGTGTATTTCCTAACTTACCGACGTGCGTCTGAGGAGGGAAAAGTCCGCTTTGAGCGGGTGCAAAATAGGAATGATACATGTGTCGGTGTACAAAGTCAATTGCGCTGGGTGCAAGATAGGGCCCCCAGTCTTTAAATTGTTCATTTTGTAGCCAAAGCTCTTGAAATTTACATTTTCCTGGCATGTTTGCCTTAGTCGAATGCAGTCACCTGTACCTGTTAACTAAGTGATTTCCAATTGAGCGGGAAGGGAATAAATATGGTGCTCAAAATAGCCTAAGCACAACAATACAGAAAGATGTGTGAAACAGCGCGATAAAAAAATCGGTATAGAAAAATTACATTTTGATAAATGGAAACTAAAATTTAAAGCAACAAACTAAATTCCCTGATATTCCATGACTTGGACAAAAAATATATAAAATTCCCTGACTTTCAATGTCTGGAATAGACCTTTTAAAATTCCATGACATTCCAGAAATTCCATGACCCGTGGGAACCCTGTGTTAAGGAAGTTTGTAGTAGACTAATTCACACACACACACACACACACACACACACACACACACACACACACCCTTCATGTTTTATGGGGATTTTCCATAGAAATAATGATTTGTTTTACTGTACAAATTATATCCCCTAATCTGAAACCTCCCATTACAGAAAATGTTCTGCATTATGTATGATTTACAAGCTGTTTTCCTTGTGGGGACCAAAAAAATGTCCCCATAAGATCAATAAGCAGGTGAGTTTGATCAAGGTTGCTGCTAAACTCTGCAGGAAAATAGACCTCGAGGACCAGAGTTGAGAACCCCTGCCCTACACATTGATTGCAAATGTTCTGATTCTTTATTATTGTTGGGTAATTGTCACGGATCTGGCTGTCACATCAGCCATTCACACAGCACACCTTCACCAGAGTACTGAACACTCACACCTGCACTTCATCTGCACCATCATCAAGCCAGCTACAAAAGCACACACCTCGTCTCACATCATTGTCTGGTCTTGTTTCTATGAAGTGCTTACCTGTTCTCCAGCGTTGGTACTCCAGTGTATTCCTCTCCTGTGTTCTCCTGTCATCATCCTGCATACTCACCAAACACGAAGAGGTGTGTGCGTCCATCCAGCCATCCGTCCAACTATCCATGATCTCCTGCACCTGTAAAACAAGGAAGGTCTTCGTTACTAAGCTTTACTCATTCTTCAAAGTCTATTTGAACTGCATACTCATCCGTATTCTCCATTCTGCTCAGTGCTGTTAATAAAGCTCACATTTCAATGTATTTCTTTGTGTCTGGATCTGCATTCTGTAACAGGTAACACTTTACAATAAGGCTTTATTAGTTAATTCACTATAGTTAACATAAACTGACAATGGACAATACTCCTAAAGCAGTTATTAATCTTGGTTAATGTTCATTTCAACATTTAATAACACATTATTAAATTCAGAAGGATTTAATGGACCTGAGCTAACATGAACTAACAATGATCAGTTGTAGTTTTTTTTTAAACTAATGTTAACAAAGAATAACTATGGTAACAGATGTAGCTTTTGCTCAATGTTAATGTTGGTTAATGCATTAACTGACTTTACCTTATTGTAAAGTGTTACCTATTGTTCTTTATAATTCTTTATTACACTTGAATCAGTTTAAAACATATGTTTACTTTATGTAGTTTTTGTGTGCATTACTTTATTGGATTTAAATATAATTTAGTTTGTTTTGTTTTAAGAAAAAATATATAAAACCTGTTATTGTTTGAAAACGCTCATTTCAATATCGTGATAATACCATATATATTCGGTCAAATTCCTAAAAAAAACCCAATAATAATATTAATGTCCATGGGAAAATGTGGGTCCCATGGCCAAACCAGTTGAGAACTGCTGGTCCAGTATAAGGGACAATTTCAGATACAGCCGTAGTGTCTTAGTGACTGTTCAAAGTCTTGTTTGTTGAATTTTTCCAGTTGTAAATATTGTAAAAAAAAAAGAAAAAAAAATCAGCTTTCCCATTTATTTGTAATTTTACTTATAATGGCAGTAATTCTGAATTTAATATCTTTGTTACTGTGAAGATGTTTCATTCAAAAGGAATCGATAAAACAAAACTCTTTAATAATTATGTGGCCAAGACACAAACTGAAAAGATATATTGAAGCTCTACAACTATGATGTCACAGAGACATTCTATAGAACTCTCCTGAGCAAGAGTCCCACAAAGACACAATCCTGAGAAGACTTTAATCAGAGTTTGAGGAGAGAAGACTGAATACATTTACAGTCCTGAGAGAACATGGAGAACATTAGAGCAACAGCCTTTGACGTGTTTGATGAAGCACGTTTACTGGGCGAACACACTGACTTGATCATCAAGTCAAATGACAGAGAATTTCAAGTGCACAAGATCATCATGTGTGGCTGCAGCTCCTACTTTAGGTGAGAAGAAGCATTTGAACTGCAATTGTGTGCAAATTACCTAGAAATGATTATAATTATATACATCATTTCCACTGCCAACATTATACGGTTGAAACTGCCTAAGTCCAAATATATAAATGCATGAAAATGAATGAGTGTATTGCCAGAAAAAAGAATGTAACTATGATATCTAGGCAAACACATTCTTGAAATTTTATTCTGGAAGTGGCTATGAATGAAGTTTTACCCAGCATTTCAAATTTAATATAGGAAACTGCATTGGCATCTGCAAGTTGACAGAGGACTTTTCCTCCTGCTCAAAGCTCCGCTGTAAAGCACAGCACTACATCCTGCAGCACTTTGAGGAGGTTCTGCACGTACCTGAGGAGTTCCTGGAGCTCTTCCTGGAACAGCTGGAGGCAGACATGGGGACTTGTGACTTGGTGACTTGGACTCGAGTCGCTATTTTTATGACTTGTGACTTGACTTGACAAAAAATAAAATACTTGAGACTTGACTCGGACTTGGAAGTTAAAGACTCGGGACTTGACATGACTTGAGACACGATGACTTGAATGACTTGAGTGTTAATCACATCATGTTTTCAGTTTGAATATAAAATATAGAAATTATTTTTAAAAATCAAGTTGATTACCCAGCTGGAGCGCAGGCTGAGAATAGCGTTGTCATGACTGGATCATGAAACTATCATCAGTCATGCCCTCTCGTACCTTACGCACACCACGCCCACTTAGATCAGATATCACATCAACATGTCAGCTGGAGGGGTACCGAGGGTCATCGCTTTCGGCTTCAAGAATTGTTCACAAGATGGCAAAAGACGAACAGCGCTTTGCAAGACATGCAACATTAACAGCCATTCTGCCCAGTAAGTGCTTGTCAATTTGTTAATGTTATCTGGTTAGTTGGTAGTTAGCTAATGTAATAATAGCTAAAGTAGCCATAAGGTTTTATCAGCGATTTCAGGCCCAAAAAAGGCCCAAATATAAATGATCACATTCATCTAATCTTTCCTAACGATGAGTGAGTGTGTGTGTGTGTGTGTGTGTGTGTGTGTGTGTGTGTGTGTGTGTGTGTGTGTGTGTGTGAGAGAGAGAGTGTGTGAGAGTGAGTGTGTGTGAGAGAGAGGAGAAATGTAACAAAGTTTAATGTTGTAAGTAAACTGTGTTTGAGAGAGAGAGAGAGAGGGAGGTGTTCAGAGAGGAGTCTGTTGGATGTTAAGCTGTTATTTGTTTTATGGACTCAATGTTGACAATTTAAAACATTTCAAACACTGTTGGCAGAAGTGAAAAATAAATAATTTTCACTTCTGAGCGCAAACGAAGGGAGACATTTCCCTTCGTTTGCGCCCTTCGTTTACACGCAAATGGAGAATTTGCCTCTGAAACCGATTCTTTCTAAAAACTCCGGCCAGAGTGGAGATTTAGAAAATCTTCGTTTGCATGTAAACTGAGACAAACGGATGTTTAGGCAGCCAACGTCACAGTATGCGCCAGAGCTCGCACCTACGCCAAAAGTGCGACCTATGTTTACATTTTCATTTGGCTTTGGTGATCATGGAAGCGTTCAGAGTAGCAGTCACATTTATGTTGGTGCAAACTCTTTTCGTGTGTTTGCATTTGCAAATACAGCTGCTCCATTATGTCGAGGAGCAGAGACGAATGAGTGCTCGGAGGTCAGCAATTTTGCAACAACTTCTCCTCCCTCCAACACGAAGAACCAGTCCGCGTCACCGCCAGCGTCGCCGGTTTTGGGTCCGACCTGGGCGAACTGCTGTCTGGTGGGAGAACTTTGAAAATGAAGATGTTGTCCCGGATGAGTGGCGTGAAAATTGTAGGATGTCAAGGTCATCGCTGCTGTCACTCTCCGAATTGCTGCGTCGAGGCTGAGACGACCGTCATGCGGTTCCCTGTCGCCTGCACCTTGTATTACCTGTCCGACGAGGGTAGACTGCGCAAGACAGCCAACGTTATGCCAACATAAATGTGTGTTGGCAGTGTGTGTACACAACCACCCTATAATGATAAAAATCCACCCAGTGCTTTTTTTTATAATCCCAATAAATCATAAGCACTGTCTCAGAACAAGCCGTTCTCAGATTCGCGGCAATGTGACGTCACTTTGCACAGGCCCCTCCCACGACTGTTGATTGACACTGCAGTTTGAGCATAGACCCGCCCTGAGGGAGCGGGACACAGTCCGCCATTGTTTCGACGCTTGAGCAGCTGTAAACTAGCCTGACTACGTCAGACTTCGTACTTCCGCTCAATTTCAGTTCGCTTCTGTACTCAGTCTGAGATAGCGACCTATCTCTCAGTTTTCCTCCGGCCTCAAAACAGCCGGCCAATCAACGAACAGAGGGCGGGCTGAGAGCCGTGACGTAGACGCTGATTGTACCGTGGATGCGGAGATTTACTTCACATAATCTGCAAAAGTCGTTCACAGCAATGTTCACTCCGGTATTTCGCTCGATGGTTTTGTTTTCACATCATACATGTGTTTACAGTGGAAGTTCGATGCGGCTGAGCCAGCGCATAACACACGTCATAACCAAACGTTATGTGATTGGCTTACGGGTAACCAATGATTTAAAACTTCAGACAAGCGCCGTCATGTGTCACTTTCACTTTCACTTTCACTTTATTAAAGGCACACTATGCAGCTTTCCGTTTTTGTCAAACAGCGACCCCTAGAGTCGCTGTGGAGTACTTGTATTTAATATTACTGTCGCCACTCGCGCAGAGCCGTCTCTGCACTCACGGCCTGATCCCTTCCGCCCTCTATACCGGTACCTGTTCAGTAGGATGGAGGCTGTAATGAGTGGAAATAAGGTGTGGCCCCTTTAAGAGCTGCGCGCGCCCTGTTGAACTGTCGGCAGTCTGTATTGTATGTGCACCTCGAACACCCCCATGTATGCGGGTTATTTCAGTTTGATGCTCATTCTTATCTTACTTTTGTTTATCAAGTAAAGCTGTGGACGGTAGAATGGGTGACAAACAGTTACACGAGTTCGATTGGGGAATAAAGTGCAAGTTGTGAGATGCCAATCGCCTCCGTGAGTCTGTCTGGCCTCTGTAATAACTTCATCTGTGAGCTATCCCTATTTCTCCTCCTGACACAACGCGTTACAAAGCGTCGGACATCGAACAGGCACAGATAAGCTCTGAAGATGTCTACTAGTCCATCAACAAGAACGATATTTACTCGAGTCTGACTCCTTGCTCGGTCAGTCTGCCGTTTCCTCTTTCTTTGGTCCTCCGACAAACCTTTCCTAGCTTTCTGCTTCTTTTTTACCGGTTCAGCCATGACGAAAGTGTGAAAAACTCAGTATCTAACGTTACCTTTTTCTATGTGTACGTGTGCACAGTGCAGTGCCATAAAGCAATTCGTTACAAGGCGAGACCTGATATCAAGCGATACACGCCCGCCGGCCCAAAGTTGCAAGGGTGGTTTTTCGGCTCACAGGCGCTTGGGGAGTGCGAGACGACCACCATTAAACCCGAAATAAGTCATATAACTATTCCAATGACTCCGAAGCTGTTCGGTTAAAGTAAAAAAGTTACTTAGTTCACCTTTAAGCACAGACTGAAAAGGTGTGTATATATTTGTTTACTGTTAGTTGTAACGAGTGTTTTGTGTACTTCGCTGTGTATGTTCCATGCTAATGAAAGGGAGAGAGAGAGTTTTGGATAAGACTTAAATGCTCACATCTTATACTGTTTTTATTTAGCTGCTCTTACAGTGATTTTCTGGAGTAAAACTAACGCTTCATCTTTTGTGTGATGTACAATAAACTTAATCGAACTCATCAGTATATTTTGGTCATCATTCGGACGAGGTCTGCTACAGCAGGCTTGTATTAATAGTGGATAAAAGCAGATGACAAATAAGTTATAACCATAATTAAGCTAAACTATACCTGTTCAATCTCCATACAGTATATATTCTCTGGCTCTGTGGGCATTATTGTCCGACTCCGAGTCGAAATGAACACCACTAATGAGAGTTTCTGTTTTGATATTATCAGATGAGATTGTCCTGGCTCTGAGCGCGAGCTCGTAAGGCTCCACCCTTTGGGCGGCAGCAGCAGCTCATTTGCATTTAAAGGGATACACACTAAAACGGTGTGTTTTTCTGAGCCCCCAAAAAATGACAATTTAAACATGCTGTAAAAAAAATATCTGTTGGGTATTATATTTATACATACTCTGGGGACATCAGAGACTTATTTTACATCTTGTGAAAAGGGTCATAATAGGTTCCCTGTAAGCATAAATACTGTTAAGGAAGTTTGTAGTAGACTAATTTACACACACACACACACACACACACACACACACACACACACACACACACACGCACACACACACACCCTTCATGTTTTATGGGGATTTTCCATAGAAATAATGATTTGTTTTACTGTACAAATTATATCCCCTAATCTGAAACCTCCCATTACAGAAAATGTTCTGCATTATGTATGATTTACAAGCTGTTTTCCTTGTGGGGACCAACAAAATGTCCCCATAAGATCAATAAGCAGGTGAGTTTGATCAAGGTTGCTGCTAAACTCTGCAGGAAAATAGACCTCGAGGACCAGAGTTGAGAACCCCTGCCCTACACATTGATTGCAAATGTTCTGATTCTTTATTATTGTTGGGTAATTGTCACGGATCTGCCAGGCTGTCACATCAGCCATTCACACAGCACACCTTCACCAGAGTACTGAACACTCACACCTGCACTTCATCTGCACCATCATCAAGCCAGCTACAAAAGCACACACCTCGTCTCACATCATTGTCTGGTCTTGTTTCTATGAAGTGCTTACCTGTTCTCCAGCGTTGGTACTCCAGTGTATTCCTCTCCTGTGTTCTCCTGTCATCATCCTGCATACTCACCAAACACGAAGAGGTGTGTGCGTCCATCCAGCCATCCGTCCAACTATCCATGATCTCCTGCACCTGTAAAACAAGGAAGGTCTTCGTTACTAAGCTTTACTCATTCTTCAAAGTCTATTTGAACTGCATACTCATCTGTATTCTCCATTCTGCTCAGTGCTGTTAATAAAGCTCACATTTCAATGTATTTCTTTGTGTCTGGATCTGCATTCTGTAACAGGTAACACTTTACAATAAGGCTTTATTAGTTAATTCACTATAGTTAACATAAACTGACAATGGACAATACTCCTAAAGCAGTTATTAATCTTGGTTAATGTTCATTTCAACATTTAATAACACATTATTAAATTCAGAAGGATTTAATGGACCTGAGCTAACATGAACTAACAATGATCAGTTGTATTTTTTTAAACTAATGTTAACAAAGAATAACTATGGTAACAGATGTAGCTTTTGCTCAATGTTAATGTTGGTTAATGCATTAACTGACTTTACCTTATTGTAAAGTGTTACCTATTGTTCTTTATAATTCTTTATAACACTTGAATCAGTTTAAAACATTTGTTTACTTTATGTAGTTTTTGTGTGCATTACTTTATTGGATTTAAACATAATTTAGTTTGTTTTGTTTTAAGAAAAAATATATAAAACCTGTTATTGTTTGAAAACGCTCATTTCAATATCGTGATAATACCATATATATTCGGTCAAATTCCTAAAAAAACCCCAATAATAATATTAATGTCCATGGGAAAATGTGGGTCCCATGGCCAAACCAGTTGAGAACTGCTGGTCCAGTATAAGGGACAATTTCAGATACAGCCGTAGTGTCTTAGTGACTGTTCAAAGTCTTGTTTGTTGAATTTTTCCAGTTGTAAATATTGTAAAAAAAAAAAAAAAAAAAAAAAAAAAAAATCAGCTTGCCCATTTATTTGTAATTTTACTTATAATGGCAGTAATTCTGAATTTAATATCTTTGTTACTGTGAAGATGTTTCATTCAAAAGGAATCGATAAAACAAAACTCGTTAATAATTATGTGGCCAAGACACAAACTGAAAAGATATATTGAAGCTCTACAACTATGATGTCACAGAGACATTCTATAGAACTCTCCAGAGCAAAAGTCCCACAAAGACACAATCCTGAGGAGACTTTAATCAGAGTTTGAGGAGAGAAGACTGAATACATTTACAGTCCTGAGAGAACATGGAGAACATAAGAGCAACAGCCTTTGACGTGTTTGATGAAGCACGTTTACTGGGTGAACACACTGACTTGATCATCAAGTCAAATGACAGAGAATTTCAAGTGCACAAGATCATCATGTGTGGCTGCAGCTCCTACTTTAGGTGAGAAGAAGCATTTGAACTGCAATTGTGTGCAAATTACCTAGAAATGATTATAATTATATACATCATTTCCACTGCCAACATTATACGGTTGAAATTGCCTAAGTCCAAATATATAAATGCATGAAAATGAATGAGTGTATTGCCAGAAAAAAAGAATGTAACTATGATATCTAGGCAAACACATTCTTGAAATTTTATTCTGGAAGTGGCTATGAATGAAGTTTTACCCAGCATTTCAAATTTAATATAGGAAACTGCATTGGCATCTGCAAGTTGACAGAGGACTTTTCCTCCTGCTCAAAGCTCCGCTGTAAAGCACAGCACTACATCCTGCAGCACTTTGAGGAGGTTCTGCACGTACCTGAGGAGTTCCTGGAGCTCTTCCTGGAACAGCTGGAGGCAGACATGGGGACTTGTGACTTGGTGACTTGGACTCGAGTCGCTATTTTTATGACTTGTGACTTGACTTGACAAAAAATAAAATACTTGAGACTTGACTCGGACTTGGAAGTTAAAGACTCGGGACTTGACATGACTTGAGACACGATGACTTGAATGACTTGAGTGTTAATCACATCATGTTTTCAGTTTGAATATAAAATATAGAAATTATTTTTAAAAATCAAGTTGATTACCCAGCTGGAGCGCAGGCTGAGAATAGCGTTGTCATGACTGGATCATGAAACTATCATCAGTCATGCCCTCTCGTACCTTACGCACACCACGCCCACTTAGATCAGATATCACATCAACATGTCAGCCGGAGGGGTACCGAGGGTCATCGCTTTCGGCTTCAAGAATTGTTCACAAGATGGCAAAAGACGAACAGCGCTTTGCAAGACATGCAACATTAACAGCCATTCTGCCCAGTAAGTGCTTGTCAATTTGTTAATGTTATCTGGTTAGTTGGTAGTTAGCTAATGTAATAATTAGCTAAAGTAGCCATAAGGTTTTATCAGCGATTTCAGGCCCAAAAAAGGCCCAAATATAAATGATCACATTCATCTAATCTTTCCTAACGATGAGTGAGTGTGTGTGTGTGTGTGTGAGAGAGAGAGAGAGAGAGTGTGTGAGAGTGAGTGTGTGTGAGAGAGAGGAGAAATGTAACAAAGTTTAATGTTGTAAGTAAACTGTGTTTGAGAGAGAGAGAGAGAGGGAGGTGTTCAGAGAGGAGTCTGTTGGATGTTAAGCTGTTATTTGTTTTATGGACTCAATGTTGACAATTTAAAACATTTCAAACACTGTTGGCAGAAGTGAAAAATAAATAATTTTCACTTCTGAGCGCAAACGAAGGGAGACATTTCCCTTCGTTTGCGCCCTTCGTTTACACGCAAATGGAGAATTTGCCTCTGAAACCGATTCTTTCTAAAATCTCCGGCCAGAGTGGAGATTTTGAAAATCTTCGTTTGCATGTAAACTGAGACAAACGGATGTTTAGGCAGCCAACGTCACAGTATGCGCCAGAGCTCGCACCTACGCCAAAAGTGCGACCTATGTTTACATTTTCATTTGGCTTTGGTGATCATGGAAGCGTTCAGAGTAGCAGTCACATTTATGTTGGTGCAAACTCTTTTCGTGTGTTTGCATTTGCAAATACAGCTGCTCCATTATGTCGAGGAGCAGAGACGAATGAGTGCTCGGAGGTCAGCAATTTTGCAACAACTTCTCCTCCCTCCAACACGAAGAACCAGTCCGCGTCACCGCCAGCGTCGCCGGTTTTGGGTCCGACCTGGGCGAACTGCTGTCTGGTGGGAGAACTTTGAAAATGAAGATGTTGTCCCGGATGAGTGGCGTGAAAATTGTAGGATGTCAAGGTCATCGCTGCTGTCACTCTCCGAATTGCTGCGTCCCTACATCGAGGCTGAGACGACCGTCATGCGGTTCCCTGTCGCCTGCACCTTGTATTACCTGTCCGACGAGGGTAGACTGCGCAAGACAGCCAACGTTATGCCAACATAAATGTGTGTTGGCAGTGTGTGTACACAACCACCCTATAATGATAAAAATCCACCCAGTGCTTTTTTTATAATCCCAATAAATCATAAGCACTGTCTCAGAACAAGCCGTTCTCAGATTCGCGGCAATGTGACGTCACTTTGCACAGGCCCCTCCCACGACTGTTGATTGACACTGCAGTTTGAGCATAGACCCGCCCTGAGGGAGCGGGACACAGTCCGCCATTGTTTCGACGCTTGAGCAGCTGTAGACTAGCCTGACTACGTCAGACTTCGTACTTCCGCTCAATTTCAGTTCGCTTCTGTACTCAGTCTGAGATAGCGACCTATCTCTCAGTTTTCCTCCGGCCTCAAAACAGCCGGCCAATCAACGAACAGAGGGCGGGCTGAGAGCAGTGACGTAGACGCTGATTGTACCGTGGATGCGGAGATTTACTTCACATAATCTGCAAAAGTCATTCACAGCCATGTTCACTCCGGTATTTCGCTCGATGGTTTTGTTTTGACATCATACATGTGTTTACAGTGGAAGTTCGATGCGGCTGAGCCAGCGCATAACACACGTCATAACCAAACGTTATGTGATTGGCTTACGGGTAACCAATGATTTAAAACTTCAGACAAGCGCCGTCATGTGTCACTTTCACTTTCACTTTCACTTTATTAAAGGCACACTATGCAGCTTTCCGTTTTTGTCAAACAGCGACCCCTAGAGTCGCTGTGGAGTACTTGTATTTAATATTACTGTCGCCACTCGCGCAGAGCCGTCTCTGCACTCACGGCCTGATCCCTTCCGCCCTCTATACCGGTACCTGTTCAGTAGGACGGAGGCTGTAATGAGTGGAAATAAGGTGTGGCCCCTTTAAGAGCTGCGCGCGCCCTGTTGAACTGTCGGCAGTCTGTATTGTATGTGCACCTCGAACACCCCCATGTATGCGGGTTATTTCAGTTTGATGCTCATTCTTATCTTACTTTTGTTTATCAAGTAAAGATCAATTTGCGTTATAAAAAGGCCCTAAAAGCTGCCAGGGCTGAGCACCTCCGCAAACTAATAGAAAACAACCAAAACAATCCAAGGTTTCTATTTAACACCGTGGCTAGACTAACAAATAAACAGACGTCACCCGAACAAAATATCCCGTTACAGTTCAGTAGTAATGATTTCATGAACTTCTTCACTGAGAAAATAGAAAGCATCAGAACCACAATTATAAACGTTCAATCTTCAATCGCGCCTTATAATTCAGCTTCAATTATCACCCCGAAAGAACAATTACAGTGCTTTACAACTATAGAACAAAAAGAGTTAAATAAACGTATCACTTCATCTAAAACAACAACATGTTTATTAGATCCTATACCAACTAAACTACTGAAAGAAGTGTTACCTGTAGTGGAAGAGCCTCTCCTCAATATTATTAACTCGTCTTTATCTTTAGGTCATGTTCCAAGAACATTTAAACTGGCAGTTATAAAACCTCTCATTAAGAAACCACAATTAGATCATAATAATCTAGCAAATTATAGACCCATTTCAAATCTTCCATTTATGTCTAAAATATTAGAAAAAGTGGTGTCCGCTCAACTGGGATCTTTCTTGCAACAAAATGATATCTATGAAAAGTTTCAGTCTGGATTCAGACCGCATCATAGCACTGAAACTGCGCTCGTTAAAATCACAAATGATTTACTTTTAGCTTCTGACCAAGGCTGTATCTCAATACTAGTTTTACTTGATCTTAGTGCTGCGTTCGATACTATAGATCACACAATACTCTTAGATCGACTACAAAATTATACTGGTGTTCAAGGACAAGCACTAAGCTGGTTCAAATCATACCTATCTGACCGCTACCATTTTGTCTATTTAAATGGAGAAAAATCGATCATAACTCCAGTAAACTATGGAGTGCCGCAGGGATCTGTATTAGGCCCTCTGTTATTTTCAATATATATGATGCCACTTGGAAATATTATAAGGAAACATGGAATTAGTTTCCATTGTTATGCCGATGACACTCAAATATATATTTCATCACGGCCGGATGAAAACGCTACATTTTCCAAATTGACAGAGTGTGTTAAAGATATAAAAGATTGGATGACGCGTAATTTTCTTTTATTAAATCCAGACAAGACAGAGGTAATACTTATCGGTTCAAAAAACCGCCCACAAAACCTCGCACAATACAACTTTAACATCATAGGATGTCCTGTTACTTTATCCTCTACAGTAAAAGACCTGGGTGTTATACTCGATTGCAACCTGTCTTTTGAAAATCATATTTCATATGTTACAAAAACAGCCTTTTTCCACCTTAGAAACATTGCTAAGCTACGTAATATGCTATCAGTTTCTGATGCAGAAAAGTTAGTTCATGCATTCATGACCTCGAGACTGGATTACTGTAATGCTTTATTAGCTGGTTGTCCTGCATCCTCAATAAACAAGCTACAGTTAGTCCAAAATGCCGCCGCTAGAGTTCTTACGAGATCAAGAAAATATGATCATATAACACCGATTTGATCATCACTGCATTGGTTACCTATAAAGTTCCGTATTAATTACAAGGTATTGCTACTGACTTATAAAGCCCTAAACGGCTTAGCTCCAGTCTATTTAACGGATCTTCTATCGCCCTATAATCCATCGCGCTCTTTAAGATCACTAAATTCAAGGCTTTTGGTCATACCTAGGATATCCAGAACCACCAAAGGAGGGAGAGCATTTTCACATTTGGCTCCAAAACTCTGGAATAGTCTTCCTGATACTGTTCGTTGCTCAGACTCGCTCTCCCAGTTTAAAACTAGATTAAAGTCGCATCTCTTCAGCCAGGCATTCATATAATCCTACAGTTCAAACTACAATCCGGCCTCTATCCAATGCCAGAGGAGAACTGGCCCCCGACTGAGCCTGGGTTCTCCCAAGGTTTTTTTTTTCTCCATTAAGGCACCTGATGGAGTTTTAGGACACCATTAGGTCACTTGATGGAGTTTTTCGGTTCCTTGCCACTGTTGCCTTTGGCTTGCTCAGTTGGGGATATTTTGGGGATATTTAATTTAATTTTATCAATCAATAAATTCCTCTTGAAACAAACTTTGTTGTATTATTTTAATTTAATACTTTGAAGCTGCTTTGATGCAATCTGTATTGTGAAAAGCGCTATACAAATAAACTTGACTTGACTTGACTTAAAGCTGTGGACGGTAGAATGGGTGACAAACAGTTACACGAGTTCGATTGGGGAATAAAGTGCAAGTTGTGAGATGCCAATCGCCTCCGTGAGTCTGTCTGGCCTCTGAAATAACTTCATCTGTGAGCTATCCCTATTTCTCCTCCTGACACAACGCATTACAAAGCGTCGGACATCGAACAGGCACAGATAAGCTCTGAAGATGTCTACTAGTCCATCAACAAGAACGATATTTACTCGAGTCTGACTCCTTGCTCGGTCAGTCTGCCGTTTCCTCTTTCTTTGGTCCTCCGACAAACCTTTCCTAGCTTTCTGCTTCTTTTTTACCGGTTCAGCCATGACGAAAGTGTGAAGAACTCAGTATCTAACGTTACCTTTTTCTACGTGTACGTGTGCACTGTGCAGTGCCATAAAGCAATTCGTTACAACGCGAGACCTGATATCAAGCGATACACGCCCGCCGGCCCAAAGTTGCAAGGGTGGTTTTTCGGCTCACAGGCGCTTGGGGGGTGCGAGACGACCACCATTCAACCCGAAATAAGTCATATAACTATTCCAATGACTCCGAAGCTGTTCGGATAAGACTTAAATGCTCACATCTTATACTGTTTTTATTTAGCTGCTCTTACAGTGATTTTCTGGAGTAAAACTAACGCTTCATCTTTTGTGTGATGTACAATAAACTTAATCGAACTCATCAGTATATTTTGGTCATCATTCGGACGAGGTCTGCTACAGCAGGCTTGTATTAATAGTGGATAAAAGCAGATGACAAATAAGTTATAACCATAATTAAGCTAAACTATACCTGTTCAATCTCCATACAGTATATATTCTCTGGCTCTGTGGGCATTATTGTCCGACTCCGAGTCGAAATGAACACCACTAATGAGAGTTTCTGTTTTGATATTATCAGATGAGATTGTCCTGGCTCTGAGCGCGAGCTCGTAAGGCTCCACCCTTTGGGCGGCAGCAGCAGCTCATTTGCATTTAAAGGGATACACACTAAAACGGTGTGTTTTTCTGAGCCCCCCAAAAATGACAATTTAAACATGCTGTAAAAAAAATATCTGTTGGGTATTATATTTATACATACTCTGGGGACATCAGAGACTTATTTTACATCTTGTGAAAAGGGTCATAATAGGTGCCCTGTAAGCATAAATACTGTTAAGGAAGTTTGTAGTAGACTAATTTACACACACACACACACACGCACACACACACACCCTTCATGTTTTATGGGGATTTTCCATAGAAATAATGATTTGTTTTACTGTACAAATTATATCCCCTAATCTGAAACCTCCCATTACAGAAAATGTTCTGCATTATGTATGATTTACAAGCTGTTTTCCTTGTGGGGACCAAAAAAATGTCCCCATAAGATCAATAAGCAGGTGAGTTTGATCAAGGTTGCTGCTAAACTCTGCAGGAAAATAGACCTCGAGGACCAGAGTTGAGAACCCCTGCCCTACACATTGATTGCAAATGTTCTGATTCTTTATTATTGTTGGGTAATTGTCACGGATCTGCCAGGCTGTCACATCAGCCATTCACACAGCACACCTTCACCAGAGTACTGAACACTCACACCTGCACTTCATCTGCACCATCATCAAGCCAGCTACAAAAGCACACACCTCGTCTCACATCATTGTCTGGTCTTGTTTCTATGAAGTGCTTACCTGTTCTCCAGCGTTGGTACTCCAGTGTATTCCTCTCCTGTGTTCTCCTGTCATCATCCTGCATACTCACCAAACACGAAGAGGTGTGTGCGTCCATCCAGCCATCCGTCCAACTATCCATGATCTCCTGCACCTGTAAAACAAGGAAGGTCTTCGTTACTAAGCTTTACTCATTCTTCAAAGTCTATTTGAACTGCATACTCATCTGTATTCTCCATTCTGCTCAGTGCTGTTAATAAAGCTCACATTTCAATGTATTTCTTTGTGTCTGGATCTGCATTCTGTAACAGGTAACACTTTACAATAAGGCTTTATTAGTTAATTCACTATAGTTAACATAAACTGACAATGGACAATACTCCTAAAGCAGTTATTAATCTTGGTTAATGTTCATTTCAACATTTAATAACACATTATTAAATTCAGAAGGATTTAATGGACCTGAGCTAACATGAACTAACAATGATCAGTTGTATTTTTTTAAACTAATGTTAACAAAGAATAACTATGGTAACAGATGTAGCTTTTGCTCAATGTTAATGTTGGTTAATGCATTAACTGACTTTACCTTATTGTAAAGTGTTACCTATTGTTCTTTATAATTCTTTATAACACTTGAATCAGTTTAAAACATTTGTTTACTTTATGTAGTTTTTGTGTGCATTACTTTATTGGATTTAAACATCATTTTGTTTGTTTTGTTTTAAGAAAAAATATATAAAACCTGTTATTGTTTGAAAACGCTCATTTCAATATCGTGATAATACCATATATATTCGGTCAAATTCCTAAAAAAAAACCCAATAATAATATTAATGTCCATGGGAAAATGTGGGTCCCATGGCCAAACCAGTTGAGAACTGCTGGTCCAGTATAAGGGACAATTTCAGATACAGCCGTAGTGTCTTAGTGACTGTTCAAAGTCTTGTTTGTTGAATTTTTCCAGTTGTAAATATTGTAAAAAAAAAAGAAAAAAAAATCAGCTTTCCCATTTATTTGTAATTTTACTTATAATGGCAGTAATTCTGAATTTAATATCTTTGTTACTGTGAAGATGTTTCATTCAAAAGGAATCGATAAAACAAAACTCTTTAATAATTATGTGGCCAAGACACAAACTGAAAAGATATATTGAAGCTCTACAACTATGATGTCACAGAGACATTCTATAGAACTCTCCTGAGCAAGAGTCCCACAAAGACACAATCCTGAGAAGACTTTAATCAGAGTTTGAGGAGAGAAGACTGAATACATTTACAGTCCTGAGAGAACATGGAGAACATTAGAGCAACAGCCTTTGACGTGTTTGATGAAGCACGTTTACTGGGCGAACACACTGACTTGATCATCAAGTCAAATGACAGAGAATTTCAAGTGCACAAGATCATCATGTGTGGCTGCAGCTCCTACTTTAGGTGAGAAGAAGCATTTGAACTGCAATTGTGTGCAAATTACCTAGAAATGATTATAATTATATACATCATTTCCACTGCCAACATTATACGGTTGAAATTGCCTAAGTCCAAATATATAAATGCATGAAAATGAATGAGTGTATTGCCAGAAAAAAAGAATGTAACTATGATATCTAGGCAAACACATTCTTGAAATTTTATTCTGGAAGTGGCTATGAATGAAGTTTTACCCAGCATTTCAAATTTAATATAGGAAACTGCATTGGCATCTGCAAGTTGACAGAGGACTTTTCCTCCTGCTCAAAGCTCCGCTGTAAAGCACAGCACTACATCCTGCAGCACTTTGAGGAGGTTCTGCACGTACCTGAGGAGTTCCTGGAGCTCTTCCTGGAACAGCTGGAGGCAGACATGGGGACTTGTGACTTGGTGACTTGGACTCGAGTCGCTATTTTTATGACTTGTGACTTGACTTGACAAAAAATAAAATACTTGAGACTTGACTCGGACTTGGAAGTTAAAGACTCGGGACTTGACATGACTTGAGACACGATGACTTGAATGACTTGAGTGTTAATCACATCATGTTTTCAGTTTGAATATAAAATATAGAAATTATTTTTAAAAATCAAGTTGATTACCCAGCTGGAGCGCAGGCTGAGAATAGCGTTGTCATGACTGGATCATGAAACTATCATCAGTCATGCCCTCTCGTACCTTACGCACACCACGCCCACTTAGATCAGATATCACATCAACATGTCAGCCGGAGGGGTACCGAGGGTCATCGCTTTCGGCTTCAAGAATTGTTCACAAGATGGCAAAAGACGAACAGCGCTTTGCAAGACATGCAACATTAACAGCCATTCTGCCCAGTAAGTGCTTGTCAATTTGTTAATGTTATCTGGTTAGTTGGTAGTTAGCTAATGTAATAATTAGCTAAAGTAGCCATAAGGTTTTATCAGCGATTTCAGGCCCAAAAAAGGCCCAAATATAAATGATCACATTCATCTAATCTTTCCTAACGATGAGTGAGTGTGTGTGAGTGTGTGTGTGTGAGAGAGAGAGAGAGAGAGAGTGTGTGAGAGTGAGTGTGTGTGAGAGAGAGGAGAAATGTAACAAAGTTTAATGTTGTAAGTAAACTGTGTTTGAGAGAGAGAGAGAGAGAGGGAGGTGTTCAGAGAGGAGTCTGTTGGATGTTAAGCTGTTATTTGTTTTATGGACTCAATGTTGACAATTTAAAACATTTCAAACACTGTTGGCAGAAGTGAAAAATAAATAATTTTCACTTCTGAGCGCAAACGAAGGGAGACATTTCCCTTCGTTTGCGCCCTTCGTTTACACGCAAATGGAGAATTCGACTCTGAAACCGATTCTTTCTAAAATCTCCGGCCAGAGTGGAGATTTTGAAAATCTTCGTTTGCATGTAAACTGAGACAAACGGATGTTTAGGCAGCCAACGTCACAGTATGCGCCAGAGCTCGCACCTACGCCAAAAGTGCGACCTATGTTTACATTTTCATTTGGCTTTGGTGATCATGGAAGCGTTCAGAGTAGCAGTCACATTTATGTTGGTGCAAACTCTTTTCGTGTGTTTGCATTTGCAAATACAGCTGCTCCATTATGTCGAGGAGCAGAGACGAATGAGTGCTCGGAGGTCAGCAATTTTGCAACAACTTCTCCTCCCTCCAACACGAAGAACCAGTCCGCGTCACCGCCAGCGTCGCCGGTTTTGGGTCCGACCTGGGCGAACTGCTGTCTGGTGGGAGAACTTTGAAAATGAAGATGTTGTCCCGGATGAGTGGCGTGAAAATTGTAGGATGTCAAGGTCATCGCTGCTGTCACTCACCGAATTGCTGCGTCCCTACATCGAGGCTGAGACGACCGTCATGCGGTTCCCTGTCGCCTGCACCTTGTATTACCTGTCCGACGAGGGTAGACTGCGCAAGACAGCCAACGTTATGCCAACATAAATGTGTGTTGGCAGTGTGTGTACACAACCACCCTATAATGATAAAAATCCACCCAGTGCTTTTTTTATAATCCCAATAAATCATAAGCACTGTCTCAGAACAAGCCGTTCTCAGATTCGCGGCAATGTGACGTCACTTTGCACAGGCCCCTCCCACGACTGTTGATTGACACTGCAGTTTGAGCATAGACCCGCCCTGAGGGAGCGGGACACAGTCCGCCATTGTTTCGACGCTTGAGCAGCTGTAGACTAGCCTGACTACGTCAGACTTCGTACTTCCGCTCAATTTCAGTTCGCTTCTGTACTCAGTCTGAGATAGCGACCTATCTCTCAGTTTTCCTCCGGCCTCAAAACAGCCGGCCAATCAACGAACAGAGGGCGGGCTGAGAGCAGTGACGTAGACGCTGATTGTACCGTGGATGCGGAGATTTACTTCACATAATCTGCAAAAGTCATTCACAGCCATGTTCACTCCGGTATTTCGCTCGATGGTTTTGTTTTGACATCATACATGTGTTTACAGTGGAAGTTCGATGCGGCTGAGCCAGCGCATAACACACGTCATAACCAAACGTTATGTGATTGGCTTACGGGTAACCAATGATTTAAAACTTCAGACAAGCGCCGTCATGTGTCACTTTCACTTTCACTTTCACTTTATTAAAGGCACACTATGCAGCTTTCCGTTTTTGTCAAACAGCGACCCCTAGAGTCGCTGTGGAGTACTTGTATTTAATATTACTGTCGCCACTCGCGCAGAGCCGTCTCTGCACTCACGGCCTGATCCCTTCCGCCCTCTATACCGGTACCTGTTCAGTAGGACGGAGGCTGTAATGAGTGGAAATAAGGTGTGGCCCCTTTAAGAGCTGCGCGCGCCCTGTTGAACTGTCGGCAGTCTGTATTGTATGTGCACCTCGAACACCCCCATGTATGCGGGTTATTTCAGTTTGATGCTCATTCTTATCTTACTTTTGTTTATCAAGTAAAGATCAATTTGCGTTATAAAAAGGCCCTAAAAGCTGCCAGGGCTGAGCACCTCCGCAAACTAATAGAAAACAACCAAAACAATCCAAGGTTTCTATTTAACACCGTGGCTAGACTAACAAATAAACAGACGTCACCCGAACAAAATATCCCGTTACAGTTCAGTAGTAATGATTTCATGAACTTCTTCACTGAGAAAATAGAAAGCATCAGAACCACAATTATAAACGTTCAATCTTCAATCGCGCCTTATAATTCAGCTTCAATTATCACCCCGAAAGAACAATTACAGTGCTTTACAACTATAGAACAAAAAGAGTTAAATAAACGTATCACTTCATCTAAAACAACAACATGTTTATTAGATCCTATACCAACTAAACTACTGAAAGAAGTGTTACCTGTAGTGGAAGAGCCTCTCCTCAATATTATTAACTCGTCTTTATCTTTAGGTCATGTTCCAAGAACATTTAAACTGGCAGTTATAAAACCTCTCATTAAGAAACCACAATTAGATCATAATAATCTAGCAAATTATAGACCCATTTCAAATCTTCCATTTATGTCTAAAATATTAGAAAAAGTGGTGTCCGCTCAACTGGGATCTTTCTTGCAACAAAATGATATCTATGAAAAGTTTCAGTCTGGATTCAGACCGCATCATAGCACTGAAACTGCGCTCGTTAAAATCACAAATGATTTACTTTTAGCTTCTGACCAAGGCTGTATCTCAATACTAGTTTTACTTGATCTTAGTGCTGCGTTCGATACTATAGATCACACAATACTCTTAGATCGACTACAAAATTATACTGGTGTTCAAGGACAAGCACTAAGCTGGTTCAAATCATACCTATCTGACCGCTACCATTTTGTCTATTTAAATGGAGAAAAATCGATCATAACTCCAGTAAACTATGGAGTGCCGCAGGGATCTGTATTAGGCCCTCTGTTATTTTCAATATATATGATGCCACTTGGAAATATTATAAGGAAACATGGAATTAGTTTCCATTGTTATGCCGATGACACTCAAATATATATTTCATCACGGCCGGATGAAAACGCTACATTTTCCAAATTGACAGAGTGTGTTAAAGATATAAAAGATTGGATGACGCGTAATTTTCTTTTATTAAATCCAGACAAGACAGAGGTAATACTTATCGGTTCAAAAAACCGCCCACAAAACCTCGCACAATACAACTTTAACATCATAGGATGTCCTGTTACTTTATCCTCTACAGTAAAAGACCTGGGTGTTATACTCGATTGCAACCTGTCTTTTGAAAATCATATTTCATATGTTACAAAAACAGCCTTTTTCCACCTTAGAAACATTGCTAAGCTACGTAATATGCTATCAGTTTCTGATGCAGAAAAGTTAGTTCATGCATTCATGACCTCGAGACTGGATTACTGTAATGCTTTATTAGCTGGTTGTCCTGCATCCTCAATAAACAAGCTACAGTTAGTCCAAAATGCCGCCGCTAGAGTTCTTACGAGATCAAGAAAATATGATCATATAACACCGATTTTATCATCACTGCATTGGTTACCTATAAAGTTCCGTATTAATTACAAGGTATTGCTACTGACTTATAAAGCCCTAAACGGCTTAGCTCCAGTCTATTTAACGGATCTTCTATCGCCCTATAATCCATCGCGCTCTTTAAGATCACTAAATTCAAGGCTTTTGGTCATACCTAGGATATCCAGAACCACCAAAGGAGGGAGAGCATTTTCACATTTGGCTCCAAAACTCTGGAATAGTCTTCCTGATACTGTTCGTTGCTCAGACTCGCTCTCCCAGTTTAAAACTAGATTAAAGTCGCATCTCTTCAGCCAGGCATTCATATAATCCTACAGTTCAAACTACAATCCGGCCTCTATCCAATGCCAGAGGAGAACTGGCCCCCGACTGAGCCTGGGTTCTCCCAAGGTTTTTTTTTTCTCCATTAAGGCACCTGATGGAGTTTTAGGACACCATTAGGTCACTTGATGGAGTTTTTCGGTTCCTTGCCACTGTTGCCTTTGGCTTGCTCAGTTGGGGATATTTTGGGGATATTTAATTTAATTTTATCAATCAATAAATTCCTCTTGAAACAAACTTTGTTGTATTATTTTAATTTAATACTTTGAAGCTGCTTTGATGCAATCTGTATTGTGAAAAGCGCTATACAAATAAACTTGACTTGACTTGACTTAAAGCTGTGGACGGTAGAATGGGTGACAAACAGTTACACGAGTTCGATTGGGGAATAAAGTGCAAGTTGTGAGATGCCAATCGCCTCCGTGAGTCTGTCTGGCCTCTGAAATAACTTCATCTGTGAGCTATCCCTATTTCTCCTCCTGACACAACGCGTTACAAAGCGTCGGACATCGAACAGGCACAGATAAGCTCTGAAGATGTCTACTAGTCCATCAACAAGAACGATATTTACTCGAGTCTGACTCCTTGCTCGGTCAGTCTGCCGTTTCCTCTTTCTTTGGTCCTCCGACAAACCTTTCCTAGCTTTCTGCTTCTTTTTTACCGGTTCAGCCATGACGAAAGTGTGAAGAACTCAGTATCTAACGTTACCTTTTTCTACGTGTACGTGTGCACTGTGCAGTGCCATAAAGCAATTCGTTACAACGCGAGACCTGATATCAAGCGATACACGCCCGCCGGCCCAAAGTTGCAAGGGTGGTTTTTCGGCTCACAGGCGCTTGGGGGGTGCGAGACGACCACCATTCAACCCGAAATAAGTCATATAACTATTCCAATGACTCCGAAGCTGTTCGGATAAGACTTAAATGCTCACATCTTATACTGTTTTTATTTAGCTGCTCTTACAGTGATTTTCTGGAGTAAAACTAACGCTTCATCTTTTGTGTGATGTACAATAAACTTAATCGAACTCATCAGTATATTTTGGTCATCATTCGGACGAGGTCTGCTACAGCAGGCTTGTATTAATAGTGGATAAAAGCAGATGACAAATAAGTTATAACCATAATTAAGCTAAACTATACCTGTTCAATCTCCATACAGTATATATTCTCTGGCTCTGTGGGCATTATTGTCCGACTCCGAGTCGAAATGAACACCACTAATGAGAGTTTCTGTTTTGATATTATCAGATGAGATTGTCCTGGCTCTGAGCGCGAGCTCGTAAGGCTCCACCCTTTGGGCGGCAGCAGCAGCTCATTTGCATTTAAAGGGATACACACTAAAACGGTGTGTTTTTCTGAGCCCCCAAAAAATGACAATTTAAACATGCTGTAAAAAAAATATCTGTTGGGTATTATATTTATACATACTCTGGGGACATCAGAGACTTATTTTACATCTTGTGAAAAGGGTCATAATAGGTGCCCTGTAAGCATAAATACTGTTAAGGAAGTTTGTAGTAGACTAATTTACACACACACACACACACACACACACGCACACACACACACCCTTCATGTTTTATGGGGATTTTCCATAGAAATAATGATTTGTTTTACTGTACAAATTATATCCCCTAATCTGAAACCTCCCATTACAGAAAATGTTCTGCATTATGTATGATTTACAAGCTGTTTTCCTTGTGGGGACCAAAAAAATGTCCCCATAAGATCAATAAGCAGGTGAGTTTGATCAAGGTTGCTGCTAAACTCTGCAGGAAAATAGACCTCGAGGACCAGAGTTGAGAACCCCTGCCCTACACATTGATTGCAAATGTTCTGATTCTTTATTATTGTTGGGTAATTGTCACGGATCTGCCAGGCTGTCACATCAGCCATTCACACAGCACACCTTCACCAGAGTACTGAACACTCACACCTGCACTTCATCTGCACCATCATCAAGCCAGCTACAAAAGCACACACCTCGTCTCACATCATTGTCTGGTCTTGTTTCTATGAAGTGCTTACCTGTTCTCCAGCGTTGGTACTCCAGTGTATTCCTCTCCTGTGTTCTCCTGTCATCATCCTGCATACTCACCAAACACGAAGAGGTGTGTGCGTCCATCCAGCCATCCGTCCAACTATCCATGATCTCCTGCACCTGTAAAACAAGGAAGGTCTTCGTTACTAAGCTTTACTCATTCTTCAAAGTCTATTTGAACTGCATACTCATCTGTATTCTCCATTCTGCTCAGTGCTGTTAATAAAGCTCACATTTCAATGTATTTCTTTGTGTCTGGATCTGCATTCTGTAACAGGTAACACTTTACAATAAGGCTTTATTAGTTAATTCACTATAGTTAACATAAACTGACAATGGACAATACTCCTAAAGCAGTTATTAATCTTGGTTAATGTTCATTTCAACATTTAATAACACATTATTAAATTCAGAAGGATTTAATGGACCTGAGCTAACATGAACTAACAATGATCAGTTGTATTTTTTTAAACTAATGTTAACAAAGAATAACTATGGTAACAGATGTAGCTTTTGCTCAATGTTAATGTTGGTTAATGCATTAACTGACTTTACCTTATTGTAAAGTGTTACCTATTGTTCTTTATAATTCTTTATAACACTTGAATCAGTTTAAAACATTTGTTTACTTTATGTAGTTTTTGTGTGCATTACTTTATTGGATTTAAACATAATTTAGTTTGTTTTGTTTTAAGAAAAAATATATAAAACCTGTTATTGTTTGAAAACGCTCATTTCAATATCGTGATAATACCATATATATTCGGTCAAATTCCTAAAAAACAAAAACAATAATAATATTAATGTCCATGGGAAAATGTGGGTCCCATGGCCAAACCAGTTGAGAACTGCTGGTCCAGTATAAGGGACAATTTCAGATACAGCCGTAGTGTCTTAGTGACTGTTCAAAGTCTTGTTTGTTGAATTTTTCCAGTTGTAAATATTGTAAAAAAAAATAAAAAATAAAAAAAAAATAAAAAAAAATAAAAAAAATCAGCTTGCCCATTTATTTGTAATTTTACTTATAATGGCAGTAATTCTGAATTTAATATCTTTGTTACTGTGAAGATGTTTCATTCAAAAGGAATCGATAAAACAAAACTCGTTAATAATTATGTGGCCAAGACACAAACTGAAAAGATATATTGAAGCTCTACAACTATGATGTCACAGAGACATTCTATATAACTCTCCTGAGCAAAAGTCCCACAAAGACACAATCCTGAGGAGACTTTAATCAGAGTTTGAGGAGAGAAGACTGAATACATTTACAGTCCTGAGAGAACATGGAGAACATAAGAGCAACAGCCTTTGACGTGTTTGATGAAGCACGTTTACTGGGCGAACACACTGACTTGATCATCAAGTCAAATGACAGAGAATTTCAAGTGCACAAGATCATCATGTGTGGCTGCAGCTCCTACTTTAGGTGAGAAGAAGCATTTGAACTGCAATTGTGTGCAAATTACCTAGAAATGATTATAATTATATACATAATTTCCACTGCCAACATTATACGGTTGAAACTGCCTAAGTCCAAATATATAAATGCATGAAAATGAATGAGTGTATTGCCAGAAAAAAGAATGTAACTATGATATCTAGGCAAACACATTCTTGAAATTTTATTCTGGAAGTGGCTATGAATGAAGTTTTACCCAGCATTTCAAATTTAATATAGGAAACTGCATTGGCATCTGCAAGTTGACAGAGGACTTTTCCTCCTGCTCAAAGCTCCGCTGTAAAGCACAGCACTACATCCTGCAGCACTTTGAGGAGGTTCTGCACGTACCTGAGGAGTTCCTGGAGCTCTTCCTGGAACAGCTGGAGGCAGACATGGGGACTTGTGACTTGGTGACTTGGACTCGAGTCGCTATTTTTATGACTTGTGACTTGACTTGACAAAAAATAAAATACTTGAGACTTGACTCGGACTTGGAAGTTAAAGACTCGGGACTTGACATGACTTGAGACACGATGACTTGAATGACTTGAGTGTTAATCACATCATGTTTTCAGTTTGAATATAAAATATAGAAATTATTTTTAAAAATCAAGTTGTATTACCCAGCTGGAGCGCAGGCTGAGAATAGCGTTTCAAGAAGGGGGATCGGAGGGTGTGCTCCAACTATAGGGGGATCACACTTCTCAGCCTCCCTGGGAAAGTCTATGCCAGGGTACTGGAGAGGAGAATCCGGCCGATAGTAGAACCTCGGATTCAGGAGGAACAGTGTGGTTTTCGTCCCGGTCGTGGAACACTGGACCAGCTCTATACCCTCTACAGGGTGCTGGAGGGCTCATGGGAGTTTGCCCAACCAATCTACATGTGCTTTGTGGATTTGGAGAAGGCATTCGACTGTGTCCCTCGCGGCGGCCTGTGGAGGGTGCTCCGGGAGTATGGGGTCTGGGGCCCTTTGCTAAGGGCTATCCGGTCCCTGTACGACCGGAGCAGGAGCTTGGTTCGTATTGCCAGCAGTAAGTCAGACTTGTTCCCGGTGCGTGTTGGACTCCGGCAGGGCTGCCCTTTGTCGCCGGTTCTGTTCATAATTTTTATGGACAGAATTTCTAGGCGCAGCCAGGGGCCGGAGGGGGTCGGGTTTGGGGACCACACGATTTCATCTCTGCTCTTTGCGAATGATGTTGTCGTGTTGGCCTCATCAGACCAGGACCTCCAGCATGCACTGGGACGGTTTGCAGCCGAGTGTGAAGCGGCTGGGATGAAAATCAGCACCTCCAAGTCCGAGGCCATGGTTCTCAGTCGGAAAAGGGTGGCTTGCTCGCTTCAGGTTGGTGGAGAGCTCCTGCCTCAAGTGGAGGAGTTCAAGTATCTTGGGGTCTTGTTCACGAGTGAGGGAAGGATGGAACGGGAGATTGACAGGCGGATCGGTGCAGCTTCTGCAGTAATGCGGTCCCTGTACCGGTCTGTCGTGGTAAAGAAGGAGCTGAGCCGCAAGGCGAAGCTCTCGATTTACCAGTCAATCTACGTTCCTACTCTCACCTATGGTCATGAGCTGTGGGTCATGACCGAAAGGACAAGATCCCGGATACAAGCGGCCGAAATGAGCTTTCTCCGCAGGGTGGCTGGGCGATCCCTTAGAGATAGGGTGAGAAGCTCGGTCACTCGGGAGGAGCTCAGAGTAGAGCCGCTGCTCCTCCACATCGAGAGGGGTCAGTTGAGGTGGCTCGGGCATCTTTTCCGGATGCCTCCTGGACGCCTTCCCGGGAAGGTGTTCCGGGCATGTCCCACCGGGAGGAGACCCCGGGGAAGACCTAGGACACGCTGGAGAGACTATGTCTCCCGGCTGGCCTGGGAACGCCTCGGTGTCCCCCCGGAAGAGCTGGAGGAAGTGTCTAGGGAGAGGGAAGTCTGGGCATCCCTGCTTAGACTGCTGCCCCCGCGACCCGGCCCCGGATAAGCGGTAGAAGATGGATGGATGGATGGATGGATGGATGGATGTTTTCAGTTTGAATATAAAATATAGAAATTATTTTTAAAAATCAAGTTGATTACCCAGCTGGAGCGCAGGCTGAGAATAGCGTTGTCATGACTGGATCATGAAACTATCATCAGTCATGCCCTCTCGTACCTTACGCACACCACGCCCACTTAGATCAGATATCACATCAACATGTCAGCCGGAGGGGTACCGAGGGTCATCGCTTTCGGCTTCAAGAATTGTTCACAAGATGGCAAAAGACGAACAGCGCTTTGCAAGACATGCAACATTAACAGCCATTCTGCCCAGTAAGTGCTTGTCAATTTGTTAATGTTATCTGGTTAGTTGGTAGTTAGCTAATGTAATAATAGCTAAAGTAGCCATAAGGTTTTATCAGCGATTTCAGGCCCAAAAAAGGCCCAAATATAAATGATCACATTCATCTAATCTTTCCTAACGATGAGTGAGTGTGTGTGTGTGTGTGCGTTTGATTTATATTACATTGTGGGAACCAAATGTCCCCACAAGAATAGTAAAACCTGAGATCACCTCCATTGTGGGGACCAGCCAGCGGTCCCCATGAGGGGAATGGGTAAATAAACATACTAAATAATATTTTTTTGAAAATGTAAAAATGCAGAAAGTTTTCTGTGATGGGTAGGTTTAGGGGTAGGGTTAGTGTAAGGGGACAGAATATACAGTTTGTACTGTATAAAAACCATTAAGTCTATGGAGAGTCCCCACAAAGATAGTGAACCAGACGTGTGTGTGTGTTTGTGTGTGTGTGTGTGTGTGTGTGTGTGTGTGTGTGTGTGTGTGTGTGAGAGAGAGAGAGAGAGAGTGTGTGAGAGTGAGTGTGTGTGAGAGAGAGGAGAAATGTAACAAAGTTTAATGTTGTAAGTAAACTGTGTTTGAGAGAGAGAGAGAGAGAGAGAGAGAGAGAGAGAGAGAGGTGTTCAGAGAGGAGTCTGTTGGATGTTAAGCTGTTATTTGTTTTATGGACTCAATGTTGACAATTTAAAACATTTCAAACACTGTTGGCAGAAGTGAAAAATACATAATTTTATGAAGTTACAATTTTGTTTGATTCCATGATGTATTTTACTGAACATGAGTATTTACAATGCAAATCCAAATTATTGTAATTTACTGACAGTTAGGCTACTTATATCTTGTCTTTTCACTTTATTAAGATCAGATTCTGCAGGTAAAATTACAATAATAAGGTGACTTGACTTGGACTTGACTTGACCTACTACAGGACTTGACTTGACTTGACATAGCCTGTGACTTGACTTGACTTGACTTGCCCAAGAAAAAAATACTTGGGACTAACTTGAGACTTGAAGGTTAAGACTTGAGACTTACTTGAGACTTACACATGTGTGACTTGGTCCCATCTCTGTGAAAATCCTGTCATCATTTACTCACCCTCAAGTTGTTCCAATCCTGTAGGGTTTCTCTGTCCTGCTGAACACAACATAAGATATTTTGAAGAGTATCGGTAACCAAACAGTTGATTGACCCCACTGACATCCATCATATTTTTTACCCCCATACTATGGAGGTCAATGGGGTCCATCAACTGTTTGGTTACCGATACTCTTCAAAATATCTTATTTTGTGTTCAGCAGGAGAAAGAAACTCATACAGGGCCATGAACTATTTGTTTGGTGTTTACTATTCCTTTAAAAGTACTAAACTGAAAGAAGGTCATGTGTGTTTTGGTGATTAAACCAAATGTTCCGTTACATATTACAATCATCTTGTGTTTTGAAACATTGATTATGTGGACTGAAAATGTGCATAACTGTAATGAAAGCATGGATCAGGTTTTGAAAGAATGACTAGCTGGGTTACAAGTGTGATCAGTTTGGATTTTTTTAGCTAAGAGTTTTGAAAATTGTAAAAATTTAATAAATACTTTTTTTTTACTAAAACAAGAGAAATTATCAAGACGAAAATATAGCAACGAAAAAACATCCTGCAATTATAAATGCTTAACAACATAATTTACCAATAAAGCCATTATCTGCAGTATATTTATCTATATAAAACGGGTAGTTCCAGTCCTTGGTTCTGATTAACGTTAGTGGGGTTTTTTTCCAGATAAAACTAGTGATCGACCGATATATCGGTCAGCCGATATATCGGGCCGATATTTGCGGGTTTGACGTGTATCGGCATCGGCCGATACGCGGCTGCTGCGTTCGCCGATAGTTTTTTCCCGGCATTATTTACAGACAGGCGTCCGCAGGCAGCTTTGTGTTGCTGGAGACGCTGCACGTGCAGCCCATGCACTGCCCCTCCCACACTAGCACAAGTTTTAAACTTTCAAAGCATCTTTTAACTGTTTGACTTAGCTGAAATATTGCCATACACTTTGAAAGTGGAAACACGTTGCTCTATATGTGTGTGCAACTATAGCTAAGCAAGTTTGAGGGTCCAAATGGAAAACGCGAATGCCGAATATATGCTTGTCATTGTATTTAGGGAGCTGCAAATAGCTAAGTTTGAGGCTATCCATATGCATACGGCAGCTGTTACAAACACTGGTCATAGGATTAAATAATGCCGACGTTGGTTCGTGATTCCGTGATATTTGTGGGAGTTTTATTCAGCGAGGTGGTCGAACTCAGTCAGAACACTCCCTGAGGTAAAAGAATCGACGCGGTTGCGACACGCATGCGATGCAGCGCGCTCGTTTGTCCCGGCGCTCATATGCCGTGGTGAGATGAAAAGTTGAAAACATTTAAACTTTTCAGAATGCCGCAAGCGCACGCAGGTTATGTGACAAAAAAACGGACCTTTCCATGACAACATCGAAAGCTCGGCCGAGCAGCTGATCAAAGCTGGACAGGGCAGGTTTTTATTTTTCATCTCCATAAATATATGTGACGTTAGTCGTAAAGGGCTTGAAATAAATTAATCCTTACTTCCTCGTCATCATGATTAGAGTGCAGTTCATAGTTGCATAGCAACGACAGACGCCACGGGAGTGCAAGCGCTTGTAGAAAGGAGAAAGCGTCGCGGCTGTGCTTACTGTCACGGGTGACAAAATGCTGGGAAAAGCGGAACCTTTCTTTTCTCTTTCTATGTCCCCGAGGGGAGTTATTTTGGTGTAACATCTCACTCCGGTTCCGGGTGTAGCGGAGATATTGCGCAAACTAATTACAGCTGATGCACGACAGGTGGGAGGGAGAGAGAGGAGCGGTGTTTGTACAGGCTTTCCGCTTCACAAGAGGAGGATAAAAGAGCCATTCAGAGTCGAGTTAGGGCGAAGGTTGGAACTGGTAAAGGTCAATCGGTGTTCAGTTGATCAGTTGTTTGGCTGGGTCTCTGTCGTTGTGTTTTGGGGTAGAAGATCGCCGGTTTGGACGCTTACATTGGACGCTGTCATCCTGGAAATTCGTGTAAGTGAGGAACTGCTATTTGAGTCTGTCGTTTGGAGCTGCTTGTGGAAAATTACTGGATTGAATTGTGGCTTGGATCTGCGCTGGAAGAGGAAAAGAGAAAGATAAGTGAATTAAATTACATCGTTGAATTAAATGTAAAGCTTGAAGCAAAGACTGTGAATGTGAAACTTACTATTGAGGAGGACATCTGTTTCAGATGCGCTGGAGAGAATGGAGAGTTGAATATTCCCATTGAAATGCATGGACGAAGCGAGTTTTTCTGATCAGCCCTACTGTGTGTGAGTGATTTGCAGTTGTTTGCCTTACCTGATGCACGCTGAATTAATGCTGTGGATTTGTAGTGGACACGAGTGCTGTGTGCTATGCTGAGAAGAGTCTCCCAACGCCTGCTTTCATTTTTGTGAAATGATCTACTTGTCCTCATCCAAAATTCAGAACGATGCAACTGAACTGGTGAAGTAATGCTTTGTATTATCCTCTCTTCCACTGAGTATTGTTGTGAAGTAATCCCTTATTGAAGGCTCCTGTTAACCCTCTCTCTCTCTGAAATTACAAGTCTCGTGAAGAACCGTATGGCTGTGGAAAAGTCTGAACCGTTATACTTAGTGATGGAGCCCTGAAGATGTATAACATCGCTGATAAAGTCGCAATTTCCTTTTTATGTCTTGACGAGAGAAACTGCTGTTGAGAGAAGAAACCTCACCTGTTACCTACCGTCTGAGTCCTGCAGATGTGCAGCAACGCTGTGAAGTGAGTTTTAAAGTCACAATTTCCCTTTTAGATCCTGACGAGAGAATCTGCTGATAAGAGAAGAAACCTTACCTGTGACCTACCGCCTGAGTCCTGCAGATGTGCAGCAACGCTGTGAAGTGAGTTTTAAAGTCACAATTCCCCTCTCACGTCCTGTTAAGAGAATCTGCTGTTAAGAGAAGAAACCTTACCTGTGACCTACCGCCTGAGTCCTGCAGATGTGCAGCAACGCTGTGAAGTGAGTTTTAAAGTCACAATTTCCCTCTCACGACCTGTTAAGAGAATCTGCTGTTAAGAGAAGAAACCTCACCTGTTACCTACCGCCTGAGTCCTGCAGATGTGCAGCAACGCTGTGAAGTGAGTTTTAAAGTCACAATTTCCCTCTCACGACCTGTTAAGAGAATCTGCTGTTAAGAGAAGAAACCTTACCTGTTACCTACCGCCTGAGTCCTGCAGATGTGCAGCAACGCTGTGAAGTGAGTTTTAAAGTCACAATTTCCCTCTCACGACCTGTTAAGAGAATCTGCTGTTAAGAGAAGAAACCTTACCTGTTACCTACCGCCTGAGACCTGCAGATGTGCAGCAACGCTGTGAAGTGAGTTTTAGAGTCACAATTCCCCTCTCACGTCCTGTTAAGAGAATCTGCTGTTAAGAGAAGAAACCTTACCTGTTACCTACCGCCTGAGTCCTGCAGATGTGCAGCAACGCTGTGAAGTGAGTTTTAAAGTCACAATTCCCCTTTCACGTCCTGTTAAGAGAATCTGCTGTTGAAGAAGTAAACATTACTTGTTACTTATCGTTTGAGTCCTGCAGACGTGCAGCAACGCCGTGGAGTAAGCCTTCCTAGCCACTATCGTTCCATTGTGCCCCGAAGACAGTGGAAAATCGTTTCAGCGGCTACTCCGGTCCAATAGCTCGAGAAGACAGGAGTTGCTCATTCTTTCTTCAAGTTGATTATTATTCAATAAAGATTGTTACCTTTGAACCAAATTACCTGCTTCCTCTTTTGTCCATCTGTTGCGTGCCTGTGGTGTTGGCTCCTCACGGTGGTGTCTGGAGTCAGGGGCGGCTGGTCATCCGAGTCCGCCCCGGCCTGCACCGGTGACACAATTTGGCGTAAGTCGGCAGGATTGCCACCGTGAGTTGTAGCGGCCACAGGTACGCGATGGTGGACGAAGAGGTCCCACCAGTTCGCTCGCAAGTAATGCCCATTATGATGGGAGCCCCTTGGGCACAACGCTATGGAGGACCAGGATCGGAGCTGAGTTTTCAGGACTGGAAAGCGCAGACGGAATATCTGGCTGGATTACAAGGACTGAGCGCATCGCAAAAGGTACAGTTTGTGCTAGGATCGTTAGAAGGAGAAGCCAAAAGGGAAGTTCTTGCTGCATCAGAAGCCACGCGGGCCACTGTGAAGAATGTCTTTGATTTCTTGTCTGGAGTATATGGAGATTCTACCCCGGTAGCCATCCTTCGTGCCCAGTTCTTTAACTGTCAGCAGGGGCCTCAGCAGACTCTGCGAGCATACTCCCTGAAACTGCGAGAGCAGTTTGGCCGGCTGAAAGGTCGACAAGATCATGGACTGGGAGAAGGAGAGGGCTTATTGAGAGACCAGTTTGTTTTGGGGCTGCGTGAAGGACCGGTGCGCCAGGGCATACGGCTCCAGCTTCGACGAGACCCCACTATGTCTTTTGAGGCTCTTCGACAAGAGGCCTTGGCGTTGGAGTCAGATCAGGGAGAGACGACTCGGACACCGGTTCGTGTGGCGGCCAGCAGCGCCACAGTGCCCGCGCCTGTTGAGTCAAGTGAGTGGAAGCAGACATTGAGGACAGAATTACTGGAGGATGTTAAGGGACAGATGGCAGAGTTGTCTCGGAGTCTTTTGGGTGAGCTTCATCGAGGTCGAGTCGAAGGTGGACCGATGGTGCGAGGAAGATCATATTCAGAGGAGGGGCCAAGACCTGTACGCCGCCCTCCGCGTCCGACGGGCCCCCGGTTTCAGTGGGATCATCAGGGTCGACCCATCTGTATCAATTGTGGAAATCCGGGACACATCAGCCGCCAGTGCGACCGTCGTCGAAGCTCTCAAGGGGGTTTTTAGTCCCACCGGTCACTGTGGGTCAAGTGGCCGGGACCCCTTCAAGAGACCCTTGTTCTGTTCCTGTGATGAGAGACGACTGGGTTGGGCGTTGTCCCACCGTAGAAGTTCAAGTTAATGGAATGAAGATTAATTGTCTGGTCGATACAGGTTCTCAGGTCACATTGTTTTCAGAAAGTCTGGCTCTGGAGCTATTCGCGGATCATCGGCTTCACAGGACGGAAACTTCAAGACTCACATTACGTGGAGCGAATGGATTGGATATTCCTTATACTGGGTACATCGTGGTAGACTTTCTGGTTCGAGGGGTTCCTGTCCACCAGAAAGGTGTTGTCATTGTTCGAGACCATTGCTTGGGTCTCCATCGAGCACTGCTAGGGATGAATGTCATTCTGGATTGTTGGGAAGACCTGTTTAACGGTCGACCGACCCGAACATCTCCGTTGGCAGCAAGGCAGGACTGGGACCGGATCCTGGCCGATTGTCAAAGAGTCCATGCGGCCAGTCAGGTGCAAGAGCGGGAAGATATCGGTCGAGTCATCTGCCGGTATGCTCTGTCTGTTCCAGCCCGGAGTGAGGCTGTTCTTTGGGTCCGAGTGCCGGCTGGACCCCGTGAGTCAGGTAACTGTGTCCTGGTAGAGCCTCATGAAGATTGTCAACCCATCGAAGTAGCCCATGGACTAGCGGTCATACGACGAGGGCGAGTTTCAGTGAAGGTGCGAAACGCCCATCCCTACCCAGTACTCCTTCGTCGACACCAACGGCTGGTTCGAGTTTCATCTGTCCGTCCTGTCCAAGTCCAAGAGCAACAAGATGTCTGTTTCAGGCAGGTGAGCCCTGCGGTGGTAGAAGTTGCCGTCCGTCCAGTGGAGGCCAGTACAGGCCCTGTGAGAGGAGGAATGCCGACCCATTTGATGGGGGAGTCTTTGAAGGGTGAGGACCTGGAAGAAGGACAAGTGTTACAGCTCCAGGAGCTCCTGAAGAGGTGGAAACATGTGTTCTCAACCCATGAGGAAGACTATGGTTGTACAGGAGTGATTAAGCACCAAATACCCACCGGAGAAGCAACACCTAGTCGGGAGCGGTACCGTCCGGTGCCCCCCACTCTCTACACTGAAGTCCGCGCTCTGCTAAAAGGGATGCTAGATGGAGGGATTGTTCGAGAAAGTAGTAGTCCATGGGCAGCCCCGATTGTCCTAGTACGGAAGAAAACGGGAGCCTGGAGATTTTGTGTTGACTACCGCAAGCTCAATAGTGTGACCAAGAAAGATGCATTCCCGTTGCCGCGAATCGAAGATTCACTCACGAGTTTGACTCAAGCAGCATGGTATTCGACCTTGGATTTGGCCAGCGGATACTGGCAAGTACAGATGGATGACCGCGATAGAGAGAAGACTGCCTTCACCACACCGTTCGGGCTATTCGAGTGGGACCGGATGCCGTTCGGGTTGTGCAACGCCCCCGCGACCTTCCAGCGACTTATGCAGCGATGCCTGGGAGGGCAACTAGTTGAATCCACGCTGGTCTATTTGGACGATGTAATCGTTTTTTCCCCTGACTTTCAAACTCACCTGCATCACTTAGAGAATGCCTTCCGGGCCATGGAGAAATATGGGCTAAAATTGAGACCAGAAAAATGCCAGTTGTTTCGCAAAGAGGTACAGTTCCTGGGACATCGAGTCAGCGCTGCCGGTATATCCCCTGATCCAGAGAAAGTTGCAGCAGTCCAAGGCTGGGAGCCCCCACGAACGGTGAGACAAGTGCGGTCCTTCCTAGGCTTCGTAGGATATTATCGACGATTTATTAAAGGATTCTCTGGGCTTGCTAAGCCATTGAACCAGCTTCTTGCTGGTACTGGACGTTCCCGTGGCAAAGGCTCATCGACAGTGCAATGGGGCGCAGCATGTGAAACGGCCTTCCAAAATCTGAAGCAGGAACTTTTGGGGGCCCCTATCCTGGCCTATGCAGACTTCACTCAGCCGTTTCTCCTGTATACCGATGCCAGCAATGCAGGATTGGGGGCGGTATTAGCCCAAGAGCAACAAGGAGTGGAGAAGGTAATCGCTTATGCCAGTCGAAGTTTACATCCTGCAGAGCGGAACGCAGCAAACTACAGTTCCTTCAAGATAGAGTTGCTAGCCATGAAATGGGCCATGGCCGAGAAATTCAAAGACTACCTGTGGGGAGCTAAGGTGACTGTGATCACGGACAACAATCCTCTAGTTCATTTACAGACTGCCAAGTTGGGAGCAGTGGAGCAGCGGTGGGTGGCTCAGCTTGCTAATTATGACTATCAGCTCAAGTATCGACCCGGCAGAGAAAACGCGAATGCTGATGCATTGTCCAGACTCCCAGCCATTCAGAGAAACGGTCAAACGCACCTCGATGCCCCCGGTCAAGAGGATGAATTGTTGGTGGCGGTCGTGGAAGCTCCCGGGACCCAGGGGGACATTCCGTCCAGTTGGGGATGGGACCCCGGACGGTGGAGCAGGTTACAGCAAGGAGACGAAGACCTGTGTCAGGTCGCCTCGCATCTCAGGCGAGGATTCAGGCTGCGAGCTGGGGAAAGGCAGGCTCAGACAGTGGGAGTACAACAGCTCCTGAAACAGTGGAAGAGACTGCGGATCAGAGGAGGGGTAATTTGCCGTTCACTGCGAGATCCAAAAACTCAGGAAACCAGGTATCAAGTGGTGGTTCCAGAGGACCAAGTCCAAGAGCTGTTGAATGCCTATCACACCCATGCTGGCCATCAAGGCCAAGAAAAGACTTTGTCACTGTTGAGGAGGTATTTCTACTGGTCAAGGATGGAGAAGAAAGTTGAAGAGTTTGTTCAGAGTTGTCCACGGTGCACGCTGTTCAAACTCCGGAAGGAACCTCGAGCCCCACTGGTTCCCTTTCGGCCGAAGGCACCTCTGCACATCATAGGGATTGATTTCCTGACTCTAGGGAGACCCGCAGATCGATATCAAAACATCCTGGTAATGACGGATCTGTTCACCAAGTACGCTTGGGCCGTCCCCACGGTAGACCAGACGGCAGTGACTACGGCCAATGCCCTTTGGAGAACGGTAATACAGCCGTTTGGCTGTCCAGAGACCCTCCATTCGGACCAAGGTCCAAACTTCGAGTCCCGAGTCATACAGGAGCTGAGCCAGCTCTATGGTTGTCGAAAGACACACACAACTTCGTATCATCCCCAAGGTAACGGGGGATGCGAAAGATTCAATCAGACCCTGTTAGGGCTGTTGGGAACGTTGGAGAGTGAGCAGCAGTGTCAGTGGGCCGAGAGCCTCCCTACGTTACTACAAGCCTATAATAATAGCGTGCACAGCATCACCGGGTATGCCCCTTCTTACCTCATGTTTGGGCGTCATCTACGTCTACCTGTAGACTTGCTTCTGGGCACCGAGGCCACCGAAGGAGAGTACAACACAACGGACTGGGTAAATCGACACCATCAACAACTACTAAATGCCTACAAGCGAGTTTCAGACCATTTGAGTGCTGCAGCAGCTAAGAACAAGCGACTGTATGATCGAACTGCCAGAGAAGCCCCTTTACTGCCTGGAGAGCGAGTGCTGGTAAGGGACAACCGACGTCCAGGGAAAGGAAAGCTCCATGATCGTTGGGAATCGACACCATATGTGGTGGAGCACCGGCAGGGGCCTGATGCTCCAGTCTATTCGGTACGGCCTGAGGGAAAACCGGGACCTATACGAGTGCTTCATCGAAATTTGCTCCGTCCATGTCCGAACTATCCACAGCCAGCGGCTGAAATACAAAGTGCGCCGCTTGCTCCCAAGGTGCCCATGGTAGGGTGGGCAATAGTCCCAGGGAATCCCGAAGCGGAGGCCCGAGCGGCTTCACCCACGCCACCCCGACGGTCCCAGCGGGACAACCAAGGACAGCCGCCTGAGAGATATGGCGAATGGCATTAGAGAAGACCGGTTCCAGGGACTAGAACCGATTGGCAAGGGGGGATGTCACGGGTGACAAAATGCTGGGAAAAGCGGAACCTTTCTTTTCTCTTTCTATGTCCCCGAGGGGAGTTATTTTGGTGTAACATCTCACTCCGGTTCCGGGTGTAGCGGAGATATTGCGCAAACTAATTACAGCTGATGCACGACAGGTGGGAGGGAGAGAGAGGAGCGGTGTTTGTACAGGCTTTCCGCTTCACAAGAGGAGGATAAAAGAGCCATTCAGAGTCGAGTTAGGGCGAAGGTTGGAACTGGTAAAGGTCAATCGGTGTTCAGTTGATCAGTTGTTTGGCTGGGTCTCTGTCGTTGTGTTTTGGGGTAGAAGATCGCCGGTTTGGACGCTTACATTGGACGCTGTCATCCTGGAAATTCGTGTAAGTGAGGAACTGCTATTTGAGTCTGTCGTTTGGAGCTGCTTGTGGAAAATTACTGGATTGAATTGTGGCTTGGATCTGCGCTGGAAGAGGAAAAGAGAAAGATAAGTGAATTAAATTACATCGTTGAATTAAATGTAAAGCTTGAAGCAAAGACTGTGAATGTGAAACTTACTATTGAGGAGGACATCTGTTTCAGATGCGCTGGAGAGAATGGAGAGTTGAATATTCCCATTGAAATGCATGGACGAAGCGAGTTTTTCTGATCAGCCCTACTGTGTGTGAGTGATTTGCAGTTGTTTGCCTTACCTGATGCACGCTGAATTAATGCTGTGGATTTGTAGTGGACACGAGTGCTGTGTGCTATGCTGAGAAGAGTCTCCCAACGCCTGCTTTCATTTTTGTGAAATGATCTACTTGTCCTCATCCAAAATTCAGAACGATGCAACTGAACTGGTGAAGTAATGCTTTGTATTATCCTCTCTTCCACTGAGTATTGTTGTGAAGTAATCCCTTATTGAAGGCTCCTGTTAACCCTCTCTCTCTCTGAAATTACAAGTCTCGTGAAGAACCGTATGGCTGTGGAAAAGTCTGAACCGTTATACTTAGTGATGGAGCCCTGAAGATGTATAACATCGCTGATAAAGTCGCAATTTCCTTTTTATGTCTTGACGAGAGAAACTGCTGTTGAGAGAAGAAACCTCACCTGTTACCTACCGTCTGAGTCCTGCAGATGTGCAGCAACGCTGTGAAGTGAGTTTTAAAGTCACAATTTCCCTTTTAGATCCTGACGAGAGAATCTGCTGATAAGAGAAGAAACCTTACCTGTGACCTACCGCCTGAGTCCTGCAGATGTGCAGCAACGCTGTGAAGTGAGTTTTAAAGTCACAATTCCCCTCTCACGTCCTGTTAAGAGAATCTGCTGTTAAGAGAAGAAACCTTACCTGTGACCTACCGCCTGAGTCCTGCAGATGTGCAGCAACGCTGTGAAGTGAGTTTTAAAGTCACAATTTCCCTCTCACGACCTGTTAAGAGAATCTGCTGTTAAGAGAAGAAACCTCACCTGTTACCTACCGCCTGAGTCCTGCAGATGTGCAGCAACGCTGTGAAGTGAGTTTTAAAGTCACAATTTCCCTCTCACGACCTGTTAAGAGAATCTGCTGTTAAGAGAAGAAACCTTACCTGTTACCTACCGCCTGAGTCCTGCAGATGTGCAGCAACGCTGTGAAGTGAGTTTTAAAGTCACAATTTCCCTCTCACGACCTGTTAAGAGAATCTGCTGTTAAGAGAAGAAACCTTACCTGTTACCTACCGCCTGAGACCTGCAGATGTGCAGCAACGCTGTGAAGTGAGTTTTAGAGTCACAATTCCCCTCTCACGTCCTGTTAAGAGAATCTGCTGTTAAGAGAAGAAACCTTACCTGTTACTTATCGTTTGAGTCCTGCAGACGTGCAGCAACGCCGTGGAGTAAGCCTTCCTAGCCACTATCGTTCCATTGTGCCCCGAAGACAGTGGAAAATCGTTTCAGCGGCTACTCCGGTCCAATAGCTCGAGAAGACAGGAGTTGCTCATTCTTTCTTCAAGTTGATTATTATTCAATAAAGATTGTTACCTTTGAACCAAATTACCTGCTTCCTCTTTTGTCCATCTGTTGCGTGCCTGTGGTGTTGGCTCCTCACGGTGGTGTCTGGAGTCAGGGGCGGCTGGTCATCCGAGTCCGCCCCGGCCTGCACCGGTGACATTACCACACGTTTTTAGACGCGATATGTGAACAGTCCCTAATTCATAATAAACTGAGAATCTATTTAGTTTAAAATCGTTTTTGTTTTGTTTAAAATGGTGATCACAATTACATATCAGACAACTACACAGAGTAACATGTTCCAGTCTATTTATATAAAAAAAAATTTGAATCATTAATTCAAACACGTTTAAAACGAATTAATTCAGTCTCATTCATAAATACCTGTTTAATTAATGGATGATTCACCGTTTTTTAATGAAGAGTCTTCTTGAATAAATGATTAAATGGATTTTTTTAAATCTTTTAGAATTTATTTTCAGAATTTGAATTATGCTTAAATATTTATTTTCAGTATTTTCAGCACTGAACTTTTTTTTTTACTTGTTCTACCTCACATGTTTTTAATATTTGTCAAATCTCAAATATTGTTGTTTTTTTTAAGTTCAATAAATGTTCCTTTTTTAAGTTCAATAAATGTTCCTTTTATAAGTTCAATAAATGTTCCTTATTTTAAATTGAGACTTGTAACATTTGTTATCATCATTGTGTCATTTTTATGATGTAAATTGAGTGAGCAAAAGCAGTATCGGCTCCAAATATCGGCCCAAGAAAATCGGCAGCCCGTATCGGTCATCGGCTAAGGCTGATGAAAAAAAATCGGTATCGGCATTGGCACTAAAAAATCCATATCGGTCGATCCCTAGATAAAACACGGCAATGATCGCTTCAATGGTTCAACATTTCACTGCACAACACCCCTAGCAACCATCTTAGCAACATAAACATAAACTTCTCATTGATATTGTTCATTGAAGCTTATAGAGTAGAGTATTACGAGAGTACCTGCATTTACAGTAGATATAGTCATATATTCATAATAAAAATCTGTTTGAATGTCCGCTGCAATATCTTGAACTTTTAACAGTTAAGGGGTTTTCCCGTGCCCTGACACCCTAGTCATTTGCGTCTGACAGACTGTCTCATAAAGACAGTCTTTGCCGCCATCTAATGGCGAAATAATGTAAATATAGTTGTTCCTACCTCTGATGTCGCGCGATGCAGCAGATTCACTTCTCCACACTGCATTCACTCACCGAACTCTTGACTGAGTGCTTATGACGTCACAAAGGCCGCGCCAGAACTCCTGAGGATGGAAATGGTTATTATTTAAATGTTCTAGTTGTTGATTCAAACAATTACATGAACCTTTTTTTTTTTTTTTTATCACGTGTGAATGTTTTAAATTACTTTTATATATAGATTTTGATTTACCCTGCCAGCTCTAGACTTTCAATCTAAAACTATGAAAATTCATTGTAAAACTATGATAAACCTAAAATAAATAAATATATAACATTTGAATAGCCTATTTATCAAGTGAAAATGATTTCTTAAAAAAGTTATTGTTTCCAGTTACCAAAGAGCCAACAAAATGAAATGAGGTGAACAGTATACATAAAAACCAGGTACATTTCACATATAAAATATTTTTATTCTGCTGTTTTTGTCAAATTATGCACAAATAAAAAGATAATTTGTTAGTAGTTAATATAAAATATTATTGGTTTGTATTCATTCACCATCGTCAATTTCAACACTGAATATTATCAAAAAGAATACATATTATTTTTTTAGTTGGCCCATTGACTTCAATTTTAAAACATGTTTGCTCAACTAGTTTCATAGTTCATTCAACTGAGAAGTTTTATTTAGTCCAACATTTAGAAATCTAGTGTGAAGATTCTGTCAATTACAAATGACAAAAAACAGTTTATTGTTTATCATTTTATTTGTTACATGTTATATGATAATAGGAATAGTTGTTGAATTAGTTACTAAGCAATTTTATACTGACGCTGCTAACATAAAATACTTAACTGCCAAAAGATACATACAATTATTTGCATTTAAAGCACAAAAAAAAAAAAAAAAAAAAAAAACATTTTTTTTTTCTCAGCATGGAATAGTTCAATCAACAGATGCTTGACATACGCATGTTGAAATACAAATACAAAATTAAAATGTAGTCAACTGAAATGTGCTTAAACACTACCGATTTGTTTATATACAAACTCTTCAAAAAATGTCATCTTAAAAAATGAAAATGTACAGTTCACTTCACCTCTGAACCGTTACGAGCATCAAGACACCGTTATAGACTTGAAGCAACATCCAGTCTAAAGAGTCTATTTAGTCTGTTACAAAATCTATATTTACTGACAAATTTCCTGAATAAAGACTGAAAACCAATTAAGTATAAACTGTCTTTTACATTAAAATGTACAAAAACCCGTTGCTATAAGCATACTTACCATACTCAACTACATTAAAGATCATGATGTTTAATGTCAGAAATGTCAGACTTTAATCTGCAGGAAAACTAGGCTAGATCTGGTTGTGCTGAAGCTCTCTCTCACTCCTGATGTTCAAAACAAACAGTCAACACTTTGTTAAAACTTCGCTCAGCCCAAAAGACCGGGACAGGAGAAGGAGAAGGACCAGGACACTAAAAGTGTTTGTAGAATAATCTTAATTACTTCTCAATGCTCAGTCGGACTTCATCTGACCAGCACAAATTCAACAAGTGTTCATGAAGACAATGGGAAATTACTGCTTCACAACATCATCCCGTGACGTTAAACACCTTCAAATTGAGACATATTTGTACAACACAGCACAAAACATACGACAGAGATAAAGTAATATGAAAAAAGATTTCAAATAGCATGAATGAAGGGCAATGCAGATGTATGTTTGCTCTCTTAAAGGGGTCATCGGATGCCCATTTTCCACAAGTTGGTATGATTCTTTAGGGTCTTCATGTAAAGTGTGTAACGTATACTAAAATTCCTCAATGGGTGTGTAAAACAACACCCTTTTTACCTCCTCCAAAACAGCTCTGTTCACAGCGACCCGTTTCGGTGCATGTCTCTTTAAATGATAATGAGCAACTGCTCACCCATGAGGGGTGTCCACCATAGACAGTATAAGAAGTGGACAGAGCCATCTCATTGGAACTCAATTGAGACAAGTGAAGCCCATTTTTAGCGATTTTTTTGGACTTTCGTTCCTGACGCGCAGACTCAAACCGAGCTTGACGACGTAGATGTGACGTGAGCAACCCGTCTGTCTTCTAGTGGCTGTGGCATGAGAAATCTGAATCATTCCCTTCCGAATCTTGCAGAGACGGAGAGCGTGAGTAGGAGGTATCCACGAGCTAGGAGCAGGAGAAACTTTTGCTAGGTATTCTGATGAATTATTTTGTCATTTTGCCTCCATGTCCTCCCGATTGCCCGCGAGCTTCTCCTCCTGTCCATACGGTAATCTCTCTACTGTGCGACAGAGAGTCGCGTGGTTATGACGCAATCTTTAGCCTACTTTTACAAAAACTGCTTCTACGAGGCCATAACATAAGCTACAAGGTAATGGAGCATTTTATACATTGTTGTGTTTCTTTAGAAATAAATAATGGACAAATGGAGTCTTTAAACGCCTCAGATGTGAAGTTATTCGCTGTCAAAGTGACGCCAAAATGAATGGGAGTCAATGGGATGCTAACAGCAGGTGAAGTTCTGCTACAAGATGGTGGCACGCGGCCGGCTTCAACTTCCGGTCGACTTCCTTCCCGCTTGGTGTCCACACAAGACATTTTTAAGTGTTGCCTTGGGCCCAGTTTACACGTACATGGTTATTTTGAAAAACGAAGACGTTTCCCTTCGTTTGCGCCCTTCGTTTACACGCAAACGGAGAATTCGCCTCTGAAACCGATTCTTTCTAAAAACTCCGGCCAGAGTGGAGATTTTGAAAATCTTCGTTTGCATGTAAACTGAGACAAACGGATGTTTAGGCAGCCAACGTCACAGTGTGCCAGAGCTCGCACCTACGCCAAAAGTGCGACCTATGTTTACATTTTCATTTGGCTTTGGTGATCATGGAAGCGTTCAGAGTAGCAGTCACATTTATGTTGGTGCAAACTCTTTTCATGTTGTAGCAACAATGACATCTGCTTTTCACATTAAGTGAATCATGTGATGTCGAACACATCTTCTTTGTCCAAACAGCGCTGGTTAATAATTCCCCACGGAATAATTCACCAGCGCCGGGGTGTCTGTGGCCCCCCCCCCCCCAGTTCAGCGCGGACTCCCTGTGACTTTTACAACCTCACAGACTCGTGACATTCCACACACACACACACACACACACACACACACACACACACACACACACACACACACACACACACACACACACACACACACCCTTCATGTTTTATGGGGATTTTCCATAGAAATAATGATTTGTTTTACTGTACAAATGATATCCCCTAATCTGAAACCTCCCATTACAGAAAATGTTCTGCATTATGTATGATTTACAAGCTGTTTTCCTTGTGGGGACCAAAAAAATGTCCCCATAAGATCAATAAGCAGGTGAGTTTGATCAAGGTTGCTGCTAAACTCTGCAGGAAAATAGACCTCGAGGACCAGAGTTGAGAACCCCTGCCCTACACATTGATTGCAAATGTTCTGATTCTTTATTATTGTTGGGTAATTGTCACGGATCTGCCAGGCTGTCACATCAGCCATTCACACAACACACCTTCACCAGAGTACTGAACACTCACACCTGCACTTCATCTGCACCATCATCAAGCCAGCTACAAAAGCACACACCTCGTCTCACATCATTGTCTGGTCTTGTTTCTATGAAGTGCTTACCTGTTCTCCAGCGTTGGTACTCCAGTGTATTCCTCTCCTGTGTTCTCCTGTCATCATCCTGCATACTCACCAAACACGAAGAGGTGTGTGCGTCCATCCAGCCATCCGTCCAACTATCTATGATCTCCTGCACCTGTAAAACAATTAATTTCAACATTTAATAACACATTATTAAATTCAGAAGGATTTAATGGACCTGAGCTAACATGAACTAACAATGATCAGTTGTATTTTTTTTTAAACTAATGTTAACAAAGAATAACTATGGTAACAGATGTAGCTTTTGCTCAATGTTAATGTTGGTTAATGCATTAACTGACTTTACCTTATTGTAAAGTGTTACCTATTGTTCTTTATAATTCTTTATAACACTTGAATCAGTTTAAAACATTTGTTTACTTTATGTAGTTTTTGTGTGCATTACTTTATTGGATTGAAATATAATTTAGTTTGTTTTGTTTTAAGAAAAAATATATCCATCCATCCATCCATCTTCTTCCGCTTATCCGGGGCCGGGTCGCGGGGGCAGCAGTCTAAGCAGGGATGCCCAGACTTCCCTCTCCCTAGACACTTCCTCCAGCTCTTCCGGGGGGACCCCGAGGCGTTCCCAGGCCAGCCGGGAGACATAGTCCCTCCAGCGTGTCCTAGGTCTTCCCCGGGGTCTCTTCCCGGTGGGACATGCCCGGAACACCTTCCCGGGAAGGCGTCCAGGAGGCATCCGGAAAAGATGCCCGAGCCACCTCAGCTGGCCCCTCTCGATGTGGAGGAGCAGCGGCTCTACTCTGAGCTCCTCCCGAGTGACTGAGCTTCTCACCCTATCTCTAAGGGATCGCCCAGCCACCCTGCGGAGAAAGCTCATTTCGGCCGCCTGTATCCGGGATCTTGTCCTTTCGGTCATAACCCACAGCTCATGACCATAGGTGAGAGTAGGAACGTAGATTGACCGGTAAATCGAGAGCTTCGCCTTACGGCTCAGCTCCTTCTTCACCACGACAGACCGGTACAGCGACCGCATTACTGCAGAAGCTGCACCGATCCGTCTGTCAATCTCCCGTTCCATCCTTCCCTCACTCGTGAACAAGACCCCAAGATACTTGAACTCCTCCACTTGAGGCAGGAACTCTCCACCAACCTGAAGCGGGCAAACCACCCTTTTCCGACTGAGAACCATGGCCTCGGATTTGGAGGTGCTGATTCTCATCCCAGCCGCTTCACACTCGGCTGCAAACCGTCCCAGTGCATGCTGAAGGTCCTGGTCTGATGGGGCCAACACGACAACATCATCCGCAAAGAGCAGAGATGAAATTGTGTGGTCCCCAAACCTGACCCCCTCCGGCCCCTGGCTGCGCCTAGAAATTCTGTCCATAAAAGTTATGAACAGAACCGGCGACAAAGGGCAGCCCTGCCGGAGTCCAACATGCACCGGGAACAAGTCTGACTTATTGCCGGCAATGCGAACCAAGCTCCTGCTCCGGTCGTACAGGGACCGGGTAGCCCTTAGCAAAGGGCCCCGAACCCCATACTCCCAGAGCACCCTCCACAAGATGCCGCGAGGGACACAGTCGAATGCCTTCTCCAAATCCACAAAGCACATGTGGATTGGTTGGGCAAACTCCCATGAACCCTCCAGCACCCTGTAGAGGGTATAGAGCTGGTCCAGTGTTCCACGACCAGGACGAAAACCACACTGTTCCTCCTGAATCCGAGGTTCTACTATCGGCCGGATTCTCCTCTCCAGTACCCTGGAATAGACTTTCCCGGGGAGGCTGAGAAGTGTGATCCCCCTATAGTTGGAGCACACCCTCCGGTCCCCCTTCTAAAAAAAAGGGACCACCACCCCGGTCTGCCAGTCCAAAGGCACTGTCCCCGACCGCCACGCGATGCTGCAGAGGCGTGTCAGCCAAGACAGCCCCACAACATCCAGAGACTTGAGGTACTCAGGGCGGATCTCATCCACCCCCGGTGCCTTGCCACCGAGGAGTTTCTTGACTACCTCGGTGACTTCAGCTTGGGTGATGGACGAGTCCGTCTCCAAGTCCTCAGCCTCTGCTTCCTCAATGGAAGACGTGACGGCGGGATTGAGGAGATCCTCGAAGTATTCCTTCCACCGTCCGGTGATATCCCCAGTCGAGGTCAACAGCTGCCCACCTCCACTGTAAACAGCATTGGTAGGGCACTGCTTCCCCCTCCTGAGGCGCCGGACGGTTTGCCAGAATCTCTTCGAGGCCGACCGATAGTCCTTCTCCATGGCCTCACCGAACTCCTCCCAGGCCCGAGTTTTTGCCTCCCCAACCACCCGGGCTGCAGTCCGCTTGGCCCGTCGGTACCCATCAGCTGCCTCAGGAGTCCCACAAGCCAGCCAGGACCGATAGGACTCCTTCTTCAGCTTGACGGCATCCCTTACTTCCGGTGTCCACCACCGGGTTCGGGGATTGCCGCCTCGACAGGCACCGGAGACCTTACGGCCACAGCTCCGAGTGGCCGCGTTGGCAATGGAGGTGGAGAACATGGTCCACTCGGACTCAATATCTCCAGACTCCCTCGGGATCTGGTCGAAGCTCTGTCGGAGGTGGGAGTTGAAGATCTCTCTGACGGGGGATTCGGCCAAACGTTCCCAACAGACCCTCACAGTACGTTTGGGTCTGCCGAGTCTGTCCAGCTTCTTCCCCCGCCATCGGATCCAACTCACCACCAGGTGGTGATCAGTTGACAGCTCCGCCCCTCTCTTCACCCGAGTGTCCAAGACATACGGCCGGAGGTCAGATGAAACAACCACAAAGTCGATCATTGACTTCCGGCCTAGGGTGTCCTGGTGCCATGTGCACTGATGGACACCCTTATGCTTGAACATGGTGTTTGTTATGGACAAGCTGTAACTAGCACAGAAGTCCAATAACAGAACACCACTCGGGTTCAGATCAGGGGGGCCGTTCCTCCCAATCACGCCCCTCCAGGTGTCACTGTCGCTGCCCACGTGGGCGTTGAAGTCCCCCAGTAGAACGACGGAGTCCCCAGTCGGAGCACTTTCCAGCACCCCTCCCAGAGACTCCAAGAAGGCCGGGTACTCTGCACTGCCGTTTGGCCCGTAGGCACAAACAACAGTGAGAGACCTATCCCCGACCCGAAGGCGCAGGGAAGCGACCCTCTCGTTCACCGGGGTGAACTCCAACACATGGCGGCTGAGCTGGGGGGCTATAAGCAAACCCACACCAGCCCGCCGCCTCTCACCATGGGCAACTCCAGAGTGGTGAAGAGTCCATCCTCTCTCGAGGAGTGTGGTTCCAGAGCCCAAGCTGTGCGTAGAGGTGATCCCAACTATCTCTAGTCGGAATCTCTGAACCTCACGCACAATCTCAGGCTCCTTCCCCGCCAGAGAGGTGACGTTCCATGTCCCTAGAGCTAGATTCCGCGTCCAGGGATCGGGTTGTCTAGGCCCCCGCCTTCGACTGCCGCCCGATCCACTTTGCACCGGCCCCTTACGGTCCCTCCTGCAGGTGGTGGGTCCACGGGAGGGTGGCCCCACGTCGCTCCTTCGGGCTGAGCCCGGCCGGACCCCATGGGGGGAGGCCCGACCACCAGGCGCTCGCATACGAGCCCCAACCCCGGGCCTGGCTCCAGGGTGGGGCCCCGGCTGCGCCATACCGGGCGACGTCACGGTCCTCAATTTTGTTGGCATCATAAGAGTTTTTGAACCGCTCTTAGTCTGACCCGTCACCTAGGACCTGTTTGCCTTGGGAGACCCTACCAGGGGCATATAGCCCCAGACAACATAGCTCCTAGGGTCGTTCGGGTACTCAAACCCCTCCACCACGATAAGGTGGCAGTTCAAGGAGGGGAGAAAAAATATATAAAACCTCTTATTGTTTGAAAACGCTCATTTCAATATCGTGATAATACCATATATATTCGGTCAAATTCCTAAAACCACTTCCTGCTCAGCTACTGTTCGGACGCTCTTGCTTACAGCTCCGCGCTTTGCTCTATCGCTTTTATATTTTATCTTCTATACTTTTATCATTTTAGCTCCTTTTATCACCTAACTTTAACTTCAAATCAGCACAGTGCTCAAACGACAAAGTTTGGATTACTACAAAAACGCAGAATTCTTCTACCCGACCAGCTTACATTCCGGGGAAAGGAAAACACAACTGCCTACAAGGATAAGAGAGAAAATGCCTCTTCTGGAATCTACTTGCTGCACTAACTGCCACAGACTTTTACAAAGGATTGCAGTTCTTGAAACAAAGTTATTTACGGGACCACCAAACCAGACGGAACACACAACAGAGCTTCGTCAGGGACACCCTCAGCATATAGCCGGTGAGTCCCATGAAACTAGTGCTCCTCGACAGGTAGAGAAACAAGCCGATCGACTTACAAATCGATGGCACAAACAGGGAGCGAGACCCAAAGGCACTCGAGACATCAGATTGTCACGAGCCTCACATATTACCGCAGTAGCATCCTCTACCCCAGATACAGCTCTGACAAAGATTGCAAAGATTGGTCTCCTACCAACACCTATACATCTTGAGAACAGATTTGAAGTACTAATGAATGTAAATGAGGAACCCCCAAACGTGATGAATGTGATCGAACACAGACTGTATCAGCCAGTAGCTAACACTGATGCTAACTGGCGCTCAAGGTCGAGCAGACAGCGGCACTCAGCTCAGAGCGCAGCCGAGCCCAGGACTCTGATAGTGGGGGACTCCATAATCAGAAACATTAGCAGCAGGGATACAACTACATGCTGCCTTCCACAAGCAACAACTTCTGATATAAACAGGGAACTTCAAAACATTCTGATGAAACATAAGACTGCAAATCGACTCATAATTCATGTGGGGAAGAATGACATTCATAAAGAGCAGTCAGAACTCCTTAAGAAGGATTTCAATGAACTTTTTGAAACACTTAAAAAACTGAAAGTTCAGACATTCATCAGTGGACCACTCCCAGCAAGAGGAACAAACAGGTTTTCACGGTTGCTTGGGATTAATACATGGCTGCAAAAAACCTGCAATATAAAAGGAGTAAACTTCATTGACAACTTCAATCTCTTCTGGAGTCAGAGACAACTATTTCATCGGGATGGCCATCACCCAAACAAACTTGGTTCAAGAGTGTTAAAGGACAATATCTACTTCTCCCTCAATCATCCTTCTGCAGTGTGTGCCAATCCACTCAATCAGAATGGCACACACACACCTGGACACAGTATGAATGACCACAGGACTTCACTTCAGAATGGACATGATGTTGACATATCACACAAGGACAATGATAACACCACTGAGCCACAACAACCTCTGCTCACGGACACCATCTCAGCTGAGCCCTGCCCACAGAGCTCACCACAGACAGACATATTAGAACTGCTCCAAGATTCAGCACCCAAGGACGACTTCCTGGAAAACAGCCAGGGAAGCCAGGACAGCATATCCCAGCCTCCGATAACACCTGAGCAACAGCCCCTTTCACCAGACACTTTCACCCTCTCGCCAGCAACTCCACTCCTGTGCTTCTCACAGAAAATGGAAGAACTAGTGCATGCTGGAACCAGACTATCACACTCTTTTGCTGCAAGCCCCCAGATATCAACCAAAAAACGTAGGGCACCGCTCCCACCAAAGCCTGCAGGCCCAGCTCACCCTCCCCCTGCCTCTGTGAGAGCTCTTCGGCCTCTGCCACAACGCCAGGGCCCACACCCTCCTCCATCTGCTCGAGGTGAACCAAAAACAACTGATACCAGCTCTCAGTGTTGTATGTCGGGTCCCCGTTTTGATAACAGTAACTTTCTCAAATGTTTACAGAACAAGCGGGAACCCAGTGTGCCTGTATCTTTCTCTATTGCTGTTCTATTACAAGATAGAAAGTCTAAGGCCTTCAATAGCCGTACAGTAAACTCAACTAATCTGGTGCCTATTGCACGTCTAACTAAGATTGGTGTAGGGAAAAAAAGTAAGACTGTTAAGTTAGCAATTTTAAACATCCGCTCACTTAAAAATAAATCACTTCTAGTCAATGACTTAATAACCACAAACAACCTGGATTTTATGCTTCTAAATGAAACATGGCTAGAAGACAGCTGCAGTGCAACAATCCTCAATGAAACAGCCCCTCCTAACTTTACTTTTATGAGTGTCTGCAGAGCTGTTAAGAGAGGTGGGGGTCTAGCTGCTCTTTTTAAAGATATTTATCAATGTAAGCAAATATCATTTGGGAACTACTCGTCTTTCGAATATCTGGGTATTGTATTAAAAGGTGCTCCACGCATTTTACTCATCATTATTTACAGGCCTCCAAAATATTCTCCAGCCTTTGCTGAGGAATTTACAGAAATGTTATCAACAATTACCTCAGAGCTTGACTGTTTTGCCATTGCTGGAGATTTTAACATTCACATAGATAATGCAGAAAACAATATGGCAAAAGAAATCAAAACTGTTTTAAAAACTTTTGATCTGACTCAGCATGTACATGGACCCACACACAATCATGGACACACTCTAGATGTACTTATCAGTAAGGGTCTAAACATTTAATCGATTGTTATTAAGGATGTAGCACTGTCTGATCATTTCTGTATTTTCTTTGATATATTGATCTCTCCTGCCACTGAAGCTAGATCTGTGTCTGTCAAGAAGAGATGCTTAAATGAGAACACTAGTGTACTATTTATGAAGGCTATTTCCTTAACACCAAGCATATCTGCTGACTCTGTTGATTTTCTCCTTGATTCTTTTAACTCAAAAGTTAAAAGTGCAATTGATGATATTGCTCCTGTGAAAGTCAGGAAGAAGAGTGGCAGACAAAAAGCACCTTGGAGAAACTCAACAGCAGTGCAAAACATGAAAAGACAATGCAGAAAAGCAGAGCGCATGTGGCGGAAGACAAAACTTGTAGTCCATTATAACATCTACAAAGACAGCCTTCATGCTTTCAATATGGAACTAGGCAAAGCTAGACAGACTTTCTTCTCAAATATTATAAACTGCAATTTAAACAACACACGCACTCTTTTTGCTACTGTAGAGAGACTGACAAACCCCCCAAGCCAGATTCCCAGTGAAATGCTCTCAAACAGCAAGTGCAGTGAGTTTGCTTCCTTCTTCTCTGACAAAATCAATAATATCAGAAAGGTGATCAGCACATCATTGAGTTGCGCTGGGGTCAGACAGATCAGACCACCTGAAAAAGTAGTAACTTTGTCTGATTTCAATAAAATTGATGGCAAAATTTTGGTAGAAACCGTACAGCACCTTAAAACATCAACATGCGCTCTTGACACACTTCCCACATCTTTTTTTTTAAAGTGTGCTAAACAGTTTAGAAGCAGATCTTCTAGAAGTGGTAAATGCCTCACTTCTCTCTGGGAGTTTTCCAAACTCCCTGAAAACTGCAGTTGTCAAGCCCCTCCTGAAAAAGAACAATCTGGATAAGACCATATTAAGCAACTATAGACCGATCTCAAATCTTCCTTTCATAGGCAAGATCATAGAAAAAGTTGTCTTCAATCAGCTGAACAAATTCTTAAGCTCGAATGGATACTTTGACAATTTTCAATCTGGTTTCCGACCGCACCACAGCACAGAGACAGCGCTCATAAAGATAATAAACGATATTCGCTTAAATACTGATTCAGGCAAATTATCAGTGCTGGTACTACTCGACCTCAGTGCTGCATTTGACACTGTCGATCATAACATACTTCTTGACAGGCTGGAAAACTGGGTGGGGCTTTCTGGGATAGTCCTAAAATGGTTCAGGTCATACTTAGATGAGAGAGGTTATTATGTGAGTATAGGAGACTGAGTGGACATCCATGACATGCGGAGTCCCTCAAGGCTCAATTCTTGCGCCACTCCTGTTCAACCTGTATATGCTCCCAATGAGCCAAATAATGAGAAAGAACCAAATTGCTTACCACAGCTATGCAGACGACACACAGCTGTACTTAGCCCTATCGCCTAACGATTACAGCCCAATTGACTCCCTGTGCCAATGCATTGATGAAGTCAACAGTTGGATGTGCCAAAACTTTCTTCAGTTAAACAAAGATAAAACTGAAGTCATTGCATTTGGAAACAAAGATGAAGTTCTCAAGGTGAACGCATACCTTCACTCCAGGGGTCAAACAACTAAAAATCAAGTCAGGAATCTTGGTGTGACACTAGAGTCAGACCTTAGTTTCAGTAGTCATGTCAAAGCAATAACTAAATCAGCATACTATCATCTGAAAAATATTGCAAGAATTAGATGCTTTGTTTCCAGACAAGACTTAGAGAAACTTGTGCATGCTTTCATCACCAGCAGGGTGGATTAATGTAATGGACTCCTCACTGGCCTTCCCAAAAAGACCATAAGACAGTTGCAGCTCATACAGAACGCTGCCGCTAGGATTCTGAGCAGAACCAGAAAATATGAACATATCACACCAGTCCTCAGGTCTTTACACTGGCTCCCAGTTAGATTTAGGATTGATTTTAAAGTATTATTACTGGTATATAAATCATTCAATGGCCTAGGACCTCAATACATTGCAGATATGCTCACTGAATATAAACCCAACAGATCACTCAGATCATTAGGATCATATCAGCTAGAAATACCAAGGGTTCACTCTAAGCATGGTGAGTCTGCTTTTAGCTATTATGCCAGCCACAGCTGGAACCAGCTTCCAGAAGAGATCAGATGTGCTCCTACAGTGGTCACATTCAAATCCAGACTCAAAACACTTTTGTTTAGCTATGCATTTACTGAATGAGCACTGTGCCACTGTTCGTCCGACTGTACTGTACTGTATTTCATTTTATTTTTCTAAACTGTTTTAATTATTCTTATTTCTTTTTATTATTTTTATTTCTTCTATGTAAAGCACTTTGAATTGCCATTGTGTATGAAATGTGCTATATAAATAAACTTGCCTTGCCTTGCCTTGCCTTGCCTGCCTAAAAAAAACAAAACAATAATAATATTAATGTCCATGGGAAAATGTGGGTCCCATGGCCAAACCAGTTGAGAACTGCTGGTCCAGTATAAGGGACAATTTCAGATACAGCCGTAGTGTCTTAGTGACTGTTCAAAGTCTTGTTTGTTGAATTTTTCCAGTTGTAAATATTGTAAAAAAAAAAAAAAAAAAAAAAAAAAAATCAGCTTGCCCATTTATTTGTAATTTTACTTATAATGGCAGTAATTCTGAATTTAATATCTTTGTTACTGTGAAGATGTTTCATTCAAAAGGAATCGATAAAACAAAACTCTTTAATAATTATGTGGCCAAGACACAAACTGAAAAGATATATTGAAGCTCTACAACTATGATGTCACAGAGACATTCTATAGAACTCTCCTGAGCAAAAGTCCTACAAAGACACAATCCTGAGGAGACTTTAATCAGAGTTTGAGGAGAGAAGACTGAATACATTTACAGTCCTGAGAGAACATGGAGAACATAAGAGCAACAGCCTTTGACGTGTTTGATGAAGCACGTTTACTGGGCGAACACACTGACTTGATCATCAAGTCAAATGACAGAGAATTTCAAGTGCACAAGATCATCATGTGTGGCTGCAGCTCCTACTTTAGGTGAGAAGAAGCATTTGAACTGCAATTGTGTGCAAATTACCTAGAAATGATTATAATTATATACATCATTTCCACTGCCAACATTATACGGTTGAAACTGCCTAAGTCCAAATATATAAATGCATGAAAATGAATGAGTGTATTGCCAGAAAAAAAGAATGTAACTATGATATCTAGGCAAACACATTCTTGAAATTTTATTCTGGAAGTGGCTATGAATGAAGTTTTACCCAGCATTTCAAATTTAATATAGGAAACTGCATTGGCATCTGCAAGTTGACAGAGGACTTTTCCTCCTGCTCAAAGCTCCGCTGTAAAGCACAGCACTACATCCTGAAGCACTTTGAGGAGGTTCTGCACGTACCTGAGGAGTTCCTGGAGCTCTTCCTGGAACAGCTGGAGGCAGACATGGGGACTTGTGACTTGGTGACTTGGACTCGAGTCGCTATTTTTATGACTTGTGACTTGACTTGACAAAAAATAAAATACTTGAGACTTGACTCGGACTTGGAAGTTAAAGACTCGGGACTTGACATGACTTGAGACACGATGACTTGAATGACTTGAGTGTTAATCACATCATGTTTTCAGTTTGAATATAAAATATAGAAATGATTTTTAAAAATCAAGTTGATTACCCAGCTGGAGCGCAGGCTGAGAATAGCGTTGTCATGACTGGATCATGAAACTATCATCAGTCATGCCCTCTCGTACCTTACGCACACCACGCCCACTTAGATCAGATATCACATCAACATGTCAGCCGGAGGGGTACCGAGGGTAATCGCTTTCGGCTTCAAGAATTGTTCACAAGATGGCAAAAGACGAACAGCGCTTTGCAAGACATGCAACATTAACAGCCATTCTGCCCAGTAAGTGCTTGTCAATTTGTTAATGTTATCTGGTTAGTTGGTAGTTAGCTAATGTAATAATAGCTAAAGTAGCCATAAGTTTTTATCAGCGATTTCAGGCCCAAAAAAGGCCCAAATATAAATGATCACATTCATCTAATCTTTCCTAACGATGAGTGTGTGTGTGTGTGTGTGTGTGTGTGTGTGTGTGTGTGTGTGTGTGTGTGTGTGTGTGTGTGTGTGTGTGTGAGAGAGAGAGAGAGAGAGTGTGTGAGAGTGAGTGTGTGTGAGAGAGAGGAGAAATGTAACAAAGTTTAATGTTGTAAGTAAACTGTGTTTGAGAGAGAGAGAGAGAGAGAGGGAGGTGTTCAGAGAGGAGTCTGTTGGATGTTAAGCTGTTATTTGTTTTATGGACTCAATGTTGACAATTTAAAACATTTCAAACACTGTTGGCAGAAGTGAAAAATAAATAATTTTCACTTCTGAGCGCAAACGAAGGGAGACATTTCCCTTCGTTTGCGCCCTTCGTTTACACGCAAATGGAGAATTCGCCTCTGAAACCGATTCTTTCTAAAAACTCCGGCCAGAGTGGAGATTTTGAAAATCTTCGTTTGCATGTAAACTGAGACAAGCGGATGTTTAGGCAGCCAACGTCACAGTATGCGCCAGAGCTCGCACCTACGCCAAAAGTGCGACCTATGTTTACATTTTCATTTGGCTTTGGTGATCATGGAAGCGTTCAGAGTAGCAGTCACATTTATGTTGGTGCAAACTCTTTTCGTGTGTTTGCATTTGCAAATACAGCTGCTCCATTATGTCGAGGAGCAGAGACGAATGAGTGCTCGGAGGTCAGCAATTTTGCAACAACTTCTCCTCCCTCCAACACGAAGAACCAGTCCGCGTCACCGCCAGCGTCGCCGGTTTTGGGTCCGACCTGGGCGAACTGCTGTCTGGTGGGAGAACTTTGAAAATGAAGATGTTGTCCCGGATGAGTGGCGTGAAAATTGTAGGATGTCAAGGTCATCGCTGCTGTCACTCTCCGAATTGCTGCGTCGAGGCTGAGACGACCGTCATGCGGTTCCCTGTCGCCTGCACCTTGTATTACCTGTCCGACGAGGGTAGACTGCGCAAGACAGCCAACGTTATGCCAACATAAATGTGTGTTGGCAGTGTGTGTACACAACCACCCTATAATGATAAAAATCCACCCAGTGCTTTTTTTTATAATCCCAATAAATCATAAGCACTGTCTCAGAACAAGCCATTCTCAGATTCGCGGCAATGTGACGTCACTTTGCACAGGCCCCTCCCACGACTGTTGATTGACACTGCAGTTTGAGCATAGACCCGCCCTGAGGGAGCGGGACACAGTCCGCCATTGTTTCGACGCTTGAGCAGCTGTAAACTAGCCTGACTACGTCAGACTTCGTACTTCCGCTCAATTTCAGTTCGCTTCTGTACTCAGTCTGAGATAGCGACCTATCTCTCAGTTTTCCTCCGGCCTCAAAACAGCCGGCCAATCAACGAACAGAGGGCGGGCTGAGAGCCGTGACGTAGACGCTGATTGTACCGTGGATGCGGAGATTTACTTCACATAATCTGCAAAAGTCGTTCACAGCCATGTTCACTCCGGTATTTCGCTCGATGGTTCTGTTTTCACATCATACATGTGTTTACAGTGGAAGTTCGATGCGGCTGAGCCAGCGCATAACACACGTCATAACCAAACGTTATGTGATTGGCTTACGGGTAACCAATGATTTAAAACTTCAGACAAGCGCCGTCATGTGTCACTTTCACTTTCACTTTCACTTTATTAAAGGCACACTATGCAGCTTTCCGTTTTTGTCAAACAGCGCCCCCTAGAGTCGCTGTGGAGTACTTGTATTTAATATTACTGTCGCCACTCGAGCAGAGCCGTCTCTGCACTCACGGCCTGATCCCTTCCGCCCTCTATACCGGTACCTGTTCAGTAGGATGGAGGCTGTAATGAGTGGAAATAAGGTGTGGCCCCTTTAAGAGCTGCGCGCGCCCTGTTGAACTGTCGGCAGTCTGTATTGTATGTGCACCTCGAACACCCCCATGTATGCGGGTTATTTCAGTTTGATGCTCATTCTTATCTTACTTTTGTTGATCAAGTAAAGCTGTGGACGATAGAATGGGTGACAAACAGTTACACGAGTTCGATTGGGGAATAAAGTGCAAGTTGTGAGATGCCAATCGCCTCCGTGAGTCTGTCTGGCCTCTGTAATAACTTCATCTGTGAGCTATCCCTATTTCTCCTCCTGACACAACGCGTTACAAAGCGTCGGACATCGAACAGGCACAGATAAGCTCTGAAGATGTCTACTAGTCCATCAACAAGAACGATATTTACTCGAGTCTGACTCCTTGCTCGGTCAGTCTGCCGTTTCCTCTTTCTTTGGTCCTCCGACAAACCTTTCCTAGCTTTCTGCTTCTTTTTTACCGGTTCAGCCATGACGAAAGTGTGAAGAACTCAGTATCTAACGTTACCTTTTTCTACGTGTACGTGTGCACAGTGCAGTGCCATAAAGCAATTCGTTACAACGCGAGACCTGATATCAAGCGATATACGCCCGCCGGCCCAAAGTTGCAAGGGTGGTTTTTCGGCTCACAGGCGCTTGGGGGGTGCGAGACGACCACCATTCAACCCGAAATAAGTCATATAACTATTCCAATGACTCCGAAGCTGTTCGGATAAGACTTAAATGCTCACATCTTATACTGTTTTTATTTAGCTGCTCTTACAGTGATTTTCTGGAGTAAAACTAACGCTTCATCTTTTGTGTGATGTACAATAAACTTAATCGAACTCATCAGTATATTTTGGTCATCATTCGGACGAGGTCTGCTACAGCAGGCTTGTATTAATAGTGGATAAAAGCAGATGACAAATAAGTTATAACCATAATTAAGCTAAACTATACCTGTTCAATCTCCATACAGTATATATTCTCTGGCTCTGTGGGCATTATTGTCCGACTCCGAGTCGAAATGAACACCACTAATGAGAGTTTCTGTTTTGATATTATCAGATGAGATTGTCCTGGCTCTGAGCGCGAGCTCGTAAGGCTCCACCCTTTGGGCGGCAGCAGCAGCTCATTTGCATTTAAAGGGATACACACTAAAACGGTGTGTTTTTCTGAGCCCCCAAAAAATGACAATTTAAACATGCTGTAAAAAAAATATCTGTTGGGTATTATATTTATACATACTCTGGGGACATCAGAGACTTATTTTACATCTTGTGAAAAGGGTCATAATAGGTGCCCTGTAAGCATAAATACTGTTAAGGAAGTTTGTAGTAGACTAATTTACACACACACACACACACGCACACACACACACCCTTCATGTTTTATGGGGATTTTCCATAGAAATAATGATTTGTTTTACTGTACAAATTATATCCCCTAATCTGAAACCTCCCATTACAGAAAATGTTCTGCATTATGTATGATTTACAAGCTGTTTTCCTTGTGGGGACCAAAAAAATGTCCCCATAAGATCAATAAGCAGGTGAGTTTGATCAAGGTTGCTGCTAAACTCTGCAGGAAAATAGACCTCGAGGACCAGAGTTGAGAACCCCTGCCCTACACATTGATTGCAAATGTTCTGATTCTTTATTATTGTTGGGTAATTGTCACGGATCTGCCAGGCTGTCACATCAGCCATTCACACAGCACACCTTCACCAGAGTACTGAACACTCACACCTGCACTTCATCTGCACCATCATCAAGCCAGCTACAAAAGCACACACCTCGTCTCACATCATTGTCTGGTCTTGTTTCTATGAAGTGCTTACCTGTTCTCCAGCGTTGGTACTCCAGTGTATTCCTCTCCTGTGTTCTCCTGTCATCATCCTGCATACTCACCAAACACGAAGAGGTGTGTGCGTCCATCCAGCCATCCGTCCAACTATCCATGATCTCCTGCACCTGTAAAACAAGGAAGGTCTTCGTTACTAAGCTTTACTCATTCTTCAAAGTCTATTTGAACTGCATACTCATCTGTATTCTCCATTCTGCTCAGTGCTGTTAATAAAGCTCACATTTCAATGTATTTCTTTGTGTCTGGATCTGCATTCTGTAACAGGTAACACTTTACAATAAGGCTTTATTAGTTAATTCACTATAGTTAACATAAACTGACAATGGACAATACTCCTAAAGCAGTTATTAATCTTGGTTAATGTTCATTTCAACATTTAATAACACATTATTAAATTCAGAAGGATTTAATGGACCTGAGCTAACATGAACTAACAATGATCAGTTGTATTTTTTTAAACTAATGTTAACAAAGAATAACTATGGTAACAGATGTAGCTTTTGCTCAATGTTAATGTTGGTTAATGCATTAACTGACTTTACCTTATTGTAAAGTGTTACCTATTGTTCTTTATAATTCTTTATAACACTTGAATCAGTTTAAAACATTTGTTTACTTTATGTAGTTTTTGTGTGCATTACTTTATTGGATTTAAACATAATTTAGTTTGTTTTGTTTTAAGAAAAAATATATAAAACCTGTTATTGTTTGAAAACGCTCATTTCAATATCGTGATAATACCATATATATTCGGTCAAATTCCTAAAAAACAAAAACAATAATAATATTAATGTCCATGGGAAAATGTGGGTCCCATGGCCAAACCAGTTGAGAACTGCTGGTCCAGTATAAGGGACAATTTCAGATACAGCCGTAGTGTCTTAGTGACTGTTCAAAGTCTTGTTTGTTGAATTTTTCCAGTTGTAAATATTGTAAAAAAAAATAAAAAATAAAAAATAAATAAAAAAAAATAAAAAAAATCAGCTTGCCCATTTATTTGTAATTTTACTTATAATGGCAGTAATTCTGAATTTAATATCTTTGTTACTGTGAAGATGTTTCATTCAAAAGGAATCGATAAAACAAAACTCGTTAATAATTATGTGGCCAAGACACAAACTGAAAAGATATATTGAAGCTCTACAACTATGATGTCACAGAGACATTCTATATAACTCTCCTGAGCAAAAGTCCCACAAAGACACAATCCTGAGGAGACTTTAATCAGAGTTTGAGGAGAGAAGACTGAATACATTTACAGTCCTGAGAGAACATGGAGAACATAAGAGCAACAGCCTTTGACGTGTTTGATGAAGCACGTTTACTGGGCGAACACACTGACTTGATCATCAAGTCAAATGACAGAGAATTTCAAGTGCACAAGATCATCATGTGTGGCTGCAGCTCCTACTTTAGGTGAGAAGAAGCATTTGAACTGCAATTGTGTGCAAATTACCTAGAAATGATTATAATTATATACATAATTTCCACTGCCAACATTATACGGTTGAAACTGCCTAAGTCCAAATATATAAATGCATGAAAATGAATGAGTGTATTGCCAGAAAAAAGAATGTAACTATGATATCTAGGCAAACACATTCTTGAAATTTTATTCTGGAAGTGGCTATGAATGAAGTTTTACCCAGCATTTCAAATTTAATATAGGAAACTGCATTGGCATCTGCAAGTTGACAGAGGACTTTTCCTCCTGCTCAAAGCTCCGCTGTAAAGCACAGCACTACATCCTGCAGCACTTTGAGGAGGTTCTGCACGTACCTGAGGAGTTCCTGGAGCTCTTCCTGGAACAGCTGGAGGCAGACATGGGGACTTGTGACTTGGTGACTTGGACTCGAGTCGCTATTTTTATGACTTGTGACTTGACTTGACAAAAAATAAAATACTTGAGACTTGACTCGGACTTGGAAGTTAAAGACTCGGGACTTGACATGACTTGAGACACGATGACTTGAATGACTTGAGTGTTAATCACATCATGTTTTCAGTTTGAATATAAAATATAGAAATTATTTTTAAAAATCAAGTTGTATTACCCAGCTGGAGCGCAGGCTGAGAATAGCGTTTCAAGAAGGGGGATCGGAGGGTGTGCTCCAACTATAGGGGGATCACACTTCTCAGCCTCCCTGGGAAAGTCTATGCCAGGGTACTGGAGAGGAGAATCCGGCCGATAGTAGAACCTCGGATTCAGGAGGAACAGTGTGGTTTTCGTCCCGGTCGTGGAACACTGGACCAGCTCTATACCCTCTACAGGGTGCTGGAGGGCTCATGGGAGTTTGCCCAACCAATCTACATGTGCTTTGTGGATTTGGAGAAGGCATTCGACTGTGTCCCTCGCGGCGGCCTGTGGAGGGTGCTCCGGGAGTATGGGGTCTGGGGCCCTTTGCTAAGGGCTATCCGGTCCCTGTACGACCGGAGCAGGAGCTTGGTTCGTATTGCCAGCAGTAAGTCAGACTTGTTCCCGGTGCGTGTTGGACTCCGGCAGGGCTGCCCTTTGTCGCCGGTTCTGTTCATAATTTTTATGGACAGAATTTCTAGGCGCAGCCAGGGGCCGGAGGGGGTCGGGTTTGGGGACCACACGATTTCATCTCTGCTCTTTGCGGATGATGTTGTCGTGTTGGCCTCATCAGACCAGGACCTCCAGCATGCACTGGGACGGTTTGCAGCCGAGTGTGAAGCGGCTGGGATGAAAATCAGCACCTCCAAGTCCGAGGCCATGGTTCTCAGTCGGAAAAGGGTGGCTTGCTCGCTTCAGGTTGGTGGAGAGCTCCTGCCTCAAGTGGAGGAGTTCAAGTATCTTGGGGTCTTGTTCACGAGTGAGGGAAGGATGGAACGGGAGATTGACAGGCGGATCGGTGCAGCTTCTGCAGTAATGCGGTCCCTGTACCGGTCTGTCGTGGTAAAGAAGGAGCTGAGCCGCAAGGCGAAGCTCTCGATTTACCAGTCAATCTACGTTCCTACTCTCACCTATGGTCATGAGCTGTGGGTCATGACCGAAAGGACAAGATCCCGGATACAAGCGGCCGAAATGAGCTTTCTCCGCAGGGTGGCTGGGCGATCCCTTAGAGATAGGGTGAGAAGCTCGGTCACTCGGGAGGAGCTCAGAGTAGAGCCGCTGCTCCTCCACATCGAGAGGGGTCAGTTGAGGTGGCTCGGGCATCTTTTCCGGATGCCTCCTGGACGCCTTCCCGGGAAGGTGTTCCGGGCATGTCCCACCGGGAGGAGACCCCGGGGAAGACCTAGGACACGCTGGAGAGACTATGTCTCCCGGCTGGCCTGGGAACGCCTCGGTGTCCCCCCGGAAGAGCTGGAGGAAGTGTCTAGGGAGAGGGAAGTCTGGGCATCCCTGCTTAGACTGCTGCCCCCGCGACCCGGCCCCGGATAAGCGGTAGAAGATGGATGGATGGATGGATGGATGGATGGATGGATGTTTTCAGTTTGAATATAAAATATAGAAATTATTTTTAAAAATCAAGTTGATTACCCAGCTGGAGCGCAGGCTGAGAATAGCGTTGTCATGACTGGATCATGAAACTATCATCAGTCATGCCCTCTCGTACCTTACGCACACCACGCCCACTTAGATCAGATATCACATCAACATGTCAGCCGGAGGGGTACCGAGGGTCATCGCTTTCGGCTTCAAGAATTGTTCACAAGATGGCAAAAGACGAACAGCGCTTTGCAAGACATGCAACATTAACAGCCATTCTGCCCAGTAAGTGCTTGTCAATTTGTTAATGTTATCTGGTTAGTTGGTAGTTAGCTAATGTAATAATAGCTAAAGTAGCCATAAGGTTTTATCAGCGATTTCAGGCCCAAAAAAGGCCCAAATATAAATGATCACATTCATCTAATCTTTCCTAACGATGAGTGAGTGTGTGTGTGTGTGTGCGTTTGATTTATATTACATTGTGGGAACCAAATGTCCCCACAAGAATAGTAAAACCTGAGATCACCTCCATTGTGGGGACCAGCCAGCGGTCCCCATGAGGGGAATGGGTAAATAAACATACTAAATAATATTTTTTTGAAAATGTAAAAATGCAGAAAGTTTTCTGTGATGGGTAGGTTTAGGGGTAGGGTTAGTGTAAGGGGACAGAATATACAGTTTGTACTGTATAAAAACCATTAAGTCTATGGAGAGTCCCCACAAAGATAGTGAACCAGACGTGTGTGTGTGTTGTGTGTGTGTGTGTGTGTGTGTGTGTGTGTGTGTGTGTGTGTGTGTGTGAGAGAGAGAGAGAGAGAGTGTGTGAGAGTGAGTGTGTGTGAGAGAGAGGAGAAATGTAACAAAGTTTAATGTTGTAAGTAAACTGTGTTTGAGAGAGAGAGAGAGAGAGAGAGAGAGAGAGAGAGAGAGGTGTTCAGAGAGGAGTCTGTTGGATGTTAAGCTGTTATTTGTTTTATGGACTCAATGTTGACAATTTAAAACATTTCAAACACTGTTGGCAGAAGTGAAAAATACATAATTTTATGAAGTTACAATTTTGTTTGATTCCATGATGTATTTTACTGAACATGAGTATTTACAATGCAAATCCAAATTATTGTAATTTACTGACAGTTAGGCTACTTATATCTTGTCTTTTCACTTTATTAAGATCAGATTCTGCAGGTAAAATTACAATAATAAGGTGACTTGACTTGGACTTGACTTGACCTACTACAGGACTTGACTTGACTTGACATAGCCTGTGACTTGACTTGACTTGACTTGCCCAAGAAAAAAATACTTGGGACTAACTTGAGACTTGAAGGTTAAGACTTGAGACTTACTTGAGACTTACACATGTGTGACTTGGTCCCATCTCTGTGAAAATCCTGTCATCATTTACTCACCCTCAAGTTGTTCCAATCCTGTAGGGTTTCTCTGTCCTGCTGAACACAACATAAGATATTTTGAAGAGTATCGGTAACCAAACAGTTGATTGACCCCACTGACATCCATCATATTTTTTACCCCCATACTATGGAGGTCAATGGGGTCCATCAACTGTTTGGTTACCGATACTCTTCAAAATATCTTATTTTGTGTTCAGCAGGAGAAAGAAACTCATACAGGGCCATGAACTATTTGTTTGGTGTTTACTATTCCTTTAAAAGTACTAAACTGAAAGAAGGTCATGTGTGTTTTGGTGATTAAACCAAATGTTCCGTTACATATTACAATCATCTTGTGTTTTGAAACATTGATTATGTGGACTGAAAATGTGCATAACTGTAATGAAAGCATGGATCAGGTTTTGAAAGAATGACTAGCTGGGTTACAAGTGTGATCAGTTTGGATTTTTTTAGCTAAGAGTTTTGAAAATTGTAAAAATTTAATAAATACTTTTTTTTTACTAAAACAAGAGAAATTATCAAGACGAAAATATAGCAACGAAAAAACATCCTGCAATTATAAATGCTTAACAACATAATTTACCAATAAAGCCATTATCTGCAGTATATTTATCTATATAAAACGGGTAGTTCCAGTCCTTGGTTCTGATTAACGTTAGTGGGGTTTTTTTCCAGATAAAACTAGTGATCGACCGATATATCGGTCAGCCGATATATCGGGCCGATATTTGCGGGTTTGACGTGTATCGGCATCGGCCGATACGCGGCTGCTGCGTTCGCCGATAGTTTTTTCCCGGCATTATTTACAGACAGGCGTCCGCAGGCAGCTTTGTGTTGCTGGAGACGCTGCACGTGCAGCCCATGCACTGCCCCTCCCACACTAGCACAAGTTTTAAACTTTCAAAGCATCTTTTAACTGTTTGACTTAGCTGAAATATTGCCATACACTTTGAAAGTGGAAACACGTTGCTCTATATGTGTGTGCAACTATAGCTAAGCAAGTTTGAGGGTCCAAATGGAAAACGCGAATGCCGAATATATGCTTGTCATTGTATTTAGGGAGCTGCAAATAGCTAAGTTTGAGGCTATCCATATGCATACGGCAGCTGTTACAAACACTGGTCATAGGATTAAATAATGCCGACGTTGGTTCGTGATTCCGTGATATTTGTGGGAGTTTTATTCAGCGAGGTGGTCGAACTCAGTCAGAACACTCCCTGAGGTAAAAGAATCGACGCGGTTGCGACACGCATGCGATGCAGCGCGCTCGTTTGTCCCGGCGCTCATATGCCGTGGTGAGATGAAAAGTTGAAAACATTTAAACTTTTCAGAATGCCGCAAGCGCACGCAGGTTATGTGACAAAAAAACGGACCTTTCCATGACAACATCGAAAGCTCGGCCGAGCAGCTGATCAAAGCTGGACAGGGCAGGTTTTTATTTTTCATCTCCATAAATATATGTGACGTTAGTCGTAAAGGGCTTGAAATAAATTAATCCTTACTTCCTCGTCATCATGATTAGAGTGCAGTTCATAGTTGCATAGCAACGACAGACGCCACGGGAGTGCAAGCGCTTGTAGAAAGGAGAAAGCGTCGCGGCTGTGCTTACTGTCACGGGTGACAAAATGCTGGGAAAAGCGGAACCTTTCTTTTCTCTTTCTATGTCCCCGAGGGGAGTTATTTTGGTGTAACATCTCACTCCGGTTCCGGGTGTAGCGGAGATATTGCGCAAACTAATTACAGCTGATGCACGACAGGTGGGAGGGAGAGAGAGGAGCGGTGTTTGTACAGGCTTTCCGCTTCACAAGAGGAGGATAAAAGAGCCATTCAGAGTCGAGTTAGGGCGAAGGTTGGAACTGGTAAAGGTCAATCGGTGTTCAGTTGATCAGTTGTTTGGCTGGGTCTCTGTCGTTGTGTTTTGGGGTAGAAGATCGCCGGTTTGGACGCTTACATTGGACGCTGTCATCCTGGAAATTCGTGTAAGTGAGGAACTGCTATTTGAGTCTGTCGTTTGGAGCTGCTTGTGGAAAATTACTGGATTGAATTGTGGCTTGGATCTGCGCTGGAAGAGGAAAAGAGAAAGATAAGTGAATTAAATTACATCGTTGAATTAAATGTAAAGCTTGAAGCAAAGACTGTGAATGTGAAACTTACTATTGAGGAGGACATCTGTTTCAGATGCGCTGGAGAGAATGGAGAGTTGAATATTCCCATTGAAATGCATGGACGAAGCGAGTTTTTCTGATCAGCCCTACTGTGTGTGAGTGATTTGCAGTTGTTTGCCTTACCTGATGCACGCTGAATTAATGCTGTGGATTTGTAGTGGACACGAGTGCTGTGTGCTATGCTGAGAAGAGTCTCCCAACGCCTGCTTTCATTTTTGTGAAATGATCTACTTGTCCTCATCCAAAATTCAGAACGATGCAACTGAACTGGTGAAGTAATGCTTTGTATTATCCTCTCTTCCACTGAGTATTGTTGTGAAGTAATCCCTTATTGAAGGCTCCTGTTAACCCTCTCTCTCTCTGAAATTACAAGTCTCGTGAAGAACCGTATGGCTGTGGAAAAGTCTGAACCGTTATACTTAGTGATGGAGCCCTGAAGATGTATAACATCGCTGATAAAGTCGCAATTTCCTTTTTATGTCTTGACGAGAGAAACTGCTGTTGAGAGAAGAAACCTCACCTGTTACCTACCGTCTGAGTCCTGCAGATGTGCAGCAACGCTGTGAAGTGAGTTTTAAAGTCACAATTTCCCTTTTAGATCCTGACGAGAGAATCTGCTGATAAGAGAAGAAACCTTACCTGTGACCTACCGCCTGAGTCCTGCAGATGTGCAGCAACGCTGTGAAGTGAGTTTTAAAGTCACAATTCCCCTCTCACGTCCTGTTAAGAGAATCTGCTGTTAAGAGAAGAAACCTTACCTGTGACCTACCGCCTGAGTCCTGCAGATGTGCAGCAACGCTGTGAAGTGAGTTTTAAAGTCACAATTTCCCTCTCACGACCTGTTAAGAGAATCTGCTGTTAAGAGAAGAAACCTCACCTGTTACCTACCGCCTGAGTCCTGCAGATGTGCAGCAACGCTGTGAAGTGAGTTTTAAAGTCACAATTTCCCTCTCACGACCTGTTAAGAGAATCTGCTGTTAAGAGAAGAAACCTTACCTGTTACCTACCGCCTGAGTCCTGCAGATGTGCAGCAACGCTGTGAAGTGAGTTTTAAAGTCACAATTTCCCTCTCACGACCTGTTAAGAGAATCTGCTGTTAAGAGAAGAAACCTTACCTGTTACCTACCGCCTGAGACCTGCAGATGTGCAGCAACGCTGTGAAGTGAGTTTTAGAGTCACAATTCCCCTCTCACGTCCTGTTAAGAGAATCTGCTGTTAAGAGAAGAAACCTTACCTGTTACCTACCGCCTGAGTCCTGCAGATGTGCAGCAACGCTGTGAAGTGAGTTTTAAAGTCACAATTCCCCTTTCACGTCCTGTTAAGAGAATCTGCTGTTGAAGAAGTAAACATTACTTGTTACTTATCGTTTGAGTCCTGCAGACGTGCAGCAACGCCGTGGAGTAAGCCTTCCTAGCCACTATCGTTCCATTGTGCCCCGAAGACAGTGGAAAATCGTTTCAGCGGCTACTCCGGTCCAATAGCTCGAGAAGACAGGAGTTGCTCATTCTTTCTTCAAGTTGATTATTATTCAATAAAGATTGTTACCTTTGAACCAAATTACCTGCTTCCTCTTTTGTCCATCTGTTGCGTGCCTGTGGTGTTGGCTCCTCACGGTGGTGTCTGGAGTCAGGGGCGGCTGGTCATCCGAGTCCGCCCCGGCCTGCACCGGTGACACAATTTGGCGTAAGTCGGCAGGATTGCCACCGTGAGTTGTAGCGGCCACAGGTACGCGATGGTGGACGAAGAGGTCCCACCAGTTCGCTCGCAAGTAATGCCCATTATGATGGGAGCCCCTTGGGCACAACGCTATGGAGGACCAGGATCGGAGCTGAGTTTTCAGGACTGGAAAGCGCAGACGGAATATCTGGCTGGATTACAAGGACTGAGCGCATCGCAAAAGGTACAGTTTGTGCTAGGATCGTTAGAAGGAGAAGCCAAAAGGGAAGTTCTTGCTGCATCAGAAGCCACGCGGGCCACTGTGAAGAATGTCTTTGATTTCTTGTCTGGAGTATATGGAGATTCTACCCCGGTAGCCATCCTTCGTGCCCAGTTCTTTAACTGTCAGCAGGGGCCTCAGCAGACTCTGCGAGCATACTCCCTGAAACTGCGAGAGCAGTTTGGCCGGCTGAAAGGTCGACAAGATCATGGACTGGGAGAAGGAGAGGGCTTATTGAGAGACCAGTTTGTTTTGGGGCTGCGTGAAGGACCGGTGCGCCAGGGCATACGGCTCCAGCTTCGACGAGACCCCACTATGTCTTTTGAGGCTCTTCGACAAGAGGCCTTGGCGTTGGAGTCAGATCAGGGAGAGACGACTCGGACACCGGTTCGTGTGGCGGCCAGCAGCGCCACAGTGCCCGCGCCTGTTGAGTCAAGTGAGTGGAAGCAGACATTGAGGACAGAATTACTGGAGGATGTTAAGGGACAGATGGCAGAGTTGTCTCGGAGTCTTTTGGGTGAGCTTCATCGAGGTCGAGTCGAAGGTGGACCGATGGTGCGAGGAAGATCATATTCAGAGGAGGGGCCAAGACCTGTACGCCGCCCTCCGCGTCCGACGGGCCCCCGGTTTCAGTGGGATCATCAGGGTCGACCCATCTGTATCAATTGTGGAAATCCGGGACACATCAGCCGCCAGTGCGACCGTCGTCGAAGCTCTCAAGGGGGTTTTTAGTCCCACCGGTCACTGTGGGTCAAGTGGCCGGGACCCCTTCAAGAGACCCTTGTTCTGTTCCTGTGATGAGAGACGACTGGGTTGGGCGTTGTCCCACCGTAGAAGTTCAAGTTAATGGAATGAAGATTAATTGTCTGGTCGATACAGGTTCTCAGGTCACATTGTTTTCAGAAAGTCTGGCTCTGGAGCTATTCGCGGATCATCGGCTTCACAGGACGGAAACTTCAAGACTCACATTACGTGGAGCGAATGGATTGGATATTCCTTATACTGGGTACATCGTGGTAGACTTTCTGGTTCGAGGGGTTCCTGTCCACCAGAAAGGTGTTGTCATTGTTCGAGACCATTGCTTGGGTCTCCATCGAGCACTGCTAGGGATGAATGTCATTCTGGATTGTTGGGAAGACCTGTTTAACGGTCGACCGACCCGAACATCTCCGTTGGCAGCAAGGCAGGACTGGGACCGGATCCTGGCCGATTGTCAAAGAGTCCATGCGGCCAGTCAGGTGCAAGAGCGGGAAGATATCGGTCGAGTCATCTGCCGGTATGCTCTGTCTGTTCCAGCCCGGAGTGAGGCTGTTCTTTGGGTCCGAGTGCCGGCTGGACCCCGTGAGTCAGGTAACTGTGTCCTGGTAGAGCCTCATGAAGATTGTCAACCCATCGAAGTAGCCCATGGACTAGCGGTCATACGACGAGGGCGAGTTTCAGTGAAGGTGCGAAACGCCCATCCCTACCCAGTACTCCTTCGTCGACACCAACGGCTGGTTCGAGTTTCATCTGTCCGTCCTGTCCAAGTCCAAGAGCAACAAGATGTCTGTTTCAGGCAGGTGAGCCCTGCGGTGGTAGAAGTTGCCGTCCGTCCAGTGGAGGCCAGTACAGGCCCTGTGAGAGGAGGAATGCCGACCCATTTGATGGGGGAGTCTTTGAAGGGTGAGGACCTGGAAGAAGGACAAGTGTTACAGCTCCAGGAGCTCCTGAAGAGGTGGAAACATGTGTTCTCAACCCATGAGGAAGACTATGGTTGTACAGGAGTGATTAAGCACCAAATACCCACCGGAGAAGCAACACCTAGTCGGGAGCGGTACCGTCCGGTGCCCCCCACTCTCTACACTGAAGTCCGCGCTCTGCTAAAAGGGATGCTAGATGGAGGGATTGTTCGAGAAAGTAGTAGTCCATGGGCAGCCCCGATTGTCCTAGTACGGAAGAAAACGGGAGCCTGGAGATTTTGTGTTGACTACCGCAAGCTCAATAGTGTGACCAAGAAAGATGCATTCCCGTTGCCGCGAATCGAAGATTCACTCACGAGTTTGACTCAAGCAGCATGGTATTCGACCTTGGATTTGGCCAGCGGATACTGGCAAGTACAGATGGATGACCGCGATAGAGAGAAGACTGCCTTCACCACACCGTTCGGGCTATTCGAGTGGGACCGGATGCCGTTCGGGTTGTGCAACGCCCCCGCGACCTTCCAGCGACTTATGCAGCGATGCCTGGGAGGGCAACTAGTTGAATCCACGCTGGTCTATTTGGACGATGTAATCGTTTTTTCCCCTGACTTTCAAACTCACCTGCATCACTTAGAGAATGCCTTCCGGGCCATGGAGAAATATGGGCTAAAATTGAGACCAGAAAAATGCCAGTTGTTTCGCAAAGAGGTACAGTTCCTGGGACATCGAGTCAGCGCTGCCGGTATATCCCCTGATCCAGAGAAAGTTGCAGCAGTCCAAGGCTGGGAGCCCCCACGAACGGTGAGACAAGTGCGGTCCTTCCTAGGCTTCGTAGGATATTATCGACGATTTATTAAAGGATTCTCTGGGCTTGCTAAGCCATTGAACCAGCTTCTTGCTGGTACTGGACGTTCCCGTGGCAAAGGCTCATCGACAGTGCAATGGGGCGCAGCATGTGAAACGGCCTTCCAAAATCTGAAGCAGGAACTTTTGGGGGCCCCTATCCTGGCCTATGCAGACTTCACTCAGCCGTTTCTCCTGTATACCGATGCCAGCAATGCAGGATTGGGGGCGGTATTAGCCCAAGAGCAACAAGGAGTGGAGAAGGTAATCGCTTATGCCAGTCGAAGTTTACATCCTGCAGAGCGGAACGCAGCAAACTACAGTTCCTTCAAGATAGAGTTGCTAGCCATGAAATGGGCCATGGCCGAGAAATTCAAAGACTACCTGTGGGGAGCTAAGGTGACTGTGATCACGGACAACAATCCTCTAGTTCATTTACAGACTGCCAAGTTGGGAGCAGTGGAGCAGCGGTGGGTGGCTCAGCTTGCTAATTATGACTATCAGCTCAAGTATCGACCCGGCAGAGAAAACGCGAATGCTGATGCATTGTCCAGACTCCCAGCCATTCAGAGAAACGGTCAAACGCACCTCGATGCCCCCGGTCAAGAGGATGAATTGTTGGTGGCGGTCGTGGAAGCTCCCGGGACCCAGGGGGACATTCCGTCCAGTTGGGGATGGGACCCCGGACGGTGGAGCAGGTTACAGCAAGGAGACGAAGACCTGTGTCAGGTCGCCTCGCATCTCAGGCGAGGATTCAGGCTGCGAGCTGGGGAAAGGCAGGCTCAGACAGTGGGAGTACAACAGCTCCTGAAACAGTGGAAGAGACTGCGGATCAGAGGAGGGGTAATTTGCCGTTCACTGCGAGATCCAAAAACTCAGGAAACCAGGTATCAAGTGGTGGTTCCAGAGGACCAAGTCCAAGAGCTGTTGAATGCCTATCACACCCATGCTGGCCATCAAGGCCAAGAAAAGACTTTGTCACTGTTGAGGAGGTATTTCTACTGGTCAAGGATGGAGAAGAAAGTTGAAGAGTTTGTTCAGAGTTGTCCACGGTGCACGCTGTTCAAACTCCGGAAGGAACCTCGAGCCCCACTGGTTCCCTTTCGGCCGAAGGCACCTCTGCACATCATAGGGATTGATTTCCTGACTCTAGGGAGACCCGCAGATCGATATCAAAACATCCTGGTAATGACGGATCTGTTCACCAAGTACGCTTGGGCCGTCCCCACGGTAGACCAGACGGCAGTGACTACGGCCAATGCCCTTTGGAGAACGGTAATACAGCCGTTTGGCTGTCCAGAGACCCTCCATTCGGACCAAGGTCCAAACTTCGAGTCCCGAGTCATACAGGAGCTGAGCCAGCTCTATGGTTGTCGAAAGACACACACAACTTCGTATCATCCCCAAGGTAACGGGGGATGCGAAAGATTCAATCAGACCCTGTTAGGGCTGTTGGGAACGTTGGAGAGTGAGCAGCAGTGTCAGTGGGCCGAGAGCCTCCCTACGTTACTACAAGCCTATAATAATAGCGTGCACAGCATCACCGGGTATGCCCCTTCTTACCTCATGTTTGGGCGTCATCTACGTCTACCTGTAGACTTGCTTCTGGGCACCGAGGCCACCGAAGGAGAGTACAACACAACGGACTGGGTAAATCGACACCATCAACAACTACTAAATGCCTACAAGCGAGTTTCAGACCATTTGAGTGCTGCAGCAGCTAAGAACAAGCGACTGTATGATCGAACTGCCAGAGAAGCCCCTTTACTGCCTGGAGAGCGAGTGCTGGTAAGGGACAACCGACGTCCAGGGAAAGGAAAGCTCCATGATCGTTGGGAATCGACACCATATGTGGTGGAGCACCGGCAGGGGCCTGATGCTCCAGTCTATTCGGTACGGCCTGAGGGAAAACCGGGACCTATACGAGTGCTTCATCGAAATTTGCTCCGTCCATGTCCGAACTATCCACAGCCAGCGGCTGAAATACAAAGTGCGCCGCTTGCTCCCAAGGTGCCCATGGTAGGGTGGGCAATAGTCCCAGGGAATCCCGAAGCGGAGGCCCGAGCGGCTTCACCCACGCCACCCCGACGGTCCCAGCGGGACAACCAAGGACAGCCGCCTGAGAGATATGGCGAATGGCATTAGAGAAGACCGGTTCCAGGGACTAGAACCGATTGGCAAGGGGGGATGTCACGGGTGACAAAATGCTGGGAAAAGCGGAACCTTTCTTTTCTCTTTCTATGTCCCCGAGGGGAGTTATTTTGGTGTAACATCTCACTCCGGTTCCGGGTGTAGCGGAGATATTGCGCAAACTAATTACAGCTGATGCACGACAGGTGGGAGGGAGAGAGAGGAGCGGTGTTTGTACAGGCTTTCCGCTTCACAAGAGGAGGATAAAAGAGCCATTCAGAGTCGAGTTAGGGCGAAGGTTGGAACTGGTCAAGGTCAATCGGTGTTCAGTTGATCAGTTGTTTGGCTGGGTCTCTGTCGTTGTGTTTTGGGGTAGAAGATCGCCGGTTTGGACGCTTACATTGGACGCTGTCATCCTGGAAATTCGTGTAAGTGAGGAACTGCTATTTGAGTCTGTCGTTTGGAGCTGCTTGTGGAAAATTACTGGATTGAATTGTGGCTTGGATCTGCGCTGGAAGAGGAAAAGAGAAAGATAAGTGAATTAAATTACATCGTTGAATTAAATGTAAAGCTTGAAGCAAAGACTGTGAATGTGAAACTTACTATTGAGGAGGACATCTGTTTCAGATGCGCTGGAGAGAATGGAGAGTTGAATATTCCCATTGAAATGCATGGACGAAGCGAGTTTTTCTGATCAGCCCTACTGTGTGTGAGTGATTTGCAGTTGTTTGCCTTACCTGATGCACGCTGAATTAATGCTGTGGATTTGTAGTGGACACGAGTGCTGTGTGCTATGCTGAGAAGAGTCTCCCAACGCCTGCTTTCATTTTTGTGAAATGATCTACTTGTCCTCATCCAAAATTCAGAACGATGCAACTGAACTGGTGAAGTAATGCTTTGTATTATCCTCTCTTCCACTGAGTATTGTTGTGAAGTAATCCCTTATTGAAGGCTCCTGTTAACCCTCTCTCTCTCTGAAATTACAAGTCTCGTGAAGAACCGTATGGCTGTGGAAAAGTCTGAACCGTTATACTTAGTGATGGAGCCCTGAAGATGTATAACATCGCTGATAAAGTCACAATTTCCTTTTTATGTCTTGACGAGAGAAACTGCTGTTGAGAGAAGAAACCTCACCTGTTACCTACCGTCTGAGTCCTGCAGATGTGCAGCAACGCTGTGAAGTGAGTTTTAAAGTCACAATTTCCCTTTTAGATCCTGACGAGAGAATCTGCTGATAAGAGAAGAAACCTTACCTGTGACCTACCGCCTGAGTCCTGCAGATGTGCAGCAACGCTGTGAAGTGAGTTTTAAAGTCACAATTCCCCTCTCACGTCCTGTTAAGAGAATCTGCTGTTAAGAGAAGAAACCTTACCTGTGACCTACCGCCTGAGTCCTGCAGATGTGCAGCAACGCTGTGAAGTGAGTTTTAAAGTCACAATTTCCCTCTCACGACCTGTTAAGAGAATCTGCTGTTAAGAGAAGAAACCTCACCTGTTACCTACCGCCTGAGTCCTGCAGATGTGCAGCAACGCTGTGAAGTGAGTTTTAAAGTCACAATTTCCCTCTCACGACCTGTTAAGAGAATCTGCTGTTAAGAGAAGAAACCTTACCTGTTACCTACCGCCTGAGTCCTGCAGATGTGCAGCAACGCTGTGAAGTGAGTTTTAAAGTCACAATTTCCCTCTCACGACCTGTTAAGAGAATCTGCTGTTAAGAGAAGAAACCTTACCTGTTACCTACCGCCTGAGACCTGCAGATGTGCAGCAACGCTGTGAAGTGAGTTTTAGAGTCACAATTCCCCTCTCACGTCCTGTTAAGAGAATCTGCTGTTAAGAGAAGAAACCTTACCTGTTACTTATCGTTTGAGTCCTGCAGACGTGCAGCAACGCCGTGGAGTAAGCCTTCCTAGCCACTATCGTTCCATTGTGCCCCGAAGACAGTGGAAAATCGTTTCAGCGGCTACTCCGGTCCAATAGCTCGAGAAGACAGGAGTTGCTCATTCTTTCTTCAAGTTGATTATTATTCAATAAAGATTGTTACCTTTGAACCAAATTACCTGCTTCCTCTTTTGTCCATCTGTTGCGTGCCTGTGGTGTTGGCTCCTCACGGTGGTGTCTGGAGTCAGGGGCGGCTGGTCATCCGAGTCCGCCCCGGCCTGCACCGGTGACATTACCACACGTTTTTAGACGCGATATGTGAACAGTCCCTAATTCATAATAAACTGAGAATCTATTTAGTTTAAAATCGTTTTTGTTTTGTTTAAAATGGTGATCACAATTACATATCAGACAACTACACAGAGTAACATGTTCCAGTCTATTTATATAAAAAAAAAATTGAATCATTAATTCAAACACGTTTAAAACGAATTAATTCAGTCTCATTCATAAATACCTGTTTAATTAATGGATGATTCACCGTTTTTTAATGAAGAGTCTTCTTGAATAAATGATTAAATGGATTTTTTTAAATCTTTTAGAATTTATTTTCAGAATTTGAATTATGCTTAAATATTTATTTTCAGTATTTTCAGCACTGAACTTTTTTTTTTACTTGTTCTACCTCACATGTTTTTAATATTTGTCAAATCTCAAATATTGTTGTTTTTTTTAAGTTCAATAAATGTTCCTTTTTTAAGTTCAATAAATGTTCCTTTTATAAGTTCAATAAATGTTCCTTATTTTAAATTGAGACTTGTAACATTTGTTATCATCATTGTGTCATTTTTATGATGTAAATTGAGTGAGCAAAAGCAGTATCGGCTCCAAATATCGGCCCAAGAAAATCGGCAGCCCGTATCGGTCATCGGCTAAGGCTGATGAAAAAAAATCGGTATCGGCATTGGCACTAAAAAATCCATATCGGTCGATCCCTAGATAAAACACGGCAATGATCGCTTCAATGGTTCAACATTTCACTGCACAACACCCCTAGCAACCATCTTAGCAACATAAACATAAACTTCTCATTGATATTGTTCATTGAAGCTTATAGAGTAGAGTATTACGAGAGTACCTGCATTTACAGTAGATATAGTCATATATTCATAATAAAAATCTGTTTGAATGTCCGCTGCAATATCTTGAACTTTTAACAGTTAAGGGGTTTTCCCGTGCCCTGACACCCTAGTCATTTGCGTCTGACAGACTGTCTCATAAAGACAGTCTTTGCCGCCATCTAATGGCGAAATAATGTAAATATAGTTGTTCCTACCTCTGATGTCGCGCGATGCAGCAGATTCACTTCTCCACACTGCATTCACTCACCGAACTCTTGACTGAGTGCTTATGACGTCACAAAGGCCGCGCCAGAACTCCTGAGGATGGAAATGGTTATTATTTAAATGTTCTAGTTGTTGATTCAAACAATTACATGAACCTTTTTTTTTTTTTTTTATCACGTGTGAATGTTTTAAATTACTTTTATATATAGATTTTGATTTACCCTGCCAGCTCTAGACTTTCAATCTAAAACTATGAAAATTCATTGTAAAACTATGATAAACCTAAAATAAATAAATATATAACATTTGAATAGCCTATTTATCAAGTGAAAATGATTTCTTAAAAAAGTTATTGTTTCCAGTTACCAAAGAGCCAACAAAATGAAATGAGGTGAACAGTATACATAAAAACCAGGTACATTTCACATATAAAATATTTTTATTCTGCTGTTTTTGTCAAATTATGCACAAATAAAAAGATAATTTGTTAGTAGTTAATATAAAATATTATTGGTTTGTATTCATTCACCATCGTCAATTTCAACACTGAATATTATCAAAAAGAATACATATTATTTTTTTAGTTGGCCCATTGACTTCAATTTTAAAACATGTTTGCTCAACTAGTTTCATAGTTCATTCAACTGAGAAGTTTTATTTAGTCCAACATTTAGAAATCTAGTGTGAAGATTCTGTCAATTACAAATGACAAAAAACAGTTTATTGTTTATCATTTTATTTGTTACATGTTATATGATAATAGGAATAGTTGTTGAATTAGTTACTAAGCAATTTTATACTGACGCTGCTAACATAAAATACTTAACTGCCAAAAGATACATACAATTATTTGCATTTAAAGCACAAAAAAAAAAAAAAAAAAAAAAAAACATTTTTTTTTTCTCAGCATGGAATAGTTCAATCAACAGATGCTTGACATACGCATGTTGAAATACAAATACAAAATTAAAATGTAGTCAACTGAAATGTGCTTAAACACTACCGATTTGTTTATATACAAACTCTTCAAAAAATGTCATCTTAAAAAATGAAAATGTACAGTTCACTTCACCTCTGAACCGTTACGAGCATCAAGACACCGTTATAGACTTGAAGCAACATCCAGTCTAAAGAGTCTATTTAGTCTGTTACAAAATCTATATTTACTGACAAATTTCCTGAATAAAGACTGAAAACCAATTAAGTATAAACTGTCTTTTACATTAAAATGTACAAAAACCCGTTGCTATAAGCATACTTACCATACTCAACTACATTAAAGATCATGATGTTTAATGTCAGAAATGTCAGACTTTAATCTGCAGGAAAACTAGGCTAGATCTGGTTGTGCTGAAGCTCTCTCTCACTCCTGATGTTCAAAACAAACAGTCAACACTTTGTTAAAACTTCGCTCAGCCCAAAAGACCGGGACAGGAGAAGGAGAAGGACCAGGACACTAAAAGTGTTTGTAGAATAATCTTAATTACTTCTCAATGCTCAGTCGGACTTCATCTGACCAGCACAAATTCAACAAGTGTTCATGAAGACAATGGGAAATTACTGCTTCACAACATCATCCCGTGACGTTAAACACCTTCAAATTGAGACATATTTGTACAACACAGCACAAAACATACGACAGAGATAAAGTAATATGAAAAAAGATTTCAAATAGCATGAATGAAGGGCAATGCAGATGTATGTTTGCTCTCTTAAAGGGGTCATCGGATGCCCATTTTCCACAAGTTGGTATGATTCTTTAGGGTCTTCATGTAAAGTGTGTAACGTATACTAAAATTCCTCAATGGGTGTGTAAAACAACACCCTTTTTACCTCCTCCAAAACAGCTCTGTTCACAGCGACCCGTTTCGGTGCATGTCTCTTTAAATGATAATGAGCAACTGCTCACCCATGAGGGGTGTCCACCATAGACAGTATAAGAAGTGGACAGAGCCATCTCATTGGAACTCAATTGAGACAAGTGAAGCCCATTTTTAGCGATTTTTTTGGACTTTCGTTCCTGACGCGCAGACTCAAACCGAGCTTGACGACGTAGATGTGACGTGAGCAACCCGTCTGTCTTCTAGTGGCTGTGGCATGAGAAATCTGAATCATTCCCTTCCGAATCTTGCAGAGACGGAGAGCGTGAGTAGGAGGTATCCACGAGCTAGGAGCAGGAGAAACTTTTGCTAGGTATTCTGATGAATTATTTTGTCATTTTGCCTCCATGTCCTCCCGATTGCCCGCGAGCTTCTCCTCCTGTCCATACGGTAATCTCTCTACTGTGCGACAGAGAGTCGCGTGGTTATGACGCAATCTTTAGCCTACTTTTACAAAAACTGCTTCTACGAGGCCATAACATAAGCTACAAGGTAATGGAGCATTTTATACATTGTTGTGTTTCTTTAGAAATAAATAATGGACAAATGGAGTCTTTAAACGCCTCAGATGTGAAGTTATTCGCTGTCAAAGTGACGCCAAAATGAATGGGAGTCAATGGGATGCTAACAGCAGGTGAAGTTCTGCTACAAGATGGTGGCACGCGGCCGGCTTCAACTTCCGGTCGACTTCCTTCCCGCTTGGTGTCCACACAAGACATTTTTAAGTGTTGCCTTGGGCCCAGTTTACACGTACATGGTTATTTTGAAAAACGGAGACGTTTCCCTTCGTTTGCGCCCTTCGTTTACACGCAAACGGAGAATTCGCCTCTGAAACCGATTCTTTCTAAAAACTCCGGCCAGAGTGGAGATTTTGAAAATCTTCGTTTGCATGTAAACTGAGACAAACGGATGTTTAGGCAGCCAACGTCACAGTGTGCCAGAGCTCGCACCTACGCCAAAAGTGCGACCTATGTTTACATTTTCATTTGGCTTTGGTGATCATGGAAGCGTTCAGAGTAGCAGTCACATTTATGTTGGTGCAAACTCTTTTCATGTTGTAGCAACAATGACATCTGCTTTTCACATTAAGTGAATCATGTGATGTCGAACACATCTTCTTTGTCCAAACAGCGCTGGTTAATAATTCCCCACGGAATAATTCACCAGCGCCGGGGTGTCTGTGCCCCCCCCCCCCCCCCCCCCAGTTCAGCGCGGACTCCCTGTGACTTTTACAACCTCACAGACTCGTGACATTCCACACACACACACACACACACACACACACACACACACACACACACACACACACACACACACACACACCCTTCATGTTTTATGGGGATTTTCCATAGAAATAATGATTTGTTTTACTGTACAAATGATATCCCCTAATCTGAAACCTCCCATTACAGAAAATGTTCTGCATTATGTATGATTTACAAGCTGTTTTCCTTGTGGGGACCAAAAAAATGTCCCCATAAGATCAATAAGCAGGTGAGTTTGATCAAGGTTGCTGCTAAACTCTGCAGGAAAATAGACCTCGAGGACCAGAGTTGAGAACCCCTGCCCTACACATTGATTGCAAATGTTCTGATTCTTTATTATTGTTGGGTAATTGTCACGGATCTGCCAGGCTGTCACATCAGCCATTCACACAACACACCTTCACCAGAGTACTGAACACTCACACCTGCACTTCATCTGCACCATCATCAAGCCAGCTACAAAAGCACACACCTCGTCTCACATCATTGTCTGGTCTTGTTTCTATGAAGTGCTTACCTGTTCTCCAGCGTTGGTACTCCAGTGTATTCCTCTCCTGTGTTCTCCTGTCATCATCCTGCATACTCACCAAACACGAAGAGGTGTGTGCGTCCATCCAGCCATCCGTCCAACTATCTATGATCTCCTGCACCTGTAAAACAATTAATTTCAACATTTAATAACACATTATTAAATTCAGAAGGATTTAATGGACCTGAGCTAACATGAACTAACAATGATCAGTTGTATTTTTTTTTAAACTAATGTTAACAAAGAATAACTATGGTAACAGATGTAGCTTTTGCTCAATGTTAATGTTGGTTAATGCATTAACTGACTTTACCTTATTGTAAAGTGTTACCTATTGTTCTTTATAATTCTTTATAACACTTGAATCAGTTTAAAACATTTGTTTACTTTATGTAGTTTTTGTGTGCATTACTTTATTGGATTGAAATATAATTTAGTTTGTTTTGTTTTAAGAAAAAATATATCCATCCATCCATCCATCTTCTTCCGCTTATCCGGGGCCGGGTCGCGGGGGCAGCAGTCTAAGCAGGGATGCCCAGACTTCCCTCTCCCTAGACACTTCCTCCAGCTCTTCCGGGGGGACCCCGAGGCGTTCCCAGGCCAGCCGGGAGACATAGTCCCTCCAGCGTGTCCTAGGTCTTCCCCGGGGTCTCTTCCCGGTGGGACATGCCCGGAACACCTTCCCGGGAAGGCGTCCAGGAGGCATCCGGAAAAGATGCCCGAGCCACCTCAGCTGGCCCCTCTCGATGTGGAGGAGCAGCGGCTCTACTCTGAGCTCCTCCCGAGTGACTGAGCTTCTCACCCTATCTCTAAGGGATCGCCCAGCCACCCTGCGGAGAAAGCTCATTTCGGCCGCCTGTATCCGGGATCTTGTCCTTTCGGTCATAACCCACAGCTCATGACCATAGGTGAGAGTAGGAACGTAGATTGACCGGTAAATCGAGAGCTTCGCCTTACGGCTCAGCTCCTTCTTCACCACGACAGACCGGTACAGCGACCGCATTACTGCAGAAGCTGCACCGATCCGTCTGTCAATCTCCCGTTCCATCCTTCCCTCACTCGTGAACAAGACCCCAAGATACTTGAACTCCTCCACTTGAGGCAGGAACTCTCCACCAACCTGAAGCGGGCAAACCACCCTTTTCCGACTGAGAACCATGGCCTCGGATTTGGAGGTGCTGATTCTCATCCCAGCCGCTTCACACTCGGCTGCAAACCGTCCCAGTGCATGCTGAAGGTCCTGGTCTGATGGGGCCAACACGACAACATCATCCGCAAAGAGCAGAGATGAAATTGTGTGGTCCCCAAACCTGACCCCCTCCGGCCCCTGGCTGCGCCTAGAAATTCTGTCCATAAAAGTTATGAACAGAACCGGCGACAAAGGGCAGCCCTGCCGGAGTCCAACATGCACCGGGAACAAGTCTGACTTATTGCCGGCAATGCGAACCAAGCTCCTGCTCCGGTCGTACAGGGACCGGGTAGCCCTTAGCAAAGGGCCCCGAACCCCATACTCCCAGAGCACCCTCCACAAGATGCCGCGAGGGACACAGTCGAATGCCTTCTCCAAATCCACAAAGCACATGTGGATTGGTTGGGCAAACTCCCATGAACCCTCCAGCACCCTGTAGAGGGTATAGAGCTGGTCCAGTGTTCCACGACCAGGACGAAAACCACACTGTTCCTCCTGAATCCGAGGTTCTACTATCGGCCGGATTCTCCTCTCCAGTACCCTGGAATAGACTTTCCCGGGGAGGCTGAGAAGTGTGATCCCCCTATAGTTGGAGCACACCCTCCGGTCCCCCTTCTAAAAAAAAGGGACCACCACCCCGGTCTGCCAGTCCAAAGGCACTGTCCCCGACCGCCACGCGATGCTGCAGAGGCGTGTCAGCCAAGACAGCCCCACAACATCCAGAGACTTGAGGTACTCAGGGCGGATCTCATCCACCCCCGGTGCCTTGCCACCGAGGAGTTTCTTGACTACCTCGGTGACTTCAGCTTGGGTGATGGACGAGTCCGTCTCCAAGTCCTCAGCCTCTGCTTCCTCAATGGAAGACGTGACGGCGGGATTGAGGAGATCCTCGAAGTATTCCTTCCACCGTCCGGTGATATCCCCAGTCGAGGTCAACAGCTGCCCACCTCCACTGTAAACAGCATTGGTAGGGCACTGCTTCCCCCTCCTGAGGCGCCGGACGGTTTGCCAGAATCTCTTCGAGGCCGACCGATAGTCCTTCTCCATGGCCTCACCGAACTCCTCCCAGGCCCGAGTTTTTGCCTCCCCAACCACCCGGGCTGCAGTCCGCTTGGCCCGTCGGTACCCATCAGCTGCCTCAGGAGTCCCACAAGCCAGCCAGGACCGATAGGACTCCTTCTTCAGCTTGACGGCATCCCTTACTTCCGGTGTCCACCACCGGGTTCGGGGATTGCCGCCTCGACAGGCACCGGAGACCTTACGGCCACAGCTCCGAGTGGCCGCGTTGGCAATGGAGGTGGAGAACATGGTCCACTCGGACTCAATATCTCCAGACTCCCTCGGGATCTGGTCGAAGCTCTGTCGGAGGTGGGAGTTGAAGATCTCTCTGACGGGGGATTCGGCCAAACGTTCCCAACAGACCCTCACAGTACGTTTGGGTCTGCCGAGTCTGTCCAGCTTCTTCCCCCGCCATCGGATCCAACTCACCACCAGGTGGTGATCAGTTGACAGCTCCGCCCCTCTCTTCACCCGAGTGTCCAAGACATACGGCCGGAGGTCAGATGAAACAACCACAAAGTCGATCATTGACTTCCGGCCTAGGGTGTCCTGGTGCCATGTGCACTGATGGACACCCTTATGCTTGAACATGGTGTTTGTTATGGACAAGCTGTAACTAGCACAGAAGTCCAATAACAGAACACCACTCGGGTTCAGATCAGGGGGGCCGTTCCTCCCAATCACGCCCCTCCAGGTGTCACTGTCGCTGCCCACGTGGGCTTTGAAGTCCCCCAGTAGAACGACGGAGTCCCCAGTCGGAGCACTTTCCAGCACCCCTCCCAGAGACTCCAAGAAGGCCGGGTACTCTGCACTGCCGTTTGGCCCGTAGGCACAAACAACAGTGAGAGACCTATCCCCGACCCGAAGGCGCAGGGAAGCGACCCTCTCGTTCACCGGGGTGAACTCCAACACATGGCGGCTGAGCTGGGGGGCTATAAGCAAACCCACACCAGCCCGCCGCCTCTCACCATGGGCAACTCCAGAGTGGTGAAGAGTCCATCCTCTCTCGAGGAGTGTGGTTCCAGAGCCCAAGCTGTGCGTAGAGGTGATCCCAACTATCTCTAGTCGGAATCTCTGAACCTCACGCACAATCTCAGGCTCCTTCCCCGCCAGAGAGGTGACGTTCCATGTCCCTAGAGCTAGATTCCGCGTCCAGGGATCGGGTTGTCTAGGCCCCCGCCTTCGACTGCCGCCCGATCCACTTTGCACCGGCCCCTTACGGTCCCTCCTGCAGGTGGTGGGTCCACGGGAGGGTGGCCCCACGTCGCTCCTTCGGGCTGAGCCCGGCCGGACCCCATGGGGGGAGGCCCGACCACCAGGCGCTCGCATACGAGCCCCAACCCCGGGCCTGGCTCCAGGGTGGGGCCCCGGCTGCGCCATACCGGGCGACGTCACGGTCCTCAATTTTGTTGGCATCATAAGAGTTTTTGAACCGCTCTTAGTCTGACCCGTCACCTAGGACCTGTTTGCCTTGGGAGACCCTACCAGGGGCATATAGCCCCAGACAACATAGCTCCTAGGGTCGTTCGGGTACTCAAACCCCTCCACCACGATAAGGTGGCAGTTCAAGGAGGGGAGAAAAAATATATAAAACCTCTTATTGTTTGAAAACGCTCATTTCAATATCGTGATAATACCATATATATTCGGTCAAATTCCTAAAACCACTTCCTGCTCAGCTACTGTTCGGACGCTCTTGCTTACAGCTCCGCGCTTTGCTCTATCGCTTTTATATTTTATCTTCTATACTTTTATCATTTTAGCTCCTTTTATCACCTAACTTTAACTTCAAATCAGCACAGTGCTCAAACGACAAAGTTTGGATTACTACAAAAGCAGAATTCTTCTACCCGACCAGCTTACATTCCGGGGAAAGGAAAACACAACTGCCTACAAGGATAAGAGAGAAAATGCCTCTTCTGGAATCTACTTGCTGCACTAACTGCCACAGACTTTTACAAAGGATTGCAGTTCTTGAAACAAAGTTATTTACGGGACCACCAAACCAGACGGAACACACAACAGAGCTTCGTCAGGGACACCCTCAGCATATAGCCGGTGAGTCCCATGAAACTAGTGCTCCTCGACAGGTAGAGAAACAAGCCGATCGACTTACAAATCGATGGCACAAACAGGGAGCGAGACCCAAAGGCACTCGAGACATCAGATTGTCACGAGCCTCACATATTACCGCAGTAGCATCCTCTACCCCAGATACAGCTCTGACAAAGATTGCAAAGATTGGTCTCCTACCAACACCTATACATCTTGAGAACAGATTTGAAGTACTAATGAATGTAAATGAGGAACCCCCAAACGTGATGAATGTGATCGAACACAGACTGTATCAGCCAGTAGCTAACACTGATGCTAACTGGCGCTCAAGGTCGAGCAGACAGCGGCACTCAGCTCAGAGCGCAGCCGAGCCCAGGACTCTGATAGTGGGGGACTCCATAATCAGAAACATTAGCAGCAGGGATACAACTACATGCTGCCTTCCACAAGCAACAACTTCTGATATAAACAGGGAACTTCAAAACATTCTGATGAAACATAAGACTGCAAATCGACTCATAATTCATGTGGGGAAGAATGACATTCATAAAGAGCAGTCAGAACTCCTTAAGAAGGATTTCAATGAACTTTTTGAAACACTTAAAAAACTGAAAGTTCAGACATTCATCAGTGGACCACTCCCAGCAAGAGGAACAAACAGGTTTTCACGGTTGCTTGGGATTAATACATGGCTGCAAAAAACCTGCAATATAAAAGGAGTAAACTTCATTGACAACTTCAATCTCTTCTGGAGTCAGAGACAACTATTTCATCGGGATGGCCATCACCCAAACAAACTTGGTTCAAGAGTGTTAAAGGACAATATCTACTTCTCCCTCAATCATCCTTCTGCAGTGTGTGCCAATCCACTCAATCAGAATGGCACACACACACCTGGACACAGTATGAATGACCACAGGACTTCACTTCAGAATGGACATGATGTTGACATATCACACAAGGACAATGATAACACCACTGAGCCACAACAACCTCTGCTCACGGACACCATCTCAGCTGAGCCCTGCCCACAGAGCTCACCACAGACAGACATATTAGAACTGCTCCAAGATTCAGCACCCAAGGACGACTTCCTGGAAAACAGCCAGGGAAGCCAGGACAGCATATCCCAGCCTCCGATAACACCTGAGCAACAGCCCCTTTCACCAGACACTTTCACCCTCTCGCCAGCAACTCCACTCCTGTGCTTCTCACAGAAAATGGAAGAACTAGTGCATGCTGGAACCAGACTATCACACTCTTTTGCTGCAAGCCCCCAGATATCAACCAAAAAACGTAGGGCACCGCTCCCACCAAAGCCTGCAGGCCAGCTCACCCTCCCCCTGCCTCTGTGAGAGCTCTTCGGCCTCTGCCACAACGCCAGGGCCCACACCCTCCTCCATCTGCTCGAGGTGAACCAAAAACAACTGATACCAGCTCTCAGTGTTGTATGTCGGGTCCCCGTTTTGATAACAGTAACTTTCTCAAATGTTTACAGAACAAGCGGGAACCCAGTGTGCCTGTATCTTTCTCTATTGCTGTTCTATTACAAGATAGAAAGTCTAAGGCCTTCAATAGCCGTACAGTAAACTCAACTAATCTGGTGCCTATTGCACGTCTAACTAAGATTGGTGTAGGGAAAAAAAGTAAGACTGTTAAGTTAGCAATTTTAAACATCCGCTCACTTAAAAATAAATCACTTCTAGTCAATGACTTAATAACCACAAACAACCTGGATTTTATGCTTCTAAATGAAACATGGCTAGAAGACAGCTGCAGTGCAACAATCCTCAATGAAACAGCCCCTCCTAACTTTACTTTTATGAGTGTCTGCAGAGCTGTTAAGAGAGGTGGGGGTCTAGCTGCTCTTTTTAAAGATATTTATCAATGTAAGCAAATATCATTTGGGAACTACTCGTCTTTCGAATATCTGGGTATTGTATTAAAAGGTGCTCCACGCATTTTACTCATCATTATTTACAGGCCTCCAAAATATTCTCCAGCCTTTGCTGAGGAATTTACAGAAATGTTATCAACAATTACCTCAGAGCTTGACTGTTTTGCCATTGCTGGAGATTTTAACATTCACATAGATAATGCAGAAAACAATATGGCAAAAGAAATCAAAACTGTTTTAAAAACTTTTGATCTGACTCAGCATGTACATGGACCCACACACAATCATGGACACACTCTAGATGTACTTATCAGTAAGGGTCTAAACATTTAATCGATTGTTATTAAGGATGTAGCACTGTCTGATCATTTCTGTATTTTCTTTGATATATTGATCTCTCCTGCCACTGAAGCTAGATCTGTGTCTGTCAAGAAGAGATGCTTAAATGAGAACACTAGTGTACTATTTATGAAGGCTATTTCCTTAACACCAAGCATATCTGCTGACTCTGTTGATTTTCTCCTTGATTCTTTTAACTCAAAAGTTAAAAGTGCAATTGATGATATTGCTCCTGTGAAAGTCAGGAAGAAGAGTGGCAGACAAAAAGCACCTTGGAGAAACTCAACAGCAGTGCAAAACATGAAAAGACAATGCAGAAAAGCAGAGCGCATGTGGCGGAAGACAAAACTTGTAGTCCATTATAACATCTACAAAGACAGCCTTCATGCTTTCAATATGGAACTAGGCAAAGCTAGACAGACTTTCTTCTCAAATATTATAAACTGCAATTTAAACAACACACGCACTCTTTTTGCTACTGTAGAGAGACTGACAAACCCCCCAAGCCAGATTCCCAGTGAAATGCTCTCAAACAGCAAGTGCAGTGAGTTTGCTTCCTTCTTCTCTGACAAAATCAATAATATCAGAAAGGTGATCAGCACATCATTGAGTTGCGCTGGGGTCAGACAGATCAGACCACCTGAAAAAGTAGTAACTTTGTCTGATTTCAATAAAATTGATGGCAAAATTTTGGTAGAAACCGTACAGCACCTTAAAACATCAACATGCGCTCTTGACACACTTCCCACATCTTTTTTTTTAAAGTGTGCTAAACAGTTTAGAAGCAGATCTTCTAGAAGTGGTAAATGCCTCACTTCTCTCTGGGAGTTTTCCAAACTCCCTGAAAACTGCAGTTGTCAAGCCCCTCCTGAAAAAGAACAATCTGGATAAGACCATATTAAGCAACTATAGACCGATCTCAAATCTTCCTTTCATAGGCAAGATCATAGAAAAAGTTGTCTTCAATCAGCTGAACAAATTCTTAAGCTCGAATGGATACTTTGACAATTTTCAATCTGGTTTCCGACCGCACCACAGCACAGAGACAGCGCTCATAAAGATAATAAACGATATTCGCTTAAATACTGATTCAGGCAAATTATCAGTGCTGGTACTACTCGACCTCAGTGCTGCATTTGACACTGTCGATCATAACATACTTCTTGACAGGCTGGAAAACTGGGTGGGGCTTTCTGGGATAGTCCTAAAATGGTTCAGGTCATACTTAGATGAGAGAGGTTATTATGTGAGTATAGGAGACTGAGTGGACATCCATGACATGCGGAGTCCCTCAAGGCTCAATTCTTGCGCCACTCCTGTTCAACCTGTATATGCTCCCAATGAGCCAAATAATGAGAAAGAACCAAATTGCTTACCACAGCTATGCAGACGACACACAGCTGTACTTAGCCCTATCGCCTAACGATTACAGCCCAATTGACTCCCTGTGCCAATGCATTGATGAAGTCAACAGTTGGATGTGCCAAAACTTTCTTCAGTTAAACAAAGATAAAACTGAAGTCATTGCATTTGGAAACAAAGATGAAGTTCTCAAGGTGAACGCATACCTTCACTCCAGGGGTCAAACAACTAAAAATCAAGTCAGGAATCTTGGTGTGACACTAGAGTCAGACCTTAGTTTCAGTAGTCATGTCAAAGCAATAACTAAATCAGCATACTATCATCTGAAAAATATTGCAAGAATTAGATGCTTTGTTTCCAGACAAGACTTAGAGAAACTTGTGCATGCTTTCATCACCAGCAGGGTGGATTAATGTAATGGACTCCTCACTGGCCTTCCCAAAAAGACCATAAGACAGTTGCAGCTCATACAGAACGCTGCCGCTAGGATTCTGAGCAGAACCAGAAAATATGAACATATCACACCAGTCCTCAGGTCTTTACACTGGCTCCCAGTTAGATTTAGGATTGATTTTAAAGTATTATTACTGGTATATAAATCATTCAATGGCCTAGGACCTCAATACATTGCAGATATGCTCACTGAATATAAACCCAACAGATCACTCAGATCATTAGGATCATATCAGCTAGAAATACCAAGGGTTCACTCTAAGCATGGTGAGTCTGCTTTTAGCTATTATGCCAGCCACAGCTGGAACCAGCTTCCAGAAGAGATCAGATGTGCTCCTACAGTGGTCACATTCAAATCCAGACTCAAAACACTTTTGTTTAGCTATGCATTTACTGAATGAGCACTGTGCCACTGTTCGTCCGACTGTACTGTACTGTATTTCATTTTATTTTTCTAAACTGTTTTAATTATTCTTATTTCTTTTTATTATTTTTATTTCTTCTATGTAAAGCACTTTGAATTGCCATTGTGTATGAAATGTGCTATATAAATAAACTTGCCTTGCCTTGCCTTGCCTTGCCTTGCCTAAAAAAAACAAAACAATAATAATATTAATGTCCATGGGAAAATGTGGGTCCCATGGCCAAACCAGTTGAGAACTGCTGGTCCAGTATAAGGGACAATTTCAGATACAGCCGTAGTGTCTTAGTGACTGTTCAAAGTCTTGTTTGTTGAATTTTTCCAGTTGTAAATATTGTAAAAAAAAAAAAAAAAAAAAAAAAAAAATCAGCTTGCCCATTTATTTGTAATTTTACTTATAATGGCAGTAATTCTGAATTTAATATCTTTGTTACTGTGAAGATGTTTCATTCAAAAGGAATCGATAAAACAAAACTCTTTAATAATTATGTGGCCAAGACACAAACTGAAAAGATATATTGAAGCTCTACAACTATGATGTCACAGAGACATTCTATAGAACTCTCCTGAGCAAAAGTCCTACAAAGACACAATCCTGAGGAGACTTTAATCAGAGTTTGAGGAGAGAAGACTGAATACATTTACAGTCCTGAGAGAACATGGAGAACATAAGAGCAACAGCCTTTGACGTGTTTGATGAAGCACGTTTACTGGGCGAACACACTGACTTGATCATCAAGTCAAATGACAGAGAATTTCAAGTGCACAAGATCATCATGTGTGGCTGCAGCTCCTACTTTAGGTGAGAAGAAGCATTTGAACTGCAATTGTGTGCAAATTACCTAGAAATGATTATAATTATATACATCATTTCCACTGCCAACATTATACGGTTGAAACTGCCTAAGTCCAAATATATAAATGCATGAAAATGAATGAGTGTATTGCCAGAAAAAAAGAATGTAACTATGATATCTAGGCAAACACATTCTTGAAATTTTATTCTGGAAGTGGCTATGAATGAAGTTTTACCCAGCATTTCAAATTTAATATAGGAAACTGCATTGGCATCTGCAAGTTGACAGAGGACTTTTCCTCCTGCTCAAAGCTCCGCTGTAAAGCACAGCACTACATCCTGAAGCACTTTGAGGAGGTTCTGCACGTACCTGAGGAGTTCCTGGAGCTCTTCCTGGAACAGCTGGAGGCAGACATGGGGACTTGTGACTTGGTGACTTGGACTCGAGTCGCTATTTTTATGACTTGTGACTTGACTTGACAAAAAATAAAATACTTGAGACTTGACTCGGACTTGGAAGTTAAAGACTCGGGACTTGACATGACTTGAGACACGATGACTTGAATGACTTGAGTGTTAATCACATCATGTTTTCAGTTTGAATATAAAATATAGAAATGATTTTTAAAAATCAAGTTGATTACCCAGCTGGAGCGCAGGCTGAGAATAGCGTTGTCATGACTGGATCATGAAACTATCATCAGTCATGCCCTCTCGTACCTTACGCACACCACGCCCACTTAGATCAGATATCACATCAACATGTCAGCCGGAGGGGTACCGAGGGTAATCGCTTTCGGCTTCAAGAATTGTTCACAAGATGGCAAAAGACGAACAGCGCTTTGCAAGACATGCAACATTAACAGCCATTCTGCCCAGTAAGTGCTTGTCAATTTGTTAATGTTATCTGGTTAGTTGGTAGTTAGCTAATGTAATAATAGCTAAAGTAGCCATAAGTTTTTATCAGCGATTTCAGGCCCAAAAAAGGCCCAAATATAAATGATCACATTCATCTAATCTTTCCTAACGATGAGTGTGTGTGTGTGTGTGTGTGTGTGTGTGTGTGTGTGTGTGTGTGTGTGTGTGTGTGTGTGAGAGAGAGAGAGAGAGAGTGTGTGAGAGTGAGTGTGTGTGAGAGAGAGGAGAAATGTAACAAAGTTTAATGTTGTAAGTAAACTGTGTTTGAGAGAGAGAGAGAGAGAGAGGGAGGTGTTCAGAGAGGAGTCTGTTGGATGTTAAGCTGTTATTTGTTTTATGGACTCAATGTTGACAATTTAAAACATTTCAAACACTGTTGGCAGAAGTGAAAAATAAATAATTTTCACTTCTGAGCGCAAACGAAGGGAGACATTTCCCTTCGTTTGCGCCCTTCGTTTACACGCAAATGGAGAATTCGCCTCTGAAACCGATTCTTTCTAAAAACTCCGGCCAGAGTGGAGATTTTGAAAATCTTCGTTTGCATGTAAACTGAGACAAGCGGATGTTTAGGCAGCCAACGTCACAGTATGCGCCAGAGCTCGCACCTACGCCAAAAGTGCGACCTATGTTTACATTTTCATTTGGCTTTGGTGATCATGGAAGCGTTCAGAGTAGCAGTCACATTTATGTTGGTGCAAACTCTTTTCGTGTGTTTGCATTTGCAAATACAGCTGCTCCATTATGTCGAGGAGCAGAGACGAATGAGTGCTCGGAGGTCAGCAATTTTGCAACAACTTCTCCTCCCTCCAACACGAAGAACCAGTCCGCGTCACCGCCAGCGTCGCCGGTTTTGGGTCCGACCTGGGCGAACTGCTGTCTGGTGGGAGAACTTTGAAAATGAAGATGTTGTCCCGGATGAGTGGCGTGAAAATTGTAGGATGTCAAGGTCATCGCTGCTGTCACTCTCCGAATTGCTGCGTCGAGGCTGAGACGACCGTCATGCGGTTCCCTGTCGCCTGCACCTTGTATTACCTGTCCGACGAGGGTAGACTGCGCAAGACAGCCAACGTTATGCCAACATAAATGTGTGTTGGCAGTGTGTGTACACAACCACCCTATAATGATAAAAATCCACCCAGTGCTTTTTTTTATAATCCCAATAAATCATAAGCACTGTCTCAGAACAAGCCATTCTCAGATTCGCGGCAATGTGACGTCACTTTGCACAGGCCCCTCCCACGACTGTTGATTGACACTGCAGTTTGAGCATAGACCCGCCCTGAGGGAGCGGGACACAGTCCGCCATTGTTTCGACGCTTGAGCAGCTGTAAACTAGCCTGACTACGTCAGACTTCGTACTTCCGCTCAATTTCAGTTCGCTTCTGTACTCAGTCTGAGATAGCGACCTATCTCTCAGTTTTCCTCCGGCCTCAAAACAGCCGGCCAATCAACGAACAGAGGGCGGGCTGAGAGCCGTGACGTAGACGCTGATTGTACCGTGGATGCGGAGATTTACTTCACATAATCTGCAAAAGTCGTTCACAGCCATGTTCACTCCGGTATTTCGCTCGATGGTTCTGTTTTCACATCATACATGTGTTTACAGTGGAAGTTCGATGCGGCTGAGCCAGCGCATAACACACGTCATAACCAAACGTTATGTGATTGGCTTACGGGTAACCAATGATTTAAAACTTCAGACAAGCGCCGTCATGTGTCACTTTCACTTTCACTTTCACTTTATTAAAGGCACACTATGCAGCTTTCCGTTTTTGTCAAACAGCGCCCCCTAGAGTCGCTGTGGAGTACTTGTATTTAATATTACTGTCGCCACTCGAGCAGAGCCGTCTCTGCACTCACGGCCTGATCCCTTCCGCCCTCTATACCGGTACCTGTTCAGTAGGATGGAGGCTGTAATGAGTGGAAATAAGGTGTGGCCCCTTTAAGAGCTGCGCGCGCCCTGTTGAACTGTCGGCAGTCTGTATTGTATGTGCACCTCGAACACCCCCATGTATGCGGGTTATTTCAGTTTGATGCTCATTCTTATCTTACTTTTGTTGATCAAGTAAAGCTGTGGACGATAGAATGGGTGACAAACAGTTACACGAGTTCGATTGGGGAATAAAGTGCAAGTTGTGAGATGCCAATCGCCTCCGTGAGTCTGTCTGGCCTCTGTAATAACTTCATCTGTGAGCTATCCCTATTTCTCCTCCTGACACAACGCGTTACAAAGCGTCGGACATCGAACAGGCACAGATAAGCTCTGAAGATGTCTACTAGTCCATCAACAAGAACGATATTTACTCGAGTCTGACTCCTTGCTCGGTCAGTCTGCCGTTTCCTCTTTCTTTGGTCCTCCGACAAACCTTTCCTAGCTTTCTGCTTCTTTTTTACCGGTTCAGCCATGACGAAAGTGTGAAGAACTCAGTATCTAACGTTACCTTTTTCTACGTGTACGTGTGCACAGTGCAGTGCCATAAAGCAATTCGTTACAACGCGAGACCTGATATCAAGCGATATACGCCCGCCGGCCCAAAGTTGCAAGGGTGGTTTTTCGGCTCACAGGCGCTTGGGGGGTGCGAGACGACCACCATTCAACCCGAAATAAGTCATATAACTATTCCAATGACTCCGAAGCTGTTCGGATAAGACTTAAATGCTCACATCTTATACTGTTTTTATTTAGCTGCTCTTACAGTGATTTTCTGGAGTAAAACTAACGCTTCATCTTTTGTGTGATGTACAATAAACTTAATCGAACTCATCAGTATATTTTGGTCATCATTCGGACGAGGTCTGCTACAGCAGGCTTGTATTAATAGTGGATAAAAGCAGATGACAAATAAGTTATAACCATAATTAAGCTAAACTATACCTGTTCAATCTCCATACAGTATATATTCTCTGGCTCTGTGGGCATTATTGTCCGACTCCGAGTCGAAATGAACACCACTAATGAGAGTTTCTGTTTTGATATTATCAGATGAGATTGTCCTGGCTCTGAGCGCGAGCTCGTAAGGCTCCACCCTTTGGGCGGCAGCAGCAGCTCATTTGCATTTAAAGGGATACACACTAAAACGGTGTGTTTTTCTGAGCCCCCAAAAAATGACAATTTAAACATGCTGTAAAAAAAATATCTGTTGGGTATTTTGAGCTAAAACTTCACATACATACTCTGGGGACATCAGAGACTTATTTTTTGTGAAAAGGGTCATAATAGGTGCCCTGTAAGCATAAATACTGTTAAGGAAGTTTGTAGTAGACTAATTCACACACACACACACACACACACACACACACACACACACACACACACACACACACACACACACACACACACACACACACACACACACACACACACACACACACACACACCTTCATGTTTTATGGGGATTTTCCATAGAAATAATGATTTGTTTTACTTATGGAAGTAGAATAATGTCAAATGTTTTTGAAATAAAAAGCCTGTTGAATTGCACTACTTGAAAAAAAATAGGCATTGCATTAACCATGCTTGCATTTTAATGCATTGTATTTTTAGTGCTTACATTTTTATGGGCTGAAATTCAGCATGGTTGAATATTTAAGCTGTGAATATTTCAATTAAAAACATTTCAAACACCTTTTCATTATTAAAAATTCAATAATCCATATTCACCTTTCATATTTCACTTCCAAAATATTCAAACTGTTTAAAAATACAACCAATAATATTCAACAGGCAATTTTCGGTCCATTTTATTTCGCTTTGCAAATTCGCTTCCACAAATTCAGTGGTTCAAATTCGACAGTAAATTCAACATTGACGTCCAGGAACTGCAGGAAAAGCAGTAGATTGCCGAGCATACTCTCCATCTGCTGTTAGTCTACCTCACCAGCAGATGGTGCAAAAGCGCGTGTTGAAGACCAGCAACAGTTAGAACAAGTCATTCATTCATAAAACTCATTTACAGCAATGTAAGTGTATTTGTGATTATTATGACGGCTGTTTTATGTTAAATTCAGTGTCTTCACGGTTACTTTTCCTGTGTAGCCTACATGCATCTTTCTCTACCGTGAACGAGATTATAATGTTATTCCCCGATGCGGATATACAGATCCAATGTTACATTTTTGAGGTTGACATATATTTCTCTTGGTTGTTTAGTTGCCTCAACTTTATATTGTGGATGTGCTGCATGCAGGCTATTAGGGTTTCCCTCAATACTTAAGGATTCTCCTGCTGGACATATACAACGCTTAACAGCTTAATGGACTACAGTGATGTAAAAGACCAAACTCGCAGGCAAGCAGATGGACTCAGAATAACGCGCAAAGCTTAATGCTGAGCGTTTCACAGTGATAGACTGGCATACAGATGGCTTGATGTTGGACATTCGAACATTTAGGGACCGTCTCTAGTGTATACGACTTTGGTATACACGTTTCTAACTCCGATAGCATTTGAATAGAACGACTTACAGTCATAAAACCTACTGTAAAGTGTTCATTTAGTGTCAGGCATAATGCGCACCCTTTGGATTTTTGATATTTATTCAAATAAATTTAAGTTTGCTATTGAAGTTAGAAACGTGTATGCCAATGTTGTATGCAACTTTAGAGACGGTCCCTAAATGTGCGAATGTCCAATGTCAAGCCAATTTTTACATTTAGTCATTTAGCAGAAGCTTTTATCCAAACCCAGATAGCAGGCAGACGTCGATTCAACGTTGATTCTTAGTTGTAAAGGTTAGTATCAATCATCAATCAAATTTCAACGTTGGATCAATCTTTACTATTTATTACGTTGAAAATAAAACATTGATTCAATGTTGAAATGCGGTTGAATGGCGTGTCTGACGTTGATTCAACGTTAATTCGATGAGCAAAGTGATGTTGTTTCAATGTCAGGAGAGACGTCGTTTCCATGTTGGTTCAATGTCAGTTTGCTATCTGGGAAGCGATTTACAGTTAAACTAACAATAGGAGGACAATATGCAAGTGCTGTGACAGTTTAAGCTAATGCAATACACGTATGCATACTATATATATATAGGCTATGTATGTGTTGATTTTATGCCAGTATATCACGAAACGCTCAGCATGAAACTTTGCACTTTGGACTCATATTCTGAGTCCATCTTCTTGCCTGTAGGCTGTAGCCTACAGCCTACTTCCCTAATAAGGTGCAAGATTGGTCTTTCATATCACTGTATCAACGGAAGGGAAATCCTTGAGTATGAGGTATTGAGGGAAACCGATTATAATCCTGTTCATGGTAGAGAAAGCTGATGACATGTAGAATACACAGGGAAAGTAACAATGAAGTTATTGAATGAAACATAAACACAGCTTTTGTGTGTTTATCATCTTTTCCGCATATACTGACACAGATAATCATTTTCATTTTATGAATGAATGTCTTCGTCAACAACAAGCGCTTTTGCACCATCTGATGGTGAGGTCGACTAACAGCAGATGGAGAGTATGCTCGGCAATCTACTGCTTTTCCTGCAGTTCCTGGACGTCAATGTTGAATTTACTGTCGAATTTGAACCACTGAATTTGTGGAAGCGAATTTGCAAAGCGAAATAAAATGGACCGAAAATTGCCTGTTGAATATTATTGGTTGTATTTTTAAACAGTTTGAATATTTTGGAAGTGAAATATGAAAGGTGAATATGGATTATTGAATTTTTAATAATGAAAAGGTGTTTGAAATGTTTTTAATTGAAATATTCACAACTTAAATATTCAACCATGTTGAATTTCAGCCCATAAAAATGTAAGCACTAAAAATACAATGCATTAAAATGCAAGCATGGTTAATTGTCACGGATCTGCCAGGCTGTCACATCAGCCATTCACACAGCACACCTTCACCAGAGTACTGAACACTCACACCTGCACTTCATCTGCACCATCATCAAGCCAGCTACAAAAGCACACACCTCGTCTCACATCATTGTCTGGTCTTGTTTCTATGAAGTGCTTACCTGTTCTCCAGCGTTGGTACTCCAGTGTATTCCTCTCCTGTGTTCTCCTGTCATCATCCTGCATACTCACCAAACACGAAGAGGTGTGTGCGTCCATCCAGCCATCCGTCCAACTATCCATGATCTCCTGCACCTGTAAAACAAGGAAGGTCTTCGTTACTAAGCTTTACTCATTCTTCAAAGTCTATTTGAACTGCATACTCATCCGTATTCTCCATTCTGCTCAGTGCTGTTAATAAAGCTCACATTTCAATGTATTTCTTTGTGTCTGGATCTGCATTCTGTAACAGGTAACACTTTACAATAAGGCTTTATTAGTTAATTCACTATAGTTAACATAAACTGACAATGGACAATACTCCTAAAGCAGTTATTAATCTTGGTTAATGTTCATTTCAACATTTAATAACACATTATTAAATTCAGAAGGATTTAATGGACCTGAGCTAACATGAACTAACAATGATCAGTTGTATTTTTTTTAAACTAATGTTAACAAAGAATAACTATGGTAACAGATGTAGCTTTTGCTCAATGTTAATGTTGGTTAATGCATTAACTGACTTTACCTTATTGTAAAGTGTTACCTATTGTTCTTTATAATTCTTTATAACACTTGAATCAGTTTAAAACATTTGTTTACTTTATGTAGTTTTTGTGTGCATTACTTTATTGGATTTAAATATCATTTAGTTTGTTTTGTTTTAAGAAAAAATATATAAAACCTGTTATTGTTTGAAAACGCTCATTTCAATATCGTGATAATACCATATATATTCGGTCAAATTCCTAAAAAAAAAAACAATAATAATATAAATGTCCATGGGAAAATGTGGGTCCCATGGCCAAACCAGTTGAGAACTGCTGGTCCAGTATAAGGGACAATTTCAGATACAGCCGTAGTGTCTTAGTGACTGTTCAAAGTCTTGTTTGTTGAATTTTTCCAGTTGTAAATATTGTAAAAAAAAAAAAAATAAAAAAAAAAATCAGCTTGCCCATTTATTTGTAATTTTACTGATAATGGCAGTAATTCTGAATTTAATATCTTTGTTACTGTGAAGATGTTTCATTCAAAAGGAATCGATAAAACAAAACTCTTTAATAATTATGTGGCCAAGACACAAACTGAAAAGATATATTGAAGCTCTACAACTATGATGTCACAGAGACATTCTATAGAACTCTCCTGAGCAAAAGTCCCACAAAGACACAATCCTGAGGAGACTTTAATCAGAGTTTGAGGAGAGAAGACTGAATACATTTACAGTCCTGAGAGAACATGGAGAACATAAGAGCAACAGCCTTTGACGTGTTTGATGAAGCACGTTTACTGGGCGAACACACTGACTTGATCATCAAGTCAAATGACAGAGAATTTCAAGTGCACAAGATCATCATGTGTGGCTGCAGCTCCTACTTTAGGTGAGAAGAAGCATTTGAACTGCAATTGTGTGCAAATTACCTAGAAATTATTATAATTATATACATCATTTCCACTGCCAACATTATACGGTTGAAACTGCCTAAGTCCAAATATATAAATGCATGAAAATGAATGAGTGTATTGCCAGAAAAAAGAATGTAACTATGATATTCTTGAAATTTTATTCTGGAAGTGGCTATGAATGAAGTTTTACCCAGCATTTCAAATTTAATATAGGAAACTGCATTGGCATCTGCAAGTTGACAGAGGACTTTTCCTCCTGCTCAAAGCTCCGCTGTAAAGCACAGCACTACATCCTGCAGCACTTTGAGGAGGTTCTGCACGTACCTGAGGAGTTCCTGGAGCTCTTCCTGGAACAGCTGGAGGCAGACATGGGGACTTGTGACTTGGTGACTTGGACTCGAGTCGCTATTTTTATGACTTGTGACTTGACTTGACAAAAAATAAAATACTTGAGACTTGACTCGGACTTGGAAGTTAAAGACTCGGGACTTGACATGACTTGAGACACGATGACTTGAATGACTTGAGTGTTAATCACATCATGTTTTCAGTTTGAATATAAAATATAGAAATTATTTTTAAAAATCAAGTTGATTACCCAGCTGGAGCGCAGGCTGAGAATAGCGTTGTCATGACTGGATCATGAAACTATCATCAGTCATGCCCTCTCGTACCTTACGCACACCACGCCCACTTAGATCAGATATCACATCAACATGTCAGCCGGAGGGGTACCGAGGGTCATCGCTTTCGGCTTCAAGAATTGTTCACAAGATGGCAAAAGACGAGCAGCGCTTTGCAAGACATGCAACATTAACAGCCATTCTGCCCAGTAAGTGCTTGTCAATTTGTTAATGTTATCTGGTTAGTTGGTAGTTAGCTAATGTAATAATAGCTAAAGTAGCCATAAGGTTTTATCAGCGATTTCAGGCCCAAAAAAGGCCCAAATATAAATGATCACATTCATCTAATCTTTCCTAACGATGAGTGAGTGTGTGTGTGTGTGTGTGTGTGTGTGTGTGTGTGTGTGTGTGTGTGTGTGTGTGTGTGAGAGAGAGAGAGTGTGTGAGAGTGAGTGTGTGTGAGAGAGAGGAGAAATGTAACAAAGTTTAATGTTGTAAGTAAACTGTGTTTGAGAGAGAGAGAGGGAGGTGTTCAGAGAGGAGTCTGTTGGATGTTAAGCTGTTATTTGTTTTATGGACTCAATGTTGACAATTTAAAACATTTCAAACACTGTTGGCAGAAGTGAAAAATAAATAATTTTCACTTCTGAGTGCAAACGAAGGGAGACATTTCCCTTCGTTTGCGCCCTTCGTTTACACGCAAATGGAGAATTCGCCTCTGAAACCGATTCTTTCTAAAAACTCCGGCCAGAGTGGAGATTTTGAAAATCTTCGTTTGCATGTAAACTGAGACAAACGGATGTTTAGGCAGCCAACGTCACAGTATGCGCCAGAGCTCGCACCTACGCCAAAAGTGCGACCTATGTTTACATTTTCATTTGGCTTTGGTGATCATGGAAGCGTTCAGAGTAGCAGTCACATTTATGTTGGTGCAAACTCTTTTCGTGTGTTTGCATTTGCAAATACAGCTGCTCCATTATGTCGAGGAGCAGAGACGAATGAGTGCTCGGAGGTCAGCAATTTTGCAACAACTTCTCCTCCCTCCAACACGAAGAACCAGTCCGCGTCACCGCCAGCGTCGCCGGTTTTGGGTCCGACCTGGGCGAACTGCTGTCTGGTGGGAGAACTTTGAAAATGAAGATGTTGTCCCGGATGAGTGGCGTGAAAATTGTAGGATGTCAAGGTCATCGCTGCTGTCACTCTCCGAATTGCTGCGTCGAGGCTGAGACGACCGTCATGCGGTTCCCTGTCGCCTGCACCTTGTATTACCTGTCCGACGAGGGTAGACTGCGCAAGACAGCCAACGTTATGCCAACATAAATGTGTGTTGGCAGTGTGTGTACACAACCACCCTATAATGATAAAAATCCACCCAGTGCTTTTTTTTATAATCCCAATAAATCATAAGCACTGTCTCAGAACAAGCCATTCTCAGATTCGCGGCAATGTGACGTCACTTTGCACAGGCCCCTCCCACGACTGTTGATTGACACTGCAGTTTGAGCATAGACCCGCCCTGAGGGAGCGGGACACAGTCCGCCATTGTTTCGACGCTTGAGCAGCTGTAAACTAGCCTGACTACGTCAGACTTCGTACTTCCGCTCAATTTCAGTTCGCTTCTGTACTCAGTCTGAGATAGCGACCTATCTCTCAGTTTTCCTCCGGCCTCAAAACAGCCGGCCAATCAACGAACAGAGGGCGGGCTGAGAGCCGTGACGTAGACGCTGATTGTACCGTGGATGCGGAGATTTACTTCACATAATCTGCAAAAGTCGTTCACAGCCATGTTCACTCCGGTATTTCGCTCGATGGTTCTGTTTTCACATCATACATGTGTTTACAGTGGAAGTTCGATGCGGCTGAGCCAGCGCATAACACACGTCATAACCAAACGTTATGTGATTGGCTTACGGGTAACCAATGATTTAAAACTTCAGACAAGCGCCGTCATGTGTCACTTTCACTTTCACTTTCACTTTATTAAAGGCACACTATGCAGCTTTCCGTTTTTGTCAAACAGCGCCCCCTAGAGTCGCTGTGGAGTACTTGTATTTAATATTACTGTCGCCACTCGAGCAGAGCCGTCTCTGCACTCACGGCCTGATCCCTTCCGCCCTCTATACCGGTACCTGTTCAGTAGGATGGAGGCTGTAATGAGTGGAAATAAGGTGTGGCCCCTTTAAGAGCTGCGCGCGCCCTGTTGAACTGTCGGCAGTCTGTATTGTATGTGCACCTCGAACACCCCCATGTATGCGGGTTATTTCAGTTTGATGCTCATTCTTATCTTACTTTTGTTGATCAAGTAAAGCTGTGGACGATAGAATGGGTGACAAACAGTTACACGAGTTCGATTGGGGAATAAAGTGCAAGTTGTGAGATGCCAATCGCCTCCGTGAGTCTGTCTGGCCTCTGTAATAACTTCATCTGTGAGCTATCCCTATTTCTCCTCCTGACACAACGCGTTACAAAGCGTCGGACATCGAACAGGCACAGATAAGCTCTGAAGATGTCTACTAGTCCATCAACAAGAACGATATTTACTCGAGTCTGACTCCTTGCTCGGTCAGTCTGCCGTTTCCTCTTTCTTTGGTCCTCCGACAAACCTTTCCTAGCTTTCTGCTTCTTTTTTACCGGTTCAGCCATGACGAAAGTGTGAAGAACTCAGTATCTAACGTTACCTTTTTCTACGTGTACGTGTGCACAGTGCAGTGCCATAAAGCAATTCGTTACAACGCGAGACCTGATATCAAGCGACACGCCCGCCGGCCCAAAGTTGCAAGGGTGGTTTTTCGGCTCACAGGCGCTTGGGGGGTGCGAGACGACCACCATTCAACCCGAAATAAGTCATATAACTATTCCAATGACTCCGAAGCTGTTCGGATAAGACTTAAATGCTCACATCTTATACTGTTTTTATTTAGCTGCTCTTACAGTGATTTTCTGGAGTAAAACTAACGCTTCATCTTTTGTGTGATGTACAATAAACTTAATCGAACTCATCAGTATATTTTGGTCATCATTCGGACGAGGTCTGCTACAGCAGGCTTGTATTAATAGTGGATAAAAGCAGATGACAAATAAGTTATAACCATAATTAAGCTAAACTATACCTGTTCAATCTCCATACAGTATATATTCTCTGGCTCTGTGGGCATTATTGTCCGACTCCGAGTCGAAATGAACACCACTAATGAGAGTTTCTGTTTTGATATTATCAGATGAGATTGTCCTGGCTCTGAGCGCGAGCTCGTAAGGCTCCACCCTTTGGGCGGCAGCAGCAGCTCATTTGCATTTAAAGGGATACACACTAAAACGGTGTGTTTTTCTGAGCCCCCAAAAAATGACAATTTAAACATGCTGTAAAAAAAATATCTGTTGGGTATTTTGAGCTAAAACTTCACATACATACTCTGGGGACATCAGAGACTTATTTTTTGTGAAAAGGGTCATAATAGGTGCCCTGTAAGCATAAATACTGTTAAGGAAGTTTGTAGTAGACTAATTCACACACACACACACACACACACACACACACACACACACACACACACACACACACACACACACACACACACACACACACACACACACTTCATGTTTTATGGGGATTTTCCATAGAAATAATGATTTGTTTTACTTATGGAAGTAGAATAATGTCAAATGTTTTTGAAATAAAAAGCCTGTTGAATTGCACTACTTGAAAAAAAATAGGCATTGCATTAACCATGCTTGCATTTTAATGCATTGTATTTTTAGTGCTTACATTTTTATGGGCTGAAATTCAGCATGGTTGAATATTTAAGCTGTGAATATTTCAATTAAAAACATTTCAAACACCTTTTCATTATTAAAAATTCAATAATCCATATTCACCTTTCATATTTCACTTCCAAAATATTCAAACTGTTTAAAAATACAACCAATAATATTCAACAGGCAATTTTCGGTCCATTTTATTTCGCTTTGCAAATTCGCTTCCACAAATTCAGTGGTTCAAATTCGACAGTAAATTCAACATTGACGTCCAGGAACTGCAGGAAAAGCAGTAGATTGCCGAGCATACTCTCCATCTGCTGTTAGTCTACCTCACCAGCAGATGGTGCAAAAGCGCGTGTTGAAGACCAGCAACAGTTAGAACAAGTCATTCATTCATAAAACTCATTTACAGCAATGTAAGTGTATTTGTGATTATTATGACGGCTGTTTTATGTTAAATTCAGTGTCTTCACGGTTACTTTTCCTGTGTAGCCTACATGCATCTTTCTCTACCGTGAACGAGATTATAATGTTATTCCCCGATGCGGATATACAGATCCAATGTTACATTTTTGAGGTTGACATATATTTCTCTTGGTTGTTTAGTTGCCTCAACTTTATATTGTGGATGTGCTGCATGCAGGCTATTAGGGTTTCCCTCAATACTTAAGGATTCTCCTGCTGGACATATACAACGCTTAACAGCTTAATGGACTACAGTGATGTAAAAGACCAAACTCGCAGGCAAGCAGATGGACTCAGAATAACGCGCAAAGCTTAATGCTGAGCGTTTCACAGTGATAGACTGGCATACAGATGGCTTGATGTTGGACATTCGAACATTTAGGGACCGTCTCTAGTGTATACGACTTTGGTATACACGTTTCTAACTCCGATAGCATTTGAATAGAACGACTTACAGTCATAAAACCTACTGTAAAGTGTTCATTTAGTGTCAGGCATAATGCGCACCCTTTGGATTTTTGATATTTATTCAAATAAATTTAAGTTTGCTATTGAAGTTAGAAACGTGTATGCCAATGTTGTATGCAACTTTAGAGACGGTCCCTAAATGTGCGAATGTCCAATGTCAAGCCAATTTTTACATTTAGTCATTTAGCAGAAGCTTTTATCCAAACCCAGATAGCAGGCAGACGTCGATTCAACGTTGATTCTTAGTTGTAAAGGTTAGTATCAATCATCAATCAAATTTCAACGTTGGATCAATCTTTACTATTTATTACGTTGAAAATAAAACATTGATTCAATGTTGAAATGCGGTTGAATGGCGTGTCTGACGTTGATTCAACGTTAATTCGATGAGCAAAGTGATGTTGTTTCAATGTCAGGAGAGACGTCGTTTCCATGTTGGTTCAATGTCAGTTTGCTATCTGGGAAGCGATTTACAGTTAAACTAACAATAGGAGGACAATATGCAAGTGCTGTGACAGTTTAAGCTAATGCAATACACGTATGCATACTATATATATATAGGCTATGTATGTGTTGATTTTATGCCAGTATATCACGAAACGCTCAGCATGAAACTTTGCACTTTGGACTCATATTCTGAGTCCATCTTCTTGCCTGTAGGCTGTAGCCTACAGCCTACTTCCCTAATAAGGTGCAAGATTGGTCTTTCATATCACTGTATCAACGGAAGGGAAATCCTTGAGTATGAGGTATTGAGGGAAACCGATTATAATCCTGTTCATGGTAGAGAAAGCTGATGACATGTAGAATACACAGGGAAAGTAACAATGAAGTTATTGAATGAAACATAAACACAGCTTTTGTGTGTTTATCATCTTTTCCGCATATACTGACACAGATAATCATTTTCATTTTATGAATGAATGTCTTCGTCAACAACAAGCGCTTTTGCACCATCTGATGGTGAGGTCGACTAACAGCAGATGGAGAGTATGCTCGGCAATCTACTGCTTTTCCTGCAGTTCCTGGACGTCAATGTTGAATTTACTGTCGAATTTGAACCACTGAATTTGTGGAAGCGAATTTGCAAAGCGAAATAAAATGGACCGAAAATTGCCTGTTGAATATTATTGGTTGTATTTTTAAACAGTTTGAATATTTTGGAAGTGAAATATGAAAGGTGAATATGGATTATTGAATTTTTAATAATGAAAAGGTGTTTGAAATGTTTTTAATTGAAATATTCACAACTTAAATATTCAACCATGTTGAATTTCAGCCCATAAAAATGTAAGCACTAAAAATACAATGCATTAAAATGCAAGCATGGTTAATTGTCACGGATCTGCCAGGCTGTCACATCAGCCATTCACACAGCACACCTTCACCAGAGTACTGAACACTCACACCTGCACTTCATCTGCACCATCATCAAGCCAGCTACAAAAGCACACACCTCGTCTCACATCATTGTCTGGTCTTGTTTCTATGAAGTGCTTACCTGTTCTCCAGCGTTGGTACTCCAGTGTATTCCTCTCCTGTGTTCTCCTGTCATCATCCTGCATACTCACCAAACACGAAGAGGTGTGTGCGTCCATCCAGCCATCCGTCCAACTATCCATGATCTCCTGCACCTGTAAAACAAGGAAGGTCTTCGTTACTAAGCTTTACTCATTCTTCAAAGTCTATTTGAACTGCATACTCATCCGTATTCTCCATTCTGCTCAGTGCTGTTAATAAAGCTCACATTTCAATGTATTTCTTTGTGTCTGGATCTGCATTCTGTAACAGGTAACACTTTACAATAAGGCTTTATTAGTTAATTCACTATAGTTAACATAAACTGACAATGGACAATACTCCTAAAGCAGTTATTAATCTTGGTTAATGTTCATTTCAACATTTAATAACTCATTATTAAATTCAGAAGGATTTAATGGACCTGAGCTAACATGAACTAACAATGATCAGTTGTATTTTTTTAAAACTAATGTTAACAAAGAATAACTATGGTAACAGATGTAGCTTTTGCTCAATGTTAATGTTGGTTAATGCATTAACTGACTTTACCTTATTGTAAAGTGTTACCTATTGTTCTTTATAATTCTTTATAACACTTGAATCAGTTTAAAACATTTGTTTACTTTATGTAGTTTTTGTGTGCATTACTTTATTGGATTTAAATATAATTTAGTTTGTTTTGTTTTAAGAAAAAATATATAAAACCTGTTATTGTTTGAAAACGCTCATTTCAATATCGTGATAATACCATATATATTCGGTCAAATTCCTAAAAAAAAAAACAATAATAATATAAATGTCCATGGGAAAATGTGGGTCCCATGGCCAAACCAGTTGAGAACTGCTGGTCCAGTATAAGGGACAATTTCAGATACAGCCGTAGTGTCTTAGTGACTGTTCAAAGTCTTGTTTGTTGAATTTTTCCAGTTGTAAATATTGTAAAAAAAAAAAAAAAAAAAAAAAAATCAGCTTGCCCATTTATTTGTAATTTTACTGATAATGGCAGTAATTCTGAATTTAATATCTTTGTTACTGTGAAGATGTTTCATTCAAAAGGAATCGATAAAACAAAACTCTTTAATAATTATGTGGCCAAGACACAAACTGAAAAGATATATTGAAGCTCTACAACTATGATGTCACAGAGACATTCTATAGAACTCTCCTGAGCAAAAGTCCCACAAAGACACAATCCTGAGGAGACTTTAATCAGAGTTTGAGGAGAGAAGACTGAATACATTTACAGTCCTGAGAGAACATGGAGAACATAAGAGCAACAGCCTTTGACGTGTTTGATGAAGCACGTTTACTGGGCGAACACACTGACTTGATCATCAAGTCAAATGACAGAGAATTTCAAGTGCACAAGATCATCATGTGTGGCTGCAGCTCCTACTTTAGGTGAGAAGAAGCATTTGAACTGCAATTGTGTGCAAATTACCTAGAAATGATTATAATTATATACATCATTTCCACTGCCAACATTATACGGTTGAAACTGCCTAAGTCCAAATATATAAATGCATGAAAATGAATGAGTGTATTGCCAGAAAAAAGAATGTAACTATGATATTCTTGAAATTTTATTCTGGAAGTGGCTATGAATGAAGTTTTACCCAGCATTTCAAATTTAATATAGGAAACTGCATTGGCATCTGCAAGTTGACAGAGGACTTTTCCTCCTGCTCAAAGCTCCGCTGTAAAGCACAGCACTACATCCTGCAGCACTTTGAGGAGGTTCTGCACGTACCTGAGGAGTTCCTGGAGCTCTTCCTGGAACAGCTGGAGGCAGACATGGGGACTTGTGACTTGGTGACTTGGACTCGAGTCGCTATTTTTATGACTTGTGACTTGACTTGACAAAAAATAAAATACTTGAGACTTGACTCGGACTTGGAAGTTAAAGACTCGGGACTTGACATGACTTGAGACACGATGACTTGAATGACTTGAGTGTTAATCACATCATGTTTTCAGTTTGAATATAAAATATAGAAATTATTTTTAAAAATCAAGTTGATTACCCAGCTGGAGCGCAGGCTGAGAATAGCGTTGTCATGACTGGATCATGAAACTATCATCAGTCATGCCCTCTCGTACCTTACGCACACCACGCCCACTTAGATCAGATATCACATCAACATGTCAGCCGGAGGGGTACCGAGGGTCATCGCTTTCGGCTTCAAGAATTGTTCACAAGATGGCAAAAGACGAGCAGCGCTTTGCAAGACATGCAACATTAACAGCCATTCTGCCCAGTAAGTGCTTGTCAATTTGTTAATGTTATCTGGTTAGTTGGTAGTTAGCTAATGTAATAATAGCTAAAGTAGCCATAAGGTTTTATCAGCGATTTCAGGCCCAAAAAAGGCCCAAATATAAATGATCACATTCATCTAATCTTTCCTAACGATGAGTGAGTGTGTGTGTGTGTGTGTGTGTGTGTGTGTGTGTGTGTGTGTGTGTGTGTGTGTGTGTGTGTGTGTGTGTGTGTGTGTGAGAGAGAGAGAGTGTGTGAGAGTGAGTGTGTGTGAGAGAGAGGAGAAATGTAACAAAGTTTAATGTTGTAAGTAAACTGTGTTTGAGAGAGAGAGAGAGAGGGAGGTGTTCAGAGAGGAGTCTGTTGGATGTTAAGCTGTTATTTGTTTTATGGACTCAATGTTGACAATTTAAAACATTTCAAACACTGTTGGCAGAAGTGAAAAATAAATAATTTTCACTTCTGAGTGCAAACGAAGGGAGACATTTCCCTTCGTTTGCGCCCTTCGTTTACACGCAAATGGAGAATTCGCCTCTGAAACCGATTCTTTCTAAAAACTCCGGCCAGAGTGGAGATTTTGAAAATCTTCGTTTGCATGTAAACTGAGACAAACGGATGTTTAGGCAGCCAACGTCACAGTATGCGCCAGAGCTCGCACCTACGCCAAAAGTGCGACCTATGTTTACATTTTCATTTGGCTTTGGTGATCATGGAAGCGTTCAGAGTAGCAGTCACATTTATGTTGGTGCAAACTCTTTTCGTGTGTTTGCATTTGCAAATACAGCTGCTCCATTATGTCGAGGAGCAGAGACGAATGAGTGCTCGGAGGTCAGCAATTTTGCAACAACTTCTCCTCCCTCCAACACGAAGAACCAGTCCGCGTCACCGCCAGCGTCGCCGGTTTTGGGTCCGACCTGGGCGAACTGCTGTCTGGTGGGAGAACTTTGAAAATGAAGATGTTGTCCCGGATGAGTGGCGTGAAAATTGTAGGATGTCAAGGTCATCGCTGCTGTCACTCTCCGAATTGCTGCGTCGAGGCTGAGACGACCGTCATGCGGTTCCCTGTCGCCTGCACCTTGTATTACCTGTCCGACGAGGGTAGACTGCGCAAGACAGCCAACGTTATGCCAACATAAATGTGTGTTGGCAGTGTGTGTACACAACCACCCTATAATGATAAAAATCCACCCAGTGCTTTTTTTTATAATCCCAATAAATCATAAGCACTGTCTCAGAACAAGCCATTCTCAGATTCGCGGCAATGTGACGTCACTTTGCACAGGCCCCTCCCACGACTGTTGATTGACACTGCAGTTTGAGCATAGACCCGCCCTGAGGGAGCGGGACACAGTACGCCATTGTTTCGACGCTTGAGCAGCTGTAAACTAGCCTGACTACGTCAGACTTCGTACTTCCGCTCAATTTCAGTTCGCTTCTGTACTCAGTCTGAGATAGCGACCTATCTCTCAGTTTTCCTCCGGCCTCAAAACAGCCGGCCAATCAACGAACAGAGGGCGGGCTGAGAGCCGTGACGTAGACGCTGATTGTACCGTGGATGCGGAGATTTACTTCACATAATCTGCAAAAGTCGTTCACAGCCATGTTCACTCCGGTATTTCGCTCGATGGTTCTGTTTTCACATCATACATGTGTTTACAGTGGAAGTTCGATGCGGCTGAGCCAGCGCATAACACACGTCATAACCAAACGTTATGTGATTGGCTTACGGGTAACCAATGATTTAAAACTTCAGACAAGCGCCGTCATGTGTCACTTTCACTTTCACTTTCACTTTATTAAAGGCACACTATGCAGCTTTCCGTTTTTGTCAAACAGCGCCCCCTAGAGTCGCTGTGGAGTACTTGTATTTAATATTACTGTCGCCACTCGAGCAGAGCCGTCTCTGCACTCACGGCCTGATCCCTTCCGCCCTCTATACCGGTACCTGTTCAGTAGGATGGAGGCTGTAATGAGTGGAAATAAGGTGTGGCCCCTTTAAGAGCTGCGCGCGCCCTGTTGAACTGTCGGCAGTCTGTATTGTATGTGCACCTCGAACACCCCCATGTATGCGGGTTATTTCAGTTTGATGCTCATTCTTATCTTACTTTTGTTGATCAAGTAAAGCTGTGGACGATAGAATGGGTGACAAACAGTTACACGAGTTCGATTGGGGAATAAAGTGCAAGTTGTGAGATGCCAATCGCCTCCGTGAGTCTGTCTGGCCTCTGTAATAACTTCATCTGTGAGCTATCCCTATTTCTCCTCCTGACACAACGCGTTACAAAGCGTCGGACATCGAACAGGCACAGATAAGCTCTGAAGATGTCTACTAGTCCATCAACAAGAACGATATTTACTCGAGTCTGACTCCTTGCTCGGTCAGTCTGCCGTTTCCTCTTTCTTTGGTCCTCCGACAAACCTTTCCTAGCTTTCTGCTTCTTTTTTACCGGTTCAGCCATGACGAAAGTGTGAAGAACTCAGTATCTAACGTTACCTTTTTCTACGTGTACGTGTGCACAGTGCAGTGCCATAAAGCAATTCGTTACAACGCGAGACCTGATATCAAGCGATATACGCCCGCCGGCCCAAAGTTGCAAGGGTGGTTTTTCGGCTCACAGGCGCTTGGGGGGTGCGAGACGACCACCATTCAACCCGAAATAAGTCATATAACTATTCCAATGACTCCGAAGCTGTTCGGATAAGACTTAAATGCTCACATCTTATACTGTTTTTATTTAGCTGCTCTTACAGTGATTTTCTGGAGTAAAACTAACGCTTCATCTTTTGTGTGATGTACAATAAACTTAATCGAACTCATCAGTATATTTTGGTCATCATTCGGACGAGGTCTGCTACAGCAGGCTTGTATTAATAGTGGATAAAAGCAGATGACAAATAAGTTATAACCATAATTAAGCTAAACTATACCTGTTCAATCTCCATACAGTATATATTCTCTGGCTCTGTGGGCATTATTGTCCGACTCCGAGTCGAAATGAACACCACTAATGAGAGTTTCTGTTTTGATATTATCAGATGAGATTGTCCTGGCTCTGAGCGCGAGCTCGTAAGGCTCCACCCTTTGGGCGGCAGCAGCAGCTCATTTGCATTTAAAGGGATACACACTAAAACGGTGTGTTTTTCTGAGCCCCCAAAAAATGACAATTTAAACATGCTGTAAAAAAAATATCTGTTGGGTATTTTGAGCTAAAACTTCACATACATACTCTGGGGACATCAGAGACTTATTTTTTGTGAAAAGGGTCATAATAGGTGCCCTGTAAGCATAAATACTGTTAAGGAAGTTTGTAGTAGACTAATTCACACACACACACACACACACACACACACACACACACACACACACACACACACACACACACACACACACACACACACACACACACACACACACACACACACACACACACACCCTTCATGTTTTATGGGGATTTTCCATAGAAATAATGATTTGTTTTACTTATGGAAGTAGAATAATGTCAAATGTTTTTGAAATAAAAAGCCTGTTGAATTGCACTACTTGAAAAAAAATAGGCATTGCATTAACCATGCTTGCATTTTAATGCATTGTATTTTTAGTGCTTACATTTTTATGGGCTGAAATTCAGCATGGTTGAATATTTAAGCTGTGAATATTTCAATTAAAAACATTTCAAACACCTTTTCATTATTAAAAATTCAATAATCCATATTCACCTTTCATATTTCACTTCCAAAATATTCAAACTGTTTAAAAATACAACCAATAATATTCAACAGGCAATTTTCGGTCCATTTTATTTCGCTTTGCAAATTCGCTTCCACAAATTCAGTGGTTCAAATTCGACAGTAAATTCAACATTGACGTCCAGGAACTGCAGGAAAAGCAGTAGATTGCCGAGCATACTCTCCATCTGCTGTTAGTCTACCTCACCAGCAGATGGTGCAAAAGCGCGTGTTGAAGACCAGCAACAGTTAGAACAAGTCATTCATTCATAAAACTCATTTACAGCAATGTAAGTGTATTTGTGATTATTATGACGGCTGTTTTATGTTAAATTCAGTGTCTTCACGGTTACTTTTCCTGTGTAGCCTACATGCATCTTTCTCTACCGTGAACGAGATTATAATGTTATTCCCCGATGCGGATATACAGATCCAATGTTACATTTTTGAGGTTGACATATATTTCTCTTGGTTGTTTAGTTGCCTCAACTTTATATTGTGGATGTGCTGCATGCAGGCTATTAGGGTTTCCCTCAATACTTAAGGATTCTCCTGCTGGACATATACAACGCTTAACAGCTTAATGGACTACAGTGATGTAAAAGACCAAACTCGCAGGCAAGCAGATGGACTCAGAATAACGCGCAAAGCTTAATGCTGAGCGTTTCACAGTGATAGACTGGCATACAGATGGCTTGATGTTGGACATTCGAACATTTAGGGACCGTCTCTAGTGTATATGACTTTGGTATACACGTTTCTAACTCCGATAGCATTTGAATAGAACGACTTACAGTCATAAAACCTACTGTAAAGTGTTCATTTAGTGTCAGGCATAATGCGCACCCTTTGGATTTTTGATATTTATTCAAATAAATTTAAGTTTGCTATTGAAGTTAGAAACGTGTATGCCAATGTTGTATGCAACTTTAGAGACGGTCCCTAAATGTGCGAATGTCCAATGTCAAGCCAATTTTTACATTTAGTCATTTAGCAGAAGCTTTTATCCAAACCCAGATAGCAGGCAGACGTCGATTCAACGTTGATTCTTAGTTGTAAAGGTTAGTATCAATCATCAATCAAATTTCAACGTTGGATCAATCTTTACTATTTATTACGTTGAAAATAAAACATTGATTCAATGTTGAAATGCGGTTGAATGGCGTGTCTGACGTTGATTCAACGTTAATTCGATGAGCAAAGTGATGTTGTTTCAATGTCAGGAGAGACGTCGTTTCCATGTTGGTTCAATGTCAGTTTGCTATCTGGGAAGCGATTTACAGTTAAACTAACAATAGGAGGACAATATGCAAGTGCTGTGACAGTTTAAGCTAATGCAATACACGTATGCATACTATATATATATATAGGCTATGTATGTGTTGATTTTATGCCAGTATATCACGAAACGCTCAGCATGAAACTTTGCACTTTGGACTCATATTCTGAGTCCATCTTCTTGCCTGTAGGCTGTAGCCTACAGCCTACTTCCCTAATAAGGTGCAAGATTGGTCTTTCATATCACTGTATCAACGGAAGGGAAATCCTTGAGTATGAGGTATTGAGGGAAACCGATTATAATCCTGTTCATGGTAGAGAAAGCTGATGACATGTAGAATACACAGGGAAAGTAACAATGAAGTTATTGAATGAAACATAAACACAGCTTTTGTGTGTTTATCATCTTTTCCGCATATACTGACACAGATAATCATTTTCATTTTATGAATGAATGTCTTCGTCAACAACAAGCGCTTTTGCACCATCTGATGGTGAGGTCGACTAACAGCAGATGGAGAGTATGCTCGGCAATCTACTGCTTTTCCTGCAGTTCCTGGACGTCAATGTTGAATTTACTGTCGAATTTGAACCACTGAATTTGTGGAAGCGAATTTGCAAAGCGAAATAAAATGGACCGAAAATTGCCTGTTGAATATTATTGGTTGTATTTTTAAACAGTTTGAATATTTTGGAAGTGAAATATGAAAGGTGAATATGGATTATTGAATTTTTAATAATGAAAAGGTGTTTGAAATGTTTTTAATTGAAATATTCACAACTTAAATATTCAACCATGTTGAATTTCAGCCCATAAAAATGTAAGCACTAAAAATACAATGCATTAAAATGCAAGCATGGTTAATTGTCACGGATCTGCCAGGCTGTCACATCAGCCATTCACACAGCACACCTTCACCAGAGTACTGAACACTCACACCTGCACTTCATCTGCACCATCATCAAGCCAGCTACAAAAGCACACACCTCGTCTCACATCATTGTCTGGTCTTGTTTCTATGAAGTGCTTACCTGTTCTCCAGCGTTGGTACTCCAGTGTATTCCTCTCCTGTGTTCTCCTGTCATCATCCTGCATACTCACCAAACACGAAGAGGTGTGTGCGTCCATCCAGCCATCCGTCCAACTATCCATGATCTCCTGCACCTGTAAAACAAGGAAGGTCTTCGTTACTAAGCTTTACTCATTCTTCAAAGTCTATTTGAACTGCATACTCATCCGTATTCTCCATTCTGCTCAGTGCTGTTAATAAAGCTCACATTTCAATGTATTTCTTTGTGTCTGGATCTGCATTCTGTAACAGGTAACACTTTACAATAAGGCTTTATTAGTTAATTCACTATAGTTAACATAAACTGACAATGGACAATACTCCTAAAGCAGTTATTAATCTTGGTTAATGTTCATTTCAACATTTAATAACTCATTATTAAATTCAGAAGGATTTAATGGACCTGAGCTAACATGAACTAACAATGATCAGTTGTATTTTTTTAAAACTAATGTTAACAAAGAATAACTATGGTAACAGATGTAGCTTTTGCTCAATGTTAATGTTGGTTAATGCATTAACTGACTTTACCTTATTGTAAAGTGTTACCTATTGTTCTTTATAATTCTTTATAACACTTGAATCAGTTTAAAACATTTGTTTACTTTATGTAGTTTTTGTGTGCATTACTTTATTGGATTTAAATATAATTTAGTTTGTTTTGTTTTAAGAAAAAATATATAAAACCTGTTATTGTTTGAAAACGCTCATTTCAATATCGTGATAATACCATATATATTCGGTCAAATTCCTAAAAAAAAAAACAATAATAATATAAATGTCCATGGGAAAATGTGGGTCCCATGGCCAAACCAGTTGAGAACTGCTGGTCCAGTATAAGGGACAATTTCAGATACAGCCGTAGTGTCTTAGTGACTGTTCAAAGTCTTGTTTGTTGAATTTTTCCAGTTGTAAATATTGTAAAAAAAAAAAAAAAAAAAAAAAAATCAGCTTGCCCATTTATTTGTAATTTTACTGATAATGGCAGTAATTCTGAATTTAATATCTTTGTTACTGTGAAGATGTTTCATTCAAAAGGAATCGATAAAACAAAACTCTTTAATAATTATGTGGCCAAGACACAAACTGAAAAGATATATTGAAGCTCTACAACTATGATGTCACAGAGACATTCTATAGAACTCTCCTGAGCAAAAGTCCCACAAAGACACAATCCTGAGGAGACTTTAATCAGAGTTTGAGGAGAGAAGACTGAATACATTTACAGTCCTGAGAGAACATGGAGAACATAAGAGCAACAGCCTTTGACGTGTTTGATGAAGCACGTTTACTGGGCGAACACACTGACTTGATCATCAAGTCAAATGACAGAGAATTTCAAGTGCACAAGATCATCATGTGTGGCTGCAGCTCCTACTTTAGGTGAGAAGAAGCATTTGAACTGCAATTGTGTGCAAATTACCTAGAAATGATTATAATTATATACATCATTTCCACTGCCAACATTATACGGTTGAAACTGCCTAAGTCCAAATATATAAATGCATGAAAATGAATGAGTGTATTGCCAGAAAAAAGAATGTAACTATGATATTCTTGAAATTTTATTCTGGAAGTGGCTATGAATGAAGTTTTACCCAGCATTTCAAATTTAATATAGGAAACTGCATTGGCATCTGCAAGTTGACAGAGGACTTTTCCTCCTGCTCAAAGCTCCGCTGTAAAGCACAGCACTACATCCTGCAGCACTTTGAGGAGGTTCTGCACGTACCTGAGGAGTTCCTGGAGCTCTTCCTGGAACAGCTGGAGGCAGACATGGGGACTTGTGACTTGGTGACTTGGACTCGAGTCGCTATTTTTATGACTTGTGACTTGACTTGACAAAAAATAAAATACTTGAGACTTGACTCGGACTTGGAAGTTAAAGACTCGGGACTTGACATGACTTGAGACACGATGACTTGAATGACTTGAGTGTTAATCACATCATGTTTTCAGTTTGAATATAAAATATAGAAATTATTTTTAAAAATCAAGTTGATTACCCAGCTGGAGCGCAGGCTGAGAATAGCGTTGTCATGACTGGATCATGAAACTATCATCAGTCATGCCCTCTCGTACCTTACGCACACCACGCCCACTTAGATCAGATATCACATCAACATGTCAGCCGGAGGGGTACCGAGGGTCATCGCTTTCGGCTTCAAGAATTGTTCACAAGATGGCAAAAGACGAGCAGCGCTTTGCAAGACATGCAACATTAACAGCCATTCTGCCCAGTAAGTGCTTGTCAATTTGTTAATGTTATCTGGTTAGTTGGTAGTTAGCTAATGTAATAATAGCTAAAGTAGCCATAAGGTTTTATCAGCGATTTCAGGCCCAAAAAAGGCCCAAATATAAATGATCACATTCATCTAATCTTTCCTAACGATGAGTGAGTGTGTGTGTGTGTGTGTGTGTGTGTGTGTGTGTGTGTGTGTGTGTGTGTGTGTGTGTGTGTGTGTGTGTGTGAGAGAGAGAGAGTGTGTGAGAGTGAGTGTGTGTGAGAGAGAGGAGAAATGTAACAAAGTTTAATGTTGTAAGTAAACTGTGTTTGAGAGAGAGAGAGAGAGGGAGGTGTTCAGAGAGGAGTCTGTTGGATGTTAAGCTGTTATTTGTTTTATGGACTCAATGTTGACAATTTAAAACATTTCAAACACTGTTGGCAGAAGTGAAAAATAAATAATTTTCACTTCTGAGTGCAAACGAAGGGAGACATTTCCCTTCGTTTGCGCCCTTCGTTTACACGCAAATGGAGAATTCGCCTCTGAAACCGATTCTTTCTAAAAACTCCGGCCAGAGTGGAGATTTTGAAAATCTTCGTTTGCATGTAAACTGAGACAAACGGATGTTTAGGCAGCCAACGTCACAGTATGCGCCAGAGCTCGCACCTACGCCAAAAGTGCGACCTATGTTTACATTTTCATTTGGCTTTGGTGATCATGGAAGCGTTCAGAGTAGCAGTCACATTTATGTTGGTGCAAACTCTTTTCGTGTGTTTGCATTTGCAAATACAGCTGCTCCATTATGTCGAGGAGCAGAGACGAATGAGTGCTCGGAGGTCAGCAATTTTGCAACAACTTCTCCTCCCTCCAACACGAAGAACCAGTCCGCGTCACCGCCAGCGTCGCCGGTTTTGGGTCCGACCTGGGCGAACTGCTGTCTGGTGGGAGAACTTTGAAAATGAAGATGTTGTCCCGGATGAGTGGCGTGAAAATTGTAGGATGTCAAGGTCATCGCTGCTGTCACTCTCCGAATTGCTGCGTCGAGGCTGAGACGACCGTCATGCGGTTCCCTGTCGCCTGCACCTTGTATTACCTGTCCGACGAGGGTAGACTGCGCAAGACAGCCAACGTTATGCCAACATAAATGTGTGTTGGCAGTGTGTGTACACAACCACCCTATAATGATAAAAATCCACCCAGTGCTTTTTTTTATAATCCCAATAAATCATAAGCACTGTCTCAGAACAAGCCATTCTCAGATTCGCGGCAATGTGACGTCACTTTGCACAGGCCCCTCCCACGACTGTTGATTGACACTGCAGTTTGAGCATAGACCCGCCCTGAGGGAGCGGGACACAGTACGCCATTGTTTCGACGCTTGAGCAGCTGTAAACTAGCCTGACTACGTCAGACTTCGTACTTCCGCTCAATTTCAGTTCGCTTCTGTACTCAGTCTGAGATAGCGACCTATCTCTCAGTTTTCCTCCGGCCTCAAAACAGCCGGCCAATCAACGAACAGAGGGCGGGCTGAGAGCCGTGACGTAGACGCTGATTGTACCGTGGATGCGGAGATTTACTTCACATAATCTGCAAAAGTCGTTCACAGCCATGTTCACTCCGGTATTTCGCTCGATGGTTCTGTTTTCACATCATACATGTGTTTACAGTGGAAGTTCGATGCGGCTGAGCCAGCGCATAACACACGTCATAACCAAACGTTATGTGATTGGCTTACGGGTAACCAATGATTTAAAACTTCAGACAAGCGCCGTCATGTGTCACTTTCACTTTCACTTTCACTTTATTAAAGGCACACTATGCAGCTTTCCGTTTTTGTCAAACAGCGCCCCCTAGAGTCGCTGTGGAGTACTTGTATTTAATATTACTGTCGCCACTCGAGCAGAGCCGTCTCTGCACTCACGGCCTGATCCCTTCCGCCCTCTATACCGGTACCTGTTCAGTAGGATGGAGGCTGTAATGAGTGGAAATAAGGTGTGGCCCCTTTAAGAGCTGCGCGCGCCCTGTTGAACTGTCGGCAGTCTGTATTGTATGTGCACCTCGAACACCCCCATGTATGCGGGTTATTTCAGTTTGATGCTCATTCTTATCTTACTTTTGTTGATCAAGTAAAGCTGTGGACGATAGAATGGGTGACAAACAGTTACACGAGTTCGATTGGGGAATAAAGTGCAAGTTGTGAGATGCCAATCGCCTCCGTGAGTCTGTCTGGCCTCTGTAATAACTTCATCTGTGAGCTATCCCTATTTCTCCTCCTGACACAACGCGTTACAAAGCGTCGGACATCGAACAGGCACAGATAAGCTCTGAAGATGTCTACTAGTCCATCAACAAGAACGATATTTACTCGAGTCTGACTCCTTGCTCGGTCAGTCTGCCGTTTCCTCTTTCTTTGGTCCTCCGACAAACCTTTCCTAGCTTTCTGCTTCTTTTTTACCGGTTCAGCCATGACGAAAGTGTGAAGAACTCAGTATCTAACGTTACCTTTTTCTACGTGTACGTGTGCACAGTGCAGTGCCATAAAGCAATTCGTTACAACGCGAGACCTGATATCAAGCGATATACGCCCGCCGGCCCAAAGTTGCAAGGGTGGTTTTTCGGCTCACAGGCGCTTGGGGGGTGCGAGACGACCACCATTCAACCCGAAATAAGTCATATAACTATTCCAATGACTCCGAAGCTGTTCGGATAAGACTTAAATGCTCACATCTTATACTGTTTTTATTTAGCTGCTCTTACAGTGATTTTCTGGAGTAAAACTAACGCTTCATCTTTTGTGTGATGTACAATAAACTTAATCGAACTCATCAGTATATTTTGGTCATCATTCGGACGAGGTCTGCTACAGCAGGCTTGTATTAATAGTGGATAAAAGCAGATGACAAATAAGTTATAACCATAATTAAGCTAAACTATACCTGTTCAATCTCCATACAGTATATATTCTCTGGCTCTGTGGGCATTATTGTCCGACTCCGAGTCGAAATGAACACCACTAATGAGAGTTTCTGTTTTGATATTATCAGATGAGATTGTCCTGGCTCTGAGCGCGAGCTCGTAAGGCTCCACCCTTTGGGCGGCAGCAGCAGCTCATTTGCATTTAAAGGGATACACACTAAAACGGTGTGTTTTTCTGAGCCCCCAAAAAATGACAATTTAAACATGCTGTAAAAAAAATATCTGTTGGGTATTTTGAGCTAAAACTTCACATACATACTCTGGGGACATCAGAGACTTATTTTTTGTGAAAAGGGTCATAATAGGTGCCCTGTAAGCATAAATACTGTTAAGGAAGTTTGTAGTAGACTAATTCACACACACACACACACACACACACACACACACACACACACACACACACACACACACACACACACACACACACACACACACACACACACACACACACACACACACACACCTTCATGTTTTATGGGGATTTTCCATAGAAATAATGATTTGTTTTACTTATGGAAGTAGAATAATGTCAAATGTTTTTGAAATAAAAAGCCTGTTGAATTGCACTACTTGAAAAAAAATAGGCATTGCATTAACCATGCTTGCATTTTAATGCATTGTATTTTTAGTGCTTACATTTTTATGGGCTGAAATTCAGCATGGTTGAATATTTAAGCTGTGAATATTTCAATTAAAAACATTTCAAACACCTTTTCATTATTAAAAATTCAATAATCCATATTCACCTTTCATATTTCACTTCCAAAATATTCAAACTGTTTAAAAATACAACCAATAATATTCAACAGGCAATTTTCGGTCCATTTTATTTCGCTTTGCAAATTCGCTTCCACAAATTCAGTGGTTCAAATTCGACAGTAAATTCAACATTGACGTCCAGGAACTGCAGGAAAAGCAGTAGATTGCCGAGCATACTCTCCATCTGCTGTTAGTCTACCTCACCAGCAGATGGTGCAAAAGCGCGTGTTGAAGACCAGCAACAGTTAGAACAAGTCATTCATTCATAAAACTCATTTACAGCAATGTAAGTGTATTTGTGATTATTATGACGGCTGTTTTATGTTAAATTCAGTGTCTTCACGGTTACTTTTCCTGTGTAGCCTACATGCATCTTTCTCTACCGTGAACGAGATTATAATGTTATTCCCCGATGCGGATATACAGATCCAATGTTACATTTTTGAGGTTGACATATATTTCTCTTGGTTGTTTAGTTGCCTCAACTTTATATTGTGGATGTGCTGCATGCAGGCTATTAGGGTTTCCCTCAATACTTAAGGATTCTCCTGCTGGACATATACAACGCTTAACAGCTTAATGGACTACAGTGATGTAAAAGACCAAACTCGCAGGCAAGCAGATGGACTCAGAATAACGCGCAAAGCTTAATGCTGAGCGTTTCACAGTGATAGACTGGCATACAGATGGCTTGATGTTGGACATTCGAACATTTAGGGACCGTCTCTAGTGTATATGACTTTGGTATACACGTTTCTAACTCCGATAGCATTTGAATAGAACGACTTACAGTCATAAAACCTACTGTAAAGTGTTCATTTAGTGTCAGGCATAATGCGCACCCTTTGGATTTTTGATATTTATTCAAATAAATTTAAGTTTGCTATTGAAGTTAGAAACGTGTATGCCAATGTTGTATGCAACTTTAGAGACGGTCCCTAAATGTGCGAATGTCCAATGTCAAGCCAATTTTTACATTTAGTCATTTAGCAGAAGCTTTTATCCAAACCCAGATAGCAGGCAGACGTCGATTCAACGTTGATTCTTAGTTGTAAAGGTTAGTATCAATCATCAATCAAATTTCAACGTTGGATCAATCTTTACTATTTATTACGTTGAAAATAAAACATTGATTCAATGTTGAAATGCGGTTGAATGGCGTGTCTGACGTTGATTCAACGTTAATTCGATGAGCAAAGTGATGTTGTTTCAATGTCAGGAGAGACGTCGTTTCCATGTTGGTTCAATGTCAGTTTGCTATCTGGGAAGCGATTTACAGTTAAACTAACAATAGGAGGACAATATGCAAGTGCTGTGACAGTTTAAGCTAATGCAATACACGTATGCATACTATATATATATATAGGCTATGTATGTGTTGATTTTATGCCAGTATATCACGAAACGCTCAGCATGAAACTTTGCACTTTGGACTCATATTCTGAGTCCATCTTCTTGCCTGTAGGCTGTAGCCTACAGCCTACTTCCCTAATAAGGTGCAAGATTGGTCTTTCATATCACTGTATCAACGGAAGGGAAATCCTTGAGTATGAGGTATTGAGGGAAACCGATTATAATCCTGTTCATGGTAGAGAAAGCTGATGACATGTAGAATACACAGGGAAAGTAACAATGAAGTTATTGAATGAAACATAAACACAGCTTTTGTGTGTTTATCATCTTTTCCGCATATACTGACACAGATAATCATTTTCATTTTATGAATGAATGTCTTCGTCAACAACAAGCGCTTTTGCACCATCTGATGGTGAGGTCGACTAACAGCAGATGGAGAGTATGCTCGGCAATCTACTGCTTTTCCTGCAGTTCCTGGACGTCAATGTTGAATTTACTGTCGAATTTGAACCACTGAATTTGTGGAAGCGAATTTGCAAAGCGAAATAAAATGGACCGAAAATTGCCTGTTGAATATTATTGGTTGTATTTTTAAACAGTTTGAATATTTTGGAAGTGAAATATGAAAGGTGAATATGGATTATTGAATTTTTAATAATGAAAAGGTGTTTGAAATGTTTTTAATTGAAATATTCACAACTTAAATATTCAACCATGTTGAATTTCAGCCCATAAAAATGTAAGCACTAAAAATACAATGCATTAAAATGCAAGCATGGTTAATGCAATGCCTATTTTTTTTCAAGTAGTGCAATTCAACAGGCTTTTTATTTCAAAAACATTTGACATTATTCTACTTCCATATTTACTGTACAAATTATATCCCCTAATCTGAAACCTCCCATTACAGAAAATGTTCTGCATTATGTATGATTTACAAGCTGTTTTCCTTGTGGGGACCAAAAAAATGTCCCCATAAGATCAATAAGCAGGTGAGTTTGATCAAGGTTGCTGCTAAACTCTGCAGGAAAATAGACCTCGAGGACCAGAGTTGAGAACCCCTGCCCTACACATTGATTGCAAATGTTCTGATTCTTTATTATTGTTGGGTAATTGTCACGGATCTGCCAGGCTGTCACATCAGCCATTCACACAGCACACCTTCACCAGAGTACTGAACACTCACACCTGCACTTCATCTGCACCATCATCAAGCCAGCTACAAAAGCACACACCTCGTCTCACATCATTGTCTGGTCTTGTTTCTATGAAGTGCTTACCTGTTCTCCAGCGTTGGTACTCCAGTGTATTCCTCTCCTGTGTTCTCCTGTCATCATCCTGCATACTCACCAAACACGAAGAGGTGTGTGCGTCCATCCAGCCATCCGTCCAACTATCCATGATCTCCTGCACCTGTAAAACAAGGAAGGTCTTCGTTACTAAGCTTTACTCATTCTTCAAAGTCTATTTGAACTGCATACTCATCCGTATTCTCCATTCTGCTCAGTGCTGTTAATAAAGCTCACATTTCAATGTATTTCTTTGTGTCTGGATCTGCATTCTGTAACAGGTAACACTTTACAATAAGGCTTTATTAGTTAATTCACTATAGTTAACATAAACTGACAATGGACAATACTCCTAAAGCAGTTATTAATCTTGGTTAATGTTCATTTCAACATTTAATAACACATTATTAAATTCAGAAGGATTTAATGGACCTGAGCTAACATGAACTAACAATGATCAGTTGTATTTTTTTTAAACTAATGTTAACAAAGAATAACTATGGTAACAGATGTAGCTTTTGCTCAATGTTAATGTTGGTTAATGCATTAACTGACTTTACCTTATTGTAAAGTGTTACCTATTGTTCTTTATAATTCTTTATAACACTTGAATCAGTTTAAAACATTTGTTTACTTTATGTAGTTTTTGTGTGCATTACTTTATTGGATCACTATAAAACGCTCATTTCAATATCGTGATAATACCATATATATTCGGTCAAATTCCTAAAAAAAAAAACAATAATAATATAAATGTCCATGGGAAAATGTGGGTCCCATGGCCAAACCAGTTGAGAACTGCTGGTCCAGTATAAGGGACAATTTCAGATACAGCCGTAGTGTCTTAGTGACTGTTCAAAGTCTTGTTTGTTGAATTTTTCCAGTTGTAAATATTGTAAAAAAAAAAAAAAAAAAAAAAAAAAATCAGCTTGCCCATTTATTTGTAATTTTACTGATAATGGCAGTAATTCTGAATTTAATATCTTTGTTACTGTGAAGATGTTTCATTCAAAAGGAATCGATAAAACAAAACTCTTTAATAATTATGTGGCCAAGACACAAACTGAAAAGATATATTGAAGCTCTACAACTATGATGTCACAGAGACATTCTATAGAACTCTCCTGAGCAAAAGTCCCACAAAGACACAATCCTGAGGAGACTTTAATCAGAGTTTGAGGAGAGAAGACTGAATACATTTACAGTCCTGAGAGAACATGGAGAACATAAGAGCAACAGCCTTTGACGTGTTTGATGAAGCACGTTTACTGGGCGAACACACTGACTTGATCATCAAGTCAAATGACAGAGAATTTCAAGTGCACAAGATCATCATGTGTGGCTGCAGCTCCTACTTTAGGTGAGAAGAAGCATTTGAACTGCAATTGTGTGCAAATTACCTAGAAATGATTATAATTATATACATCATTTCCACTGCCAACATTATACGGTTGAAACTGCCTAAGTCCAAATATATAAATGCATGAAAATGAATGAGTGTATTGCCAGAAAAAAGAATGTAACTATGATATTCTTGAAATTTTATTCTGGAAGTGGCTATGAATGAAGTTTTACCCAGCATTTCAAATTTAATATAGGAAACTGCATTGGCATCTGCAAGTTGACAGAGGACTTTTCCTCCTGCTCAAAGCTCCGCTGTAAAGCACAGCACTACATCCTGCAGCACTTTGAGGAGGTTCTGCACGTACCTGAGGAGTTCCTGGAGCTCTTCCTGGAACAGCTGGAGGCAGACATGGGGACTTGTGACTTGGTGACTTGGACTCGAGTCGCTATTTTTATGACTTGTGACTTGACTTGACAAAAAATAAAATACTTGAGACTTGACTCGGACTTGGAAGTTAAAGACTCGGGACTTGACATGACTTGAGACACGATGACTTGAATGACTTGAGTGTTAATCACATCATGTTTTCAGTTTGAATATAAAATATAGAAATTATTTTTAAAAATCAAGTTGATTACCCAGCTGGAGCGCAGGCTGAGAATAGCGTTGTCATGACTGGATCATGAAACTATCATCAGTCATGCCCTCTCGTACCTTACGCACACCACGCCCACTTAGATCAGATATCACATCAACATGTCAGCCGGAGGGGTACCGAGGGTCATCGCTTTCGGCTTCAAGAATTGTTCACAAGATGGCAAAAGACGAACAGCGCTGTAACGTAAATGCCTCTGGGTTAATGCGAATTAGCTCAAGAATATAGGGAATTTTGGCAATATTAATATTTATAACGCATGGTCATAATTCATAAATCGCATATGCATTTACTTTATCAATTATAGGAAATGCCTCGTTCTGTACTGTCTGATCATTACAGTTAAGAAGAAGTATTCCTGTTTACAAAACTCCAAGAGAGTTTATCTTCTGCCCATGAAGACAAAACCTCTTTGGGTTTATAAATTAAAACTACTCAAAGTAGTTTTATAATATAGAGCCTGTAGCTTTATAGATCTTTTGTTTCATTGACTTTATAAAAAGTGGGTTTTCAAACACAGAGACAGTTAAAAGTATAAATGGGTTTATTAATAAAATGGCACACGCTAGAGATTATAAGCTACAAATATAAACGTACGTAAAATGCAAACGATAAAACAGACAAACATTTAACCGAACAAAAACATGAAATGAAAGAAAGAAAGAAATAAAGAGTTAAGAGATAGAGGGTAACTTAATTCACAGACCTACAAGCTAAACACCAGGAATCAGCTGTTAGAGAGAACGATACTTGCGAGATGTGGTACTCTTTCAGTGTGATGCTGCAAAGGGGACGCGCGCGTGCGCGTGTCCGGCTGGTTTGCGTCTAGCTTTGTCTTCTGGGTCGTTTCGCAAAACGATGTAAAGGCTCACTTGAATTTAACGTTACCGAGAAAGTTCAGATTCGTCTCCCGGGATGGGAGAGGCTGGAAATCTTAGTTGCAAAGACCGGCTGTTACGACTCGAACATGGGTTCGTTCGATGGAGAAGGCCAGGGCCTCCTTCAGATGTTCCTTGGAGAAACGCTGCGCCGAGGAAGAGGGTCCAGAGAAGTTGGATGAGTTGAGTTGGAAGAGAGAGAGAGATGAGAGAAGGTTTTGGACTTTTATCAGTGTCCCAGGTGCCGTCCCCTCCTTCGTGTAGGACGAATCAGCTGTCGAGATTTTTCGAGCGGGAAGATTCCTTTGTCCGGTTAGACACGCCCACTCGAATGAGTCATGATTGACTTTAACTGGAGAGGATTTTCTCCAGACATATGAACTTATAAAACAATGCGCATCACTGAATTCTGCTATCGGAATTCAACTCCGTTAGCTGGAGAGGATTACAGAGATATCAAAAATAGAATCTAGGCGTTGTAGCCATGCAACGATACATTATTATGCATTTGTATAGGCAATAGCAGTTCTATTAATGTCACAAATAGGACATATGCTTTCCTATGGTTTACACACACCTCTTAACACACAAATTTACATATTTAGTACCTTTAAGAGTGACTTTATGGGTAAAAGTCCTTTTCTGTAGGGGGTTTCTGTTTCACAGTCCAGAGTGTGTTTGTATGTGTGTGTGTTGGAATGTTGCGACCCTGTTATCTCATGCATAGGGCTGGATAGCTCTGTGGTCAAATTTTATGACCTGCCAATGAGCTCGGGTTACGGAATGCGATTCTACTGGGAGAACATCCTTCAAAAATACATTTCAGATCCAAACACTCGAAGATCAGAACTATATGATCAAAACGACATTAATCACACATACATTCAGGGAGTTCAGATACCAGTCTGAGTTACACACATTTTAAGTTAAACACAAAAGGATGTTGGTGTGTGTGTGTGTGTGTGTGTACGTGTGTGTGTGTTCTGGAATGTCACGAGTCTGTGAGGTTGTAAAAGTCACAGGGAGTCCAGAGCTGAAATGGGGGTTTTAGAGGGGATTCTAAGAAAACAGGGTTTCCTTATGTGACTCAAATGTCCCTCGGGGGAGCCACAAAGATGCAATTTTGACCGTTCAAGCAGACTTGGAGATCAGGATTTACTAATTTGAACAGCATGTGACCGCATGTCATAGTCATTGTCGTTACAGCGCTTTGCAAGACATGCAACATTAACAGCCATTCTGCCCAGTAAGTGCTTGTCAATTTGTTAATGTTATCTGGTTAGTTGGTAGTTAGCTAATGTAATAATAGCTAAAGTAGCCATAAGGTTTTATCAGCGATTTCAGGCCCAAAAAAGGCCCAAATATAAATGATCACATTCATCTAATCTTTCCTAACGATGAGTGAGTGTGTGTGTGTGTGTGTGTGTGTGTGTGTGTGTGTGTGTGTGTGTGTGTGTGTGTGTGTGTGTGTGTGTGTGTGTGAGAGAGAGAGAGAGAGAGAGAGAGAGAGAGAGAGAGAGAGTGTGTGAGAGTGAGTGTGTGTGAGAGAGAGGAGAAATGTAACAAAGTTTAATGTTGTAAGTAAACTGTGTTTGAGAGAGAGAGAGAGAGAGAGAGAGAGGGAGGTGTTCAGAGAGGAGTCTGTTGGATGTTAAGCTGTTATTTGTTTTATGGACTCAATGTTGACAATTTAAAACATTTCAAACACTGTTGGCAGAAGTGAAAAATAAATAATTTTATTAGTTACAATTTTGTTTGATTCCATGATGTATTTTACTGAACATGAGTATTTACAATGCAAATCCAAATTATTGTAATTTACTGACAGTTAGGCTACTTATATCTTGTCTTTTCACTTTATTAAGATCAGATTCTGCAGGTAAAATTACAATAATAAGGTGACTTGACTTGACTTGACTTGACATAGCCTGTGACTTGACTTGACTTGCCCAAGAAAAAAATACTTGGGACTAACTTGAGACTTGAAGGTTAAGACTTGAGACTTACTTGAGACTTACACATGTGTGACTTGGTCCCATCTCTGTGAAAATCCTGTCATCATTTACTCACCCTCAAGTTGTTCCAATCCTGTAGGGTTTCTCTGTCCTGCTGAACACAACATAAGATATTTTGAAGAGTATCGGTAACCAAACAGTTGATTGACCCCACTGACATCCATCATATTTTTTACCCCCATACTATGGAGGTCAATGGGGTCCATCAACTGTTTGGTTACCGATACTCTTCAAAATATCTTATTTTGTGTTCAGCAGGAGAAAGAAACTCATACAGGGCCATGAACTATTTGTTTGGGTGAACTATTCCTTTAAAAGTACTGAACTGAAAGAAGGTCATGTGTGTTTTGGTGATTAAACCAAATGTTCCGTTACATATTACAATCATCTTGTGTTTTGAAACATTGATTATGTGGACTGAAAATGTGCATAACTGTAATGAAAGCATGGATCAGGTTTTGAAAGAATGACTAGCTGGGTTACAAGTGTGATCAGTTTGGATTTTTTTAGCTAAGAGTTTTGAAAATTGTAAAAATTGTATAAATACTTTTTTTTTACTAAAACAAGAGAAATTATCAAGACGAAAATATAGCAACGAAAAAACATCCTGCAATTATAAATGCTTAACAACATCATTTACCAATAAAGCCATTATCTGCAGTATATTTATCTATATAAAACGGGTAGTTCCAGTCCTTGGTTCTGATTAACGTTAGTGGGGTTTTTTCCAGATAAAACACGGCAATGATCGCTTCAATGGTTCAACATTTCACTGCACAACACCCCTAGCAACCATCTTAGCAACATAAACATAAACTTCTCATTGATATTGTTCATTGAAGCTTATAGAGTAGAGTATTACGAGAGTACCTGCATTTACAGTAGATATAGTCATATATTCATAATAAAAATCTGTTTGAATGTCCGCTGCAATATCTTGAACTTTTAACAGTTAAGGGGTTTTCCCGTGCCCTGACACCCTAGTCATTGACAGACTGTCTCATAAAGACAGTCTTTGCCGCCATCTAATGGCGAAATAATGTAAATATAGTTGTTCCTACCTCTGATGTCGCGCGATGCAGCAGATTCACTTCTCCACACTGCATTCACTCACCGAACTCTTGACTGAGTGCTTATGACGTCACAAAGGCCGCGCCAGAACTCCTGAGGATGGAAATGGTTATTATTTAAATGTTCTAGTTGTTGATTCAAACAATTACATGAACCTTTTTTTTTTTTTTTTTTTTTTATCACGTGTGAATGTTTTAAATTACTTTTATATATAGATTTTGATTTACCCTGCCAGCTCTAGACTTTCAATCTAAAACTATGAAAATTCATTGTAAAACTAAAATAAATAAATATATAACATTTGAATAGCCTATTTATCAAGTGAAAATGATTTCTTAAAAAGTTATTGTTTCCAGTTACCAAAGAGCCAACAAAATGAAATGAGGTGAACAGTATACTGTACATAAAAACCAGGTACATTTCACATATAAAATATTTTTATTCTGCTGTTTTTGTCAAATTATGCACAAATAAAAAGATAATTTGTTAGTAGTTAATATAAAATATTATTGGTTTGTATTCATTCACCATCGTCAATTTCAACACTGAATATTATCAAAAAGAATACATATTATTTTTTTAGTTGGCCCATTGACTTCAATTTTAAAACATGTTTGCTCAACTAGTTTCATAGTTCATTCAACTGAGAAGTTTTATTTAGTCCAACATTTAGAAATCTAGTGTGAAGATTCTGTCAATTACAAATGACAAAAAACTGTTTATTGTTTATCATTTTATTTGTTACATGTTATATGATAATAGGAATAGTTGTTGAATTAGTTACTAAGCAATTTTATACTGACGCTGCTAACATAAAATACTTAACTGCCAAAAGATACATACAATTATTTGCATTTAAAGCACACAAAAAAAGAAAAAAACGTTTTTTTTTTCTCAGCATGGAATAGTTCAATCAACAGATGCTTGACATACGCATGTTGAAATACAAATACAAAATTAAAATGTAGTCGACTGAAATGTGCTTAAACACTACCGATTTGTTTATATACAAACTCTTCAAAAAATGTCATCTTAAAAAATGAAAATGTACAGTTCACTTCACCTCTGAACCGTTACGAGCATCAAGACACCGTTATAGACTTAAAGCAACATCCAGTCTAAAGAGTCTATTTAGTCAGTTACAAAATCTATCCCCCGGTTTCACAGACGAGGCTTAAACTAGTCCCAGAATAAAATGCATGTTTGGGCTGTTTTAACTGAAAGCAACTTGCACAGACGTATCTTATAATATGTCAGTGTCATTGTTTTGTCTCAACATACACATCGGTAATGTTTTTTTCTAAGGCACATTTATAAAAGGTACTTAAATGTCCTAATTGAACTAAGGCCTAATCCTGGCTTAGTCTAAGCCCTGTCTGTGAAACCAGGCCTAAATTTACTGACAAATTTCCTGAATAAAGACTGAAAACCAATTAAGTATAAACTGTCTTTTACATTAAAATGTACAAAAACCCGTTGCTATAAGCATACTTACCATACTCAACTACATTAAAGATCATGATGTTTAATGTCAGAAATGTCAGACTTTAATCTGCAGGAAAACTAGGCTAGATCTGGTTGTGCTGAAGCTCTCTCTCACTCCTGATGTTCAAAACAAACAGTCAACACTTTGTTAAAACTTCGCTCAGCCCAAAAGACCGGGACAGGAGAAGGAGAAGGACCAGGACACTAAAAGTGTTTGTAGAATAATCTTAATTACTTCTCAATGCTCAGTCGGACTTCATCTGACCAGCACAAATTCAACAAGTGTTCATGAAGACAATGGGAAATTACTGCTTCACAACATCATCCCGTGACGTTAAACACCTTCAAATTGAGACATATTTGTACAACACAGCACAAAACATACAGTAAAATTTGAGAAAAATAATGTAAAGAAAAAAATGACTGATATAGAAAGTAATATGACAGAGATAAAGTAATATGAAAAAAGATTTCAAATAGCATGAATGAAGGGCAATGCAGATGTATGTTTGCTCTCTTAAAGGGGTCATCGGATGCCCATTTTCCACAAGTTGGTATGATTCTTTAGGGTCTTCATGTAAAGTGTGTAACGTATACTAAAATTCCTCAATGGGTGTGTAAAACAACACCCTTTTTACCTCCTCCAAAACAGCTCTGTTCACAGCGACCCGTTTCGGTGCATGTCTCTTTAAATGATAATGAGCAACTGCTCACCCATGAGGGGTGTCCACCATAGACAGTATAAGAAGTGGACAGAGCCATCTCATTGGAACTCAATTGAGACAAGTGAAGGCCATTTTTAGCGATTTTTTTGGACTTCCGTTCCTGACGCGCAGACTCAAACCGAGCTTGACGACGTAGATGTGACGTGAGCAACCCGTCTGTCTTCTAGTGGCTGTGGCATGAGAAATCTGAATCATTCCCTTCCGAATCTTGCAGAGACGGAGAGCGTGAGTAGGAGGCAGGGCCGGAGTGGGGCCACTTTTCAGCCCGGGAGTTTCAGGCCTAAGACCGGCCCACTTTTTCCATGGTGGAATTCCAAATATTAGCACTTTTTCCAAATTGGATAAATGACAGTTCAGCTCTTACTATTGTGTAGTTTGTATTAATGCCATGGTTCAACAAATAATGTAAAGGTTAAATAATAATTCACTTATAAGAAGCAATTGCGACTTTATTTCACACAATTCTGACTATATATCTTGCAATTCTGACTTTATAACATGCAATTGCGACTTTATTTCACGCAATTCTGACTTTATATCTCGCAATTCTGAGAAATAATGACAGAATTGCAAGATGTAAACTCGCAATTGTGAGATAAAAAGTCGCAATTATCTTTTAAAAATGTTTTATTCTGTGGCGGAAACAAGCTTCCATACCTTCTGGCCTCTTCCTCCCATCCATCCTCCCTGACGCGTACCGTTACGGTAGGGCCGGCCCAGCTATCGGTAGGCGCCGGCGGTGCCGCGGTAGGCGGTAGCCTACCTGAGAAAACGTTTTGGAAAAGACGGGCTATGGATCCAACCAACTCTATAGGAGGGGAGGGGAGAACTCCCTCACATGGTACAACCCATGCAGAGGCTGCGCGCTGCGGTGTCAGAATGCGGAACGTGTGTAGCCTAATGTAACTAACGTGACAAATGTAAAAAAAAAAAAAAATAAAAAAAATCCTCGACCGGCCCAAAAGTGAAGCGGCCCACCGGGAATTCTCTCGATTCTCCCGATTACCCACCCCGGGCCTGGTAGGTATTCTGATTCATTATTTTGTCATTTTGCCTCCATGTCCTCCCGATTGCCCGCGAGCTTCTCCTCCTGTCCATACGGTAATCTCTCTACTGTGCGACAGAGAGTCGCGTGGTTATGACGCAATCTTTAGCCTACTTTTACAAAAACTGCTTCTACGGGGCCATAACATAAGCTACAAGGTAATGGAGCATTTTATACATTGTTGTGTTTCTTTAGAAATAAATAATGGACAAATGGAGTCTTTAAACGCCTCAGATGTGAAGTTATTCGCTGTCAAAGTGACGCCAAAATGAATGGGAGTCAATGGGATGCTAACAGCAGGTGAAGTTCTGCTACAAGATGGTGGCACGCGGCCGGCTTCAACTTCCGGTCGACTTCCTTCCCGCTTGGTGTCCACACAAGACATTTTTAAGTGTTGCCTTGGGCCCAGTTTACACGTACATGGTTATTTTGAAAAACGGAGACATTTCCCTTCGTTTGCGCCCTTCGTTTACACGCAAATGGAGAATTCGCCTCTGAAACCGATTATTTCTAAAAACTCCGGCCAGAGTGGAGATTTAGAAAATCTTCGTTTGCATGTAAACTGAGACAAACGGATGTTTAGGCAGCCAACGTCACAGTGTGCCAGAGCTCGCACCTACGCCAAAAGTGCGACCTATGTTTACATTTTCATTTGGCTTTGGTGATCATGGAAGCGTTCAGAGTAGCAGTCACATTTATGTTGGTGCAAACTCTTTTCGTGTGTTTGCATTTGCAAATACAGCTGCTCCATTATGTCGAGGAGCAGAGACGAATGAGTGCTCGGAGGTCAGCAATTTTGCAACAACTTCTCCTCCCTCCAACACGAAGAACCAGTCCGCGTCACCGCCAGCGTCGCCGGTTTTGGGTCCGACCTGGGCGAACTGCTGTCTGGTGGGAGAACTTCGAAAATGAAGATGTTGTCCCGGATGAGTGGCGTGAAAATTGTAGGATGTCAAGGTCATCGCTGCTGTCACTCTCCGAATTGCTGCGTCCCTACATCGAGGCTGAGACGACCGTCATGCGGTTCCCTGTCGCCTGCACCTTGTATTACCTGTCCGACGAGGGTAGACTGCGCAAGACAGCCAACGTTATGCCAACATAAATGTGTGTTGGCAGTGTGTGTACACAACCACCCTATAATGATAAAAATCCACCCAGTGCTTTTTTTATAATCCCAATAAATCATAAGCACTGTCTCAGAACAAGCCGTTCTCAGATTCGCGGCAATGTGACGTCACTTTGCACAGGCCCCTCCCACGACTGTTGATTGACACTGCAGTTTGAGCATAGACCCGCCCTGAGGGAGCGGGACACAGTCCACCATTGTTTTGACGCTTGAGCAGCTGTAGACTAGCCTGACTACGTCAGACTTCGTACTTCCGCTCAATTTCAGTTCGCTTCTGTACTCAGTCTGAGATAGCGACCTATCTCTCAGTTTTCCTCCGGCCTCAAAACAGCCGGCCAATCAACGAACAGAGGGCGGGCTGAGAGCCGTGACATAGACGCTGATTGTACCGTGGATGCGGAGATTTACTTCACATAATCTGCAAAAGTCGTTCACAGCCATGTTCACTCCGGTATTTCGCTCGATGGTTTTGTTTTCACATCATACATGTGTTTACAGTGGAAGTTCGATGCGGCTGAGCCAGCGCATAACACACGTCATAACCAAACATTATGTGATTGGCTTACGGGTAACCAATGATTTAAAACTTCAGACAAGCGCCCAGGCTAGCTAGTTTTACCAGGCTAGCTGTAGACAAGAATGTCTTCTAAGTGATTGAGGGTTTTTGTTGTTGGATGTAAGAATGAACATAGCAGTCTTCATTTACTCCCGTTGTTCCTCGAGGATGGATCTCACCAACTGTTCGTGATCCAGTTTACAGTCTCTGGAGCGACAGGCCTAACGTTACTGATCACGGCAGAAATGAAAGTGGGAAGCGCGCACTTTATGACAGCTCATCGAGTAGTTTTACGGATATACAGTGTACCAGTTTAGGTACACAAAGGCTGCCCGCTGCTCTGGGTGTGTGTATCCACGTTTGCAGTGTGTGTGTGTTAACTACTCACTACTCTGCTCCTAATGTGTGTGCATTAACTTGGATGGGTTAAATGCAGAGGTCAAATTCCAAGTATGGGTTACCATACTTGGCCGTCATGTGTCACTTTCACTTTCACTTTCACTTTATTAAAGGCACACTATGCAGCTTTCCGTTTTTGTCAAACAGCGACCCCTAGAGTCGCTGTGGAGTACTTGTATTTAATATTACTGTCGCCACTCGCGCAGAGCCGTCTCTGCACTCACGGCCTGATCCCTTCCGCCCTCTATACCGGTACCTGTTCAGTAGGATGGAGGCTGTAATGAGTGGAAATAAGGTGTGGCCCCTTTAAGAGCTGCGCGCGCCCTGTTGAACTGTCGGTAGTCTGTATTGTATGTGCACCTCGAACACCCCCATGTATGCGGGTTATTTCAGTTTGATGCTCATTCTTATCTTACTTTTGTTTATCAAGTAAAGCTGTGGATGGTAGAATGGGTGACAAACAGTTACACGAGTTCGATTGGGGAATAAAGTGCAAGTTGTGAGATGCCAATCGCCTCCGTGAGTCTGTCTGGCCTCTGTAATAACTTCATATGTGAGCTATCCCTATTTCTCCTCCTGACACAACGCATTACAAAGCGTTGGACATCGAACAGGCACAGATAAGCTCTGAAGATGTCTACTAGTCCATCAACAAGAACGATATTTACTCGAGTCTGACTCCTTGCTCGGTCAGTCTGCCGTTTCCTCTTTCTTTGGTCCTCCGACAAACCTTTCCTAGCTTTCTGCTTCTTTTTTACCGGTTCAGCCATGACGAAAGTGTGAAGAACTCAGTATCTAACGTTACCTTTTTCTACGTGTACGTGTGCACAGTGCAGTGCCATAAAGCAATTCGTTACAACGCGAGACCTGATATCAAGCGATACACGCCCGCCGGCCCAAAGTTGCAAGGGTGGTTTTTCGGCTCACAGGCGCTTGGGGAGTGCGAGACGACCACCATTCAACCCGAAATAAGTCATATAACTATTCCAATGACTCCGAAGCTGTTCGGTTAAAGTAAAAAAGTTACTTAGTTCACCTTTAAGCACAGACTGAAAAGGTGTGTATATATTTGTTTACTGTTAGTTGTAACGAGTGTTTTGTGTACTTCGCTGTGTATGTTCCATGCTAATGAAAGGGAGAGAGAGAGTTTTGGATAAGACTTAAATGCTCACATCTTATACTGTTTTTATTTAGCTGCTCTTACAGTGATTTTCTGGAGTAAAACTAACGCTTCATCTTTTGTGTGATGTACAATAAACTTAATCGAACTCATCAGTATATTTTGGTCATCATTCGGACGAGGTCTGCTACAGCAGGCTTGTATTAATAGTGGATAAAAGCAGATGACAAATAAGTTATAACCATAATTAAGCTAAACTATACCTGTTCAATCTCCATACAGTATATATTCTCTGGCTCTGTGGGCATTATTGCCCGACTCCGAGTCGAAATGAACACCACTAATGAGAGTTTCTGTTTTGATATTATCAGATGAGATTGTCCTGGCTCTGAGCGCAAGCTCGTAAGGCTCCACCCTTTGGGCGGCAGCAGCAGCTCATTTGCATTTAAAGGGATACACACTAAAATGGTGTGTTTTTCTGAGCCCCCAAAAAATGACAATTTAAACATGCTGTAAAAAAAATATCTGTTGGGTATTTTGACCTAAAACTTCACATACATACTCTGGGGACATCAGAGACTTATTTTACATCTTGTGAAAAGGGTCATAATAGGTGCCCTGTAAGCATAAATACTGTTAAGGAAGTTTGTAGTAGACTAATTTACACACACACACACACACACACACACACACACACACACACACACACACACACACACACACACACACTTCATGTTTTATGGGGATTTTCCATAGAAATAATGATTTGTTTTACTGTACAAATTATATCCCCTAATCTGAAACCTCCCATTACAGAAAATGTTCTGCATTATGTATGATTTACAAGCTGTTTTCCTTGTGGGGACCAAAAAAATGTCCCCATAAGATCAATAAGCAGGTGAGTTTGATCAAGGTTGCTGCTAAACTCTGCAGGAAAATAGACCTCGAGGACCAGAGTTGAGAACCCCTGCCCTACACATTGATTGCAAATGTTCTGATTCTTTATTATTGTTGGGTAATTGTCACAGATCTGCCAGGCTGTCACATCAGCCATTCACACAGCACACCTTCACCAGAGTACTGAACACTCACACCTGCACTTCATCTGCACCATCATCAAGCCAGCTACAAAAGCACACACCTCGTCTCACATCATTGTCTGGTCTTGTTTCTATGAAGTGCTTACCTGTTCTCCAGCGTTGGTACTCCAGTGTATTCCTCTCGTGTGTTCTCCTGTCATCATCCTGCATCCAGCCATCCGTCCAACTATCCATGATCTCCTGCACCTGTAAAACAAGGAAGGTCTTTGTTACTAAGCTTTACTCATTCTTCAAAGTCTATTTGAACTGCATACTCATCCGTATTCTCCATTCTGCTCAGTGCTGTTAATAAAGCTCACATTTCAATGTATTTCTTTGTGTCTGGATCTGCATTCTGTAACAGGTAACACTTTACAATAAGGCTTTATTAGTTAATTCACTATAGTTAACATAAACTGACAATGGACAATACTCCTAAAGCAGTTATTAATCTTGGTTAATGTTCATTTCAACATGTAATAACACATTATTAAATTCAGAAGGATTTAATGGACCTGAGCTAACATGAACTAACAATGATCAGTTGTATTTTTTTTAAACTAATGTTAACAAAGAATAACTATGGTAACAGATGTAGCTTTTGCTCAATGTTAATGTTGGTTAATGCATTAACTGACTTTACCTTATTGTAAAGTGTTACCTATTGTTCTTTATAATTCTTTATTACACTTGAATCAGTTTAAAACATTTGTTTACTTTATGTAGTTTTTGGGTAATATATAAAACCTGTTATTGTTTGAAAACGCTCATTTCAATATCGTGATAATACCATATATATTCGGTCAAATTCCTAAAAAAAAACCCAATAATAATATTAATGTCCATGGGAAAATGTGGGTCCCATGGCCAAACCAGTTGAGAACTGCTGGTCCAGTATAAGGGACAATTTCAGATACAGCCGTAGTGTCTTAGTGACTGTTCAAAGTCTTGTTTGTTGTAAATATTTGTAAAAAAAAAAAAAGAAAAAAAAATCAGCTTGCCAATTTATTTGTAATTTTACTTATTATGGCAGTAATTCTGAATTTAATATCTTTGTTACTGTGAAGATGTTTCATTCAAAAGGAATCGATAAAACAAAACTCTTTAATAATTATGTGGACAAGACTGAAAAGATATATTGAAGCTCTACAACTATGATGTCACAGAGACATTCTATAGAACTCTCCTGAGCAAAAGTCCCACAAAGACACAATCCTGAGGAGACTTTAATCAGAGTTTGAGGAGAGAAGACTGAATACATTTACAGTCCTGAGAGAACATGGAGAACATAAGAGCAACAGCCTTTGACGTGTTTGATGAAGCACGTTTACTGGGCGAACACACTGACTTGATCATCAAGTCAAATGACAGAGAATTTCAAGTGCACAAGATCATCATGTGTGGCTGCAGCTCCTACTTTAGGTGAGAAGAAGCATTTGAACTGCAATTGTGTGCAAATTACCTAGAAATGATTATAATTATATACATCATTTCCACTGCCAACATTATACGGTTGAAACTGCCTAAGTCCAAATATATAAATGCATGAAAATGAATGAGTGTATTGCCAGAAAAAAGAATGTAACTATGATATCTAGGCAAACACATTCTTGAAATTTTATTCTGGAAGTGGCTATGAATGAAGTTTTACCCAGCATTTCAAATTTAATATAGGAAACTGCATTGGCATCTGCAAGTTGACAGAGGACTTTTCCTCCTGCTCAAAGCTCCGCTGTAAAGCACAGCACTACATCCTGCAGCACTTTGAGGAGGTTCTGCACGTACCTGAGGAGTTCCTGGAGCTCTTCCTGGAACAGCTGGAGGCAGACATGGGGACTTGTGACTTGGTGACTTGGACTCGAGTCGCTATTTTTATGACTTGTGACTTGACTTGACAAAAAATAAAATACTTGAGACTTGACTCGGACTTGGAAGTTAAAGACTCGGGACTTGACATGACTTGAGACACGATGACTTGAATGACTTGAGTGTTAATCACATCATGTTTTCAGTTTGAATATAAAATATAGAAATTATTTTTAAAAATCAAGTTGATTACCCAGCTGGAGCGCAGGCTGAGAATAGCGTTGTCATGACTGGATCATGAAACTATCATCAGTCATGCCCTCTCGTACCTTACGCACACCACGCCCACTTAGATCAGATATCACATCAACATGTCAGCCGGAGGGGTACCGAGGGTCATCGCTTTCGGCTTCAAGAATTGTTCACAAGATGGCAAAAGACGAACAGCGCTTTGCAAGACATGCAACATTAACAGCCATTCTGCCCAGTAAGTGCTTGTCAATTTGTTAATGTTATCTGGTTAGTTGGTAGTTAGCTAATGTAATAATAGCTAAAGTAGCCATAAGGTTTTATCAGCGATTTCAGGCCCAAAAAAGGCCCAAATATAAATGATCACATTCATCTAATCTTTCCTAACGATGAGTGTGTGTGTGTGTGTGTGTGTGTGTGTGTGTGTGTGTGTGTGTGTGTGTGTGTGTGTGTGTGTGTGTGTGAGAGAGAGAGAGAGAGAGAGAGAGAGTGTGTGAGAGTGAGTGTGTGTGAGAGAGAGGAGAAATGTAACAAAGTTTAATGTTGTAAGTAAACTGTGTTTGAGAGAGAGAGAGAGAGAGAGGGAGGTGTTCAGAGAGGAGTCTGTTGGATGTTAAGCTGTTATTTGTTTTATGGACTCAATGTTGACAATTTAAAACATTTCAAACACTGTTGGCAGAAGTGAAAAATACATAATTTTATGAAGTTACAATTTTGTTTGATTCCATGATGTATTTTACTGAACATGAGAATTTACAATGCAAATCCAAATTCTTGTAATTTACTGACAGTTAGGCTACTTATATCTTGTCTTTTCACTTTATTAAGATCAGATTCTGCAGGTAAAATTACAATAATAAGGTGACTTGACTTGGACTTGACTTGACCTACTACAGGACTTGACTTGACTTGACATAGCCTGTGACTTGACTTGACTTGACTTGACTTGACTTGACTTGACTTGCCCAAGAAAAAAATACTTGGGACTAACTTGAGACTTGAAGGTTAAGACTTGAGACTTACTTGAGACTTACACATGTGTGACTTGGTCCCATCTCTGTGAAAATCCTGTCATCATTTACTCACCCTCAAGTTGTTCCAATCCTGTAGGGTTTCTCTGTCCTGCTGAACACAACATAAGATATTTTGAAGAGTATCGGTAACCAAACAGTTGATTGACCCCACTGACATCCATCATATTTTTTACCCCCATACTATGGAGGTCAATGGGGTCCATCAACTGTTTGGTTACCGATACTCTTCAAAATATCTTATTTTGTGTTCAGCAGGAGAAAGAAACTCATACAGGGCCATGAACTATTTGTTTGGTGTTTACTATTCCTTTAAAAGTACTAAACTGAAAGAAGGTCATGTGTATTTTGGTGATTAAACCAAATGTTCCGTTACATATTACAATCATCTTGTGTTTTGAAACATTGATTATGTGGACTGAAAATGTGCATAACTGTAATGAAAGCATGGATCAGGTTTTGAAAGAATGACTAGCTGGGTTACAAGTGTGATCAGTTTGGATTTTTTTAGCTAAGAGTTTTGAAAATTGTAAAAATTTAATAAATACTTTTTTTTTACTAAAACAAGAGAAATTATCAAGACGAAAATATAGCAACGAAAAAACATCCTGCAATTATAAATGCTTAACAACATCATTTACCAATAAAGCCATTATCTGCAGTATATTTATCTATATAAAACGGCAGTAACGTGCGGGAAAATCTTGTCATGGGTAGGCTTGCAATTCTGACTTTATAACATGCAATTGCGACTTTATTTCACGCAATTGCGACTTTATTTCACGCAATTCTGACTTTATATCTTGCAATTCTGACTTTATATCTCGCAATTCTGACTTTATATCTCGCAATTCTGACTTTATTTCACGCAATTCTGACTTTATATCTTGCAATTGTGAGAAATAATGACAGAATTGCGAGTTGTAAACTCGCAATTGTGAGATAAAAAGTCGCAATTATCTTTTAAAATGTTTTATTCTGTGGCAGAAACATGCTTCCATACCTCCTGGCCTCTTCCTCCCATCCATCCTCCCTGACTCGTACCGTTACGGTAGGGCCAGCCCAGCTATCGGTAGGCGCCGGCGGTGCCGCGGTAGCCTACCTGAGAAAACGTTTTGGAAAAGACGGGCTATGGACCCAACCAACTCTATAGGAGGGTAGGGGAGAACTCCCTCACATGGTACAACCCATGCAGAGGCTGAGCGCTACGGTGTCAGAATGCAGAACGTGTGTATAAAAAAAATATATATATTCCTCGACCGGCCCAAAAGTGAAGTGGCCCACCGGGAATTCTCCCGATTCTCCCGATTACCCACCCCGGGCCTGTTGACAGCCAACGCTAGGCGCCGCTAGATGCTAAGTATCGGGAAGCGCGGATTGAGTGAGACCGAGTGGATCACATGACATGAAGCAAGCTCGGTCTCTGCCTCAATGTTGATAATTCAAGACAGCATGAGAACTGACTGCGCATGCGCAAATCTACGTAAACTACGTTCTATGGACCAAAGAGGCACTGCTAACCTCTGCCTCAATGGCCATGGCCTTGAATTTCCTGCATGAAACAATGGTTTTAGGAGCAAACAATGGCAAAATGAGTATATTATATGTGTATTCCTGAACATTTTTGTTACAAAAATTAATATTTGGAATAAAATAAATGCAATTAATAATGTGGTGAATTAATAAAGCTCTTGGAATTAATAAATGAATTAATAAATGCAAAAATGTCAACATTTCCTTTGGTGAGGCCCTGCCTACCCTGACCGCACGTCCCTGTAAAACGGGTAGTTCCAGTCCTTGGTTCTGATTAACGTTAGTGGGGTTTTTTCCAGATAAAACACGGCAATGATCGCTTCAATGGTTCAACATTTCACTGCACAACACCCCTAGCAACCATCTTAGCAACATAAACATAAACTTCTCATTGATATTGTTCATTGAAGCTTATAGAGTAGAGTATTACGAGAGTACCTGCATTTACAGTAGATATAGTCATATATTCATAATACAAATCTGTTTGAATGTCCACTGCAATATCTTGAACTTTTAACAGTTAAGGGGTTTTCCCGTGCCCTGACACCCTAGTCATTTGCGTCTGACAGACTGTCTCATAAAGACAGTCTTTGCCGCCATCTAATGGCGAAATAATGTAAATATAGTTGTTCCTACCTCTGATGTCGCGCGATGCAGCAGATTCACTTCTCCACACTGCATTCACTCACCGAACTCTTGACTGAGTGCTTATGACGTCACAAAGGCCGCGCCAGAACTCCTGAGGATGGAAATGGTTATTATTTAAATATTCTAGTTGTTGATTCAAACAATTACATTCACTTTTTTTTTTTTTATCACGTGTGAATGTTTTAAATTACTTTTATATATAGATTTTGATTTACTCTGCCAGCTCTAGACTTTCAATCTAAAACTATGAAAATTCATTGTAAAACTATGATAAACCTAAAATAAATAAACATATAACATTTGAATAGCCTATTTATCAAGTGAAAATGATTTCTTAAAAAGTTATTGTTTCCAGTTACCAAAGAGCCAACAAAATGAAATGAGGTGAACAGTATACATAAAAACCAGGTACATTTCACATATAAAATATTTTTATTCTGCTGTTTTTGTCAAATTATGCACAAATAAAAAGATAATTTGTTAGTAGTTAATATAAAATATTATTGGTTTGTATTCATTCACCATCGTCAATTTCAACACTGAATATTATCAAAAAGAATAGGCTACATATTATTTTTTTAGTTGGCCCATTGACTTCAATTTTAAAACATGTTTGCTCAACTAGTTTCATAGTTCATTCAACTGAGAAGTTTTATTTAGTCCAACATTTAGAAATCTAGTGTGAAGATTCTGTCAATTACAAATGACAAAAAACTGTTTATTGTTTATCATTTTATTTGTTACATGTTATATGATAATAGGAATAGTTGTTGAATTAGTTACTAAGCAATTTTATACTGACGCTGCTAACATAAAATACTTAACTGCCAAAAGATACATACAATTATTTGCATTTAAAGCACAAAAAAAAAAAAAAAAAAAAAACGTTTTTTTTTTCTCAGCATGGAATAGTTCAATCAACAGATGCTTGACATACGCATGTTGAAATACAAATACAAAATTAAAATGTAGTCAACTGAAATGTGCTTAAACACTACCGATTTGTTTATATACAAACTCTTCAAAAAATGTCATCTTAAAAAATGAAAATGTACAGTTCACTTCACCTCTGAACCGTTACGAGCATCAAGACACCGTTATAGACTTAAAGCAACATCCAGTCTAAAGAGTCTATTTAGTCAGTTACAAAATCTATATTTACTGACAAATTTACTGACTATATTTACTGACAAAAATTCAGACTTTAATCTGCAGGAAAACTAGGCTAGATCTGGTTGTGCTGAAGCTCTCTCTCACTCCTGATGTTCAAAACAAACAGTCAACACTTTGTTAAAACTTCGCTCAGCCCAAAAGACCGGGACAGGAGAAGGAGAAGGACCAGGACACTAAAAGTGTTTGTAGAATAATCTTAATTACTTCTCAATGCTCAGTCGGACTTCATCTGACCAGCACAAATTCAACAAGTGTTCATGAAGACAATGGGAAATTACTGCTTCACAACATCATCCCGTGACGTTAAACACCTTCAAATTGAGACATATTTGTACAACACAGCACAAAACATACAGTAAAATTTGAGAAAAATAATGTAAAGAAAAAAATGACTGATATAGAAAGTAATATGACAGAGATAAAGTAATATGAAAAAAGATTTCAAATAGCATGAATGAAGGGCAATGCAGATGTATGTTTGCACTCTTAAAGGGGTCATCGGATGCCCATTTTCCACAAGTTGGTATGATTCTTTAGGGTCTTCATGTAAAGTGTGTAACGTATACTAAAATTCCTCAATGGGTGTGTAAAACAACACCCTTTTTACCTCCTCCAAAACAGCTCTGTTCACAGCGACCCGTTTCGGTGCATGTCTCTTTAAATGATAATGAGCAACTGCTCACCCATGAGGGGTGTCCACCATAGACAGTATAAGAAGTGGACAGAGCCATCTCATTGGAACTCAATTGAGACAAGTGAAGCCCATTTTTAGCGATTTTTTTGGACTTCCGTTCCTGACGCGCAGACTCAAACCGAGCTTGACGACGTAGATGTGATGTGAGCAACCCGTCTGTCTTCTAGTGGCTGTGGCATGAGAAATCTGAATCATTCCCTTCCGAATCTTGCAGAGACGGAGAGCGTGAGTAGGAGGTATCCACGAGCTAGGAGCAGGAGAAACTTTTGCTAGGTATTCTGATTCATTATTTTGTCATTTTGCCTCCATGTCCTCCCGATTGCCCGCGAGCTTCTCCTCCTGTCCATACGGTAATCTCTCTACTGTGCGACAGAGAGTCGCGTGGTTATGACGCAATCTTTAGCCTACTTTTACAAAAACTGCTTCTACGAGGCCATAACATAAGCTACAAGGTAATGGAGCATTTTATACATTGTTGTGTTTCTTTAGAAATAAATAATGGACAAATGGAGTCTTTAAACGCCTCAGATGTGAAGTTATTCGCTGTCAAAGTGACGCCAAAATGAATGGGAGTCAATGGGATGCTAACAGCAGGTGAAGTTCTGCTACAAGATGGTGGCACGCGGCCGACTTCAACTTCCGGTCGACTTCCTTCCCGCTTGGTGTCCACACAAGACATTTTTAAGTGTTGCCTTGGGCCCAGTTTACACGTACATGGTTATTTTGAAAAACGGAGACGTTTCCCTTCGTTTGCGCCCTTCGTTTACACGCAAACGGAGAATTCGCCTCTGAAACCGATTCTTTCTAAAAACTCCGGCCAGAGTGGAGATTTTGAAAATCTTCGTTTGCATGTAAACTGAGACAAACGGATGTTTAGGCAGCCAACGTCACAGTGTGCCAGAGCTCGCACCTACGCCAAAAGTGCGACCTATGTTTACATTTTCATTTGGCTTTGGTGATCATGGAAGCGTTCAGAGTAGCAGTCACATTTATGTTGGTGCAAACTCTTTTCATGTTGTAGCAACAATGACATCTGCTTTTCACATTAAGTGAATCATGTGATGTCGAACACATCTTCTTTGTCCAAACAGCGCTGGTTAATAATTCCCCACGGAATAATTCACCAGCGCCGGGGTGTCTGTCGCCCCCCCCCCCAGTTCAGCGCGGACTCCCTGTGACTTTTACAACCTCACAGACTCGTGACATTCCACACACACACACACATTTTATATATTTATTTAAGTCCACTTAAAAGACATGATTTACAGGGACATAAATACTATAGATGCAGTCAAATGCATGTACATAATCATGGACCAGTGGCATACAGCAGATCTTTACAATATTTAGCATCACTCAATTGTTATGGATACAAGTAGCACCGTCTCCGCCAGATATGACGGCTACCTATAATAGCAGACAGAGCACAGTACTTCGCTAGCCATTTAGCCCTCTTTTTGGGCATCCCTAGTTGTTGAAGCCCTCTTACAACCAGCCTATGTGTGTGTCCTAAGCTGCCAAATATGAACACAAGTAGTCGGCTCTGATAACCTAACTCTGAAATGAGGTTTAAGAGTGGTTGATATTTAATAATCTTAGTCATAAATGCTTCTTCCATACTATAGTCAAAGGTACATGCAACCTCCACAATGAACACCTCGCTGATCTCCTCATTAACCACAACAACATCTGGAGTATTAGCAGACACATGAGAAAAAGTTTCAGAGCTATAACAATTCTGAAACATAGATGGTTTTACACAAGAATGTTTGTACATTTTCACTGAAGATGAGAAATTACTTGATATGTCTTTCACTATAAGATCCACTATTCTGTCGTGGCGTGCAATGTACATTCCTTTATAGGCATGGCAGCCATTCAAGATATGTGGCAGTGTCTCGGTGATCTGCTCTGTAGTGTGATGCAAACAATGAGGTACCTGAGCTGTTGGAAACCAGATAGAAAGGTTGAGTCTAGTTGGAAGAACTTGTAGTCTGGCTTTTACTGTAAAAATAACAATGTCCTCACTGAGTGCAGTATTCTTAAGAAATGAGTGGGAAACAGAGTGATCAGCAGAGGAGAGACACGCAAGCTTCCCCTGAAGTTTCAGTCCAATCCAGTGTTGTTTCTGGTGATACTGGTGTAGGTCCAGGAGAGTTGTCCGGGCACCTGTAGATGTTAACGTGTGGCTGTGACCACCGTATGTGGCTGTTGCCCTGACAGAGGTCAGGGGGTCAGTAATGATGTCCTCAGAGACCCTCACAGTCCCAGAGTCAGACCGCACCCACTCCAGTGATACTCCAGTTCGGACACAAAGGTCATTCAGGTCCGGCCAATCTGACCAGACACCAAAGCCGGCAGAATGGGTGTCAAGTTTCCCGCTTGATTTTCTTTTAAAGCCAAGGAAGTGTGGCTCCGACTCCTTGGCCAGTGGCACCTTGCGTCTCCGGAGGTCCAGGAATAGGGAGGATCGGGCCAGCTCTCTCACATCTTTGTCATCATTATTCAGCATGTTCAGAAGATGGGAAATCCGCACGCTGGTATAAATCCATATCACGTTTGGTACCCCCAACCCTCCTTCCCATTGGGGGTGAAAAATAACATCACGTGTACTGTGCGTGTTCAGTCCAAACCACTTTCGCACTAGGCTCACTGTCGTGTTATTCATTTCACTCAGCACTTTCTGTTGAATATGAACATTGGAGAATAGATGTTGTACTTTAGACAGCGCCACCTGTCTAATAGCCTCTAACTTCAGAGTCAGTGGCAGTGGGCATTTGTCAATCAGGTCCAGCCTGGATGTAAATTCTGACAAAATGATGTTCACTTGCTCCTTCCATTCTCCTGCAATGTTAATTTTATGTCCAAGATATGTGTATGTCTCATGAAGAGAATATACACGTACAAGTTTTGTTGCTACTGTGAACATTGGGCATTTATCAGTTTTTGAACGGTACCACCTGTTCCCTCCACTTCTCCTCTCGTACAAAACAGCACATTTAGAGTTGTTAATCTCCATGCCGGACCACTTCAGAAAAGAGTCTGTCCTGGCCAGCATGTCTTTAATGACGCTCTCTTCTCTGGAGGCAATCTGGACATCATCTGCATAGCCCTGTACTGGAATAGGAGATATCACATCAGGGGGGGCACATTGACACATCCACTTTAACCATTGGTTGATGGCAATTATAAAATTAATTGCACTCCAAGGGCAGCCAGTTTTAATGCCTATCTGAAGTGGTGTTGGATGAGTGAGCTGTTCTCCACAGATTACTTCAATAAAGGAGCCACTATATACATCTTTCACTATGTCTATGAACAGTTGAGGTAGCTGTATTTCCTCCAGTGATCTGATCATGACATCGTGAGACAAAGTTCCAAATGCATCTTTAAAGTCTAAGAAGACTGAATACAGTCTACATGACTCATGCTTAAAGTCATCTATCCCTGTTTTGAGGCAAAATACATGCTCATTCATACCTTGTCTATTAATGTATGCCTTTTGCTTAGTGGATAAGATGTCAGCTTCCACCAACCAAGGGAGAACTCTGGCCAGTATGCATTTCATGAACACTTTATAGATGGTGGGGAGAAGGGATATATCCCTCCATGTCGATGGATCATCAGGAATGTTGTCCTTTTTTGGAATACGATGGATAAGTGCTCCTTTCCATAAATCTGGTACCCTCTTATTTTCCAAACAGACGTTAAAGATAGTTGTTAAGATCTTACATGACTGTGTGGTTTTAAGAGTCTCATATGCCACACCATCCTTACCACTTGTTTTATTATTAGGGAGGTTTTTTAAGACAGTCTCTACTTCCACAAGTTGGTATGATTCTTTAGGGTCTTCATGTAAAGTGTGTAACGTATACTAAAATTCCTCAATGGGTGTGTAAAACAACACCCTTTTTACCTCCTCCAAAACAGCTCTGTTCACAGCGACCCGTTTCGGTGCATGTCTCTTTAAATGATAATGAGCAACTGCTCACCCATGAGGGGTGTCCACCATAGACAGTATAAGAAGTGGACAGAGCCATCTCATTGGAACTCAATTGAGACAAGTGAAGCCCATTTTTAGCGATTTTTTTGGACTTCCGTTCCTGACGCGCAGACTCAAACCGAGCTTGACGACGTAGATGTGATGTGAGCAACCCGTCTGTCTTCTAGTGGCTGTGGCATGAGAAATCTGAATCATTCCCTTCCGAATCTTGCAGAGACGGAGAGCGTGAGTAGGAGGTATCCACGAGCTAGGAGCAGGAGAAACTTTTGCTAGGTATTCTGATTCATTATTTTGTCATTTTGCCTCCATGTCCTCCCGATTGCCCGCGAGCTTCTCCTCCTGTCCATACGGTAATCTCTCTACTGTGCGACAGAGAGTCGCGTGGTTATGACGCAATCTTTAGCCTACTTTTACAAAAACTGCTTCTACGAGGCCATAACATAAGCTACAAGGTAATGGAGCATTTTATACATTGTTGTGTTTCTTTAGAAATAAATAATGGACAAATGGAGTCTTTAAACGCCTCAGATGTGAAGTTATTCGCTGTCAAAGTGACGCCAAAATGAATGGGAGTCAATGGGATGCTAACAGCAGGTGAAGTTCTGCTACAAGATGGTGGCACGCGGCCGACTTCAACTTCCGGTCGACTTCCTTCCCGCTTGGTGTCCACACAAGACATTTTTAAGTGTTGCCTTGGGCCCAGTTTACACGTACATGGTTATTTTGAAAAACGGAGACGTTTCCCTTCGTTTGCGCCCTTCGTTTACACGCAAACGGAGAATTCGCCTCTGAAACCGATTCTTTCTAAAAACTCCGGCCAGAGTGGAGATTTTGAAAATCTTCGTTTGCATGTAAACTGAGACAAACGGATGTTTAGGCAGCCAACGTCACAGTGTGCCAGAGCTCGCACCTACGCCAAAAGTGCGACCTATGTTTACATTTTCATTTGGCTTTGGTGATCATGGAAGCGTTCAGAGTAGCAGTCACATTTATGTTGGTGCAAACTCTTTTCATGTTGTAGCAACAATGACATCTGCTTTTCACATTAAGTGAATCATGTGATGTCGAACACATCTTCTTTGTCCAAACAGCGCTGGTTAATAATTCCCCACGGAATAATTCACCAGCGCCGGGGTGTCTGTCGCCCCCCCCCCCCAGTTCAGCGCGGACTCCCTGTGACTTTTACAACCTCACAGACTCGTGACATTCCACACACACACACACACACACACACACACACACACACACACACACACACACACACACACACACACACACACACACACCAACATCCTTTAATGTATGTAACTCAGACTTGTATCTGAACTTCCTGTATGCATGTGTGATTAATGTTGTTTTGATCATATAGTTATGATCTTCGAGTGTTTGGATCTGAAATGTATTTTTGAAGAATGTTCTCCCAGTAGAATCGCATTCCGTAACCCGAGCTCATTGGCAGGTCATAAAATTTGACCACAGAGCTATCCAGCCCTATGCATGAGATAACAGGGTCGCAACATTCCAACACACACACACACAAACACACTCTGGACTTTGAAACAGAAACCCCCTACAGAAAAGGACTTTTACCCATAAAGTCACTCTTAAATGTACTAAATATATAAATTTGTGTGTTAAGAGGTGTGTGTAAACCATAGGAAAGCATGCATGTCCTATTTGTAACATTAATAGAACTGCAAATGCCTATACAAATGCATAATAACGTATCTTTGCATTGCTACAAAGCCTATATTCTATTTTTGATATCTCTGTAATCCTCTCCAGCTAACGGAGTTGAATTCCGATAGCAGAATTCAGTGATGCGCATTGTTTTATAAGTTCATATGTCTGGAGAAAATCCTCTCAAGTTAAAGTCAATCATGACTCATTCGAGTGGGCGTGTCTAACCGGACAAAGGAATCTTCCCGCTCGAAAAATCTCGACAGCTGATTCGTCCTACACGAAGGAGGGGACGGCACATGGGACACTGATAAAAGTCCAAACTCTCTTATCTCTCTCATCCTACTCTCAACTCAATATCTCTTGACCCTCCTCCTCGGCGCAGCGCTTCTCCAAAGGAACATCTGGAGGAGGCCCTGGCCTTCTCCATCGAGCGAGCACATGTTCGAGTCGTAGCTGCGTCCTTTGCAACAAAGACCTTAAACCTCTCCCATCCCAGGAGATGAACTTTATTTTCCGGTAACATTACATTCAGTGAGCCTTTCAAGCTTCCCGCGACACCGGAAGACGCAGCAGAAACAGGACACCATCCTCGCTTCTTGCATCAGCTTCAGCCTGACCAGAAAGAGCACTCGCAAGTATATTGATTCCTATAAAAGCTGTTCCAGGTGTCTAGGTCTTAGGTCTGTGAACTAAGTTACCCTCTATCTTCCCTCTATATCTTTCTTTCTTTCATTTCATTTTCATTCTGATAACGCTATGTTTATGTTTTTGTTCGGTTAAATGTTTACTTGTTTGTTTGCATTTTTACGTACGTTTATGTTTGTAGTTTATATAATCTCTAGTGTGTGCCATTTTATTAATAAACCCATGTATACTTTTAATTGTCTCTGTGTTTGAAAACCCACCTTATAAAAGTCAATGAAACTTCAAGATCTAAGCTACAAGCTCGATATTGACTACCTTGAGTAGTTTTAATTCATAAACTCCGAAAGTTTGATATTCGTGGCCAGAAGATAAAACTTTCTTGGAGTTTAAAAAGGGATACCCCCCTTCTTAACTGTAATGATCAGACAGTTACAGAACAAGGTCATCTCGAAAATTGATAAAATAAATGTACATGCGACTTATGAATTATGACCATGAGTCATAATTGTTAATATTACCAAAATTCCCTAGCCTGACGTCGTCATACTCAGATTCTAGTCAGAATGTGAGTCTGATACTTCTCCATAGAGATTTGATTATGGGGTGTGTCTCAACCGAACCAGAAAAAAAAAAAAACTCTGCACTCAATTGGATAGACCTACAACCAATCAGAGCAACGGAGTAAATGACGCATGTTCTTCATTCATATTTTCAACCAACAAAATGTCGCGGCTCTCTGTTCCTCTTTTAAAATGAATGCGCTGTCGATATCTTCTATAACAGACGCGATGGCGGAATCTACACATGATGTTTCATAAACAAAGTTCGGGAGGAGCACGTACAAATAATCAATACAATATCAACTTGTCATCAAACAATACCATGTCTAACGTTACCCTATCTATCAGCATGAGGAAGCAAATTCACTCTGTCAACTTACCTAACACTCCTTGACAGTTTTTCAGCATCCCTCCACCACCCCGAATCCTCACTCTTGTCTTGTTCTCTCACAACCAGGAATACGGGGGAGTATGGCTACCGAGCCCACAGCCCTCTCCTCGGACAGCACGTCATATACGCATTTATTCTATCGACTTATTTGTGTGAAATCTTATATACGCATTTATTCTATCTAACTTATTTGTAAATGTGAACTCGTGAAATCTCAATTCTCCAGCAGCAGTCGCCTTTGTTGTAAACTAATTCAAATCAAGCGCTCTTTGGTGACGTGGATGATTAGTTGATATTGTATTGATTATTTGTACGTGCTCCTCCCGAACTTTGTTTATGAAACATCATGTGTAGATTCCGCCATCGCGTCTGTTATAGAAGATATCGACAGCGCATTCATTTTAAAAGAGGAACAGAGAGCCGCGACATTTTGTTGGTTGCTCATCTGTCCATCATCGTATAAAGCCCGCCGTGACAATTTGATTGGTCCGAACAATTTTTGTTCGGGCATAATAGCTCCTCAACGGAGCGAGTCCAGACCGAACTTCCCGACCAAAAAATTTTGTGGGCGGGGTTCGGGCTGGCACCCAGGCTAAAAATTCCCTATATTCTTGAGCTAATTCACATTTACCCCGAGTCGTTACAGTATATGTAGCGTCTGGACCAATCAGACACACAAATTATTCATTTAGTTAATGAATAATCTGTGTAAACTCACTCTCCCAAATAAGGCCTGTGAAACGTTCCCCAAATGAAGCTAACACACTGGCAGGACGCGGTGTCTTGTTACAGGACACACACTGAAACTGATTTTACGAGCGAAAGGAATGTCCTGAGAGCTGCGACTCTTGTAAATGATTGCTAATTTGTTTGAATTTATAAGGTCTGTACCGATCTATGTGTATAGTTATTTTGAAGGACTTTTATTATGATACGGCCTTAACGTGCACCAACATGTGTATAAAGCACGTTCTGTTTCCGCTATGTGTATGTGCGCACACTTTCGTGAAGGACGCAGCTTATTGCATGACGGTTTTCTTCCCCCCCATGAAGTTTTGTGCATCCCATTTGAGGGTTATAAGGTAAACTAAGTGTAATGTTTATCATTTTTGTAATTGTATAGTTTTATTGTGATGTTGGTTAATGTGTTGGAGTGACAGTGTTTGTTTGTTTTTATTGTTTGTGTTTTTGCTGTAGCTCTTACGGTGTCTACATGAGTGTCACGAATAAAACGCTAATGGAAACATCAGTTTAAGGAGTAATTTGATCATCATTCAAGTGGGGTAGCTACAGTAAGAGCTTAGCCATTCGTCGTTCGACTCTGCTGCGTTAATGACTGGTGTCCATGCCGACGGGTCTTTAAGAAGTGGATGTTCACGGGCAGCAGGTCGATTTCCGATGGTCAAATGTGGTTCGTTTATGGATAACTACGGCTGAAATCAAGGATTAAACGATACACTACGGATTGCGAAAGACTGTGTTCTTCTTCAGGTGACATTTATCCCTCTACGCACTTCTACAGCAGTAAAAGGATATTAAGGTGAAACATTTAACCAACGATAGACATTTTCTTCAAGTTTAATACAAGGGTTGAAATGTTTAAAGCCTTTTGAAAGACCAAATCCTTTGTTGTGTTTGAAGAAGGGATATTTATACGAGTTTTAAAGGAAATATTTGTCTATTAAAAAGGGTTATTTAAAACACTTGATATTAATGTTTGAGGCTACATGATTACTGTTTTGTAATTTAAATGACTTTTAACTGTGCTGGACATCTTATATTATTGTGTGTGTTAATCTGGTAATTTTAAAATGACTGAGTCAAATAATTGTGTTGATATTGTTGAATGTGAAGGGCTGATTAATAGTCTCCAACATGATATTGAAACCCTTAATCATGAATATCAAACATCAACAGAGAGTTTAAACAGACAACAGATAATAGAGACAATTGAGACTAAAGAACAAACTTTGAGTGAACTTAAAAGTAAACTTCAAGAAGATTTAGCAGAATCTCAAGGTCCTCGACGTTCTGTTCGTCCACGAAATCCTACAGAAAAAATGCTTGCATTTCAAAAAGATGAAATTCAGAAGAGAGAAAGAAAGCTTATTTCCATGTACGAACAATGGAAAATGTCTGCACGTAAGGCTAGAAATCAACTCAAGTCTGATATTACTGAGAGCCAGCTAGCAACTCTAATTGACATCTTGGAAGAGGAAAAGGAGAAAGTTATGCATATCTATGTTGAAGTTAGAAATTATGTCACGCCATCTACTGAACTGAGACGTCGTATTGATGCTTGTGAGGCTGTGACAACAGAAATAATAAAAGTTGCTTATGGAAGAATATCAGGCATTGATGAATTTGATGTAGAACAAGTAAAACATCGCTTGAAGGATTTGCTTGAATCTAGCCATGCTCGTTCTATCTATGGCTCTACTGTTTCTCGAATTAGCCATAAGTCTAGTGCTCGGTCAAGTCATCATTCTGCATCTTCATGTGTAGCATCAAAACATGCCGAAGCAGCTGCAGAATTGGCGGCAAAGGAAGTGGAGTACAAAATGCTGATGGAGGAAAATAAACGGAAGGAGAAAATTCACGAGTTGCAAGAGAGACAAGAAAGAGACCTAGATGCTCAAAAACGTGAACTAGAGCAGTTACAGGCGGAAAAGGATTTAAAAGTAGCACAGGCAAGGTTCGAGGTCTATAATCGGATAGCAGTGCAGGAAGTTGATAATCCTTCAATAAACCGGGTTATCAGAGAACAACATTGCCTGCCTCCAAGCTTTTCTAGCCAACCTGCTAATGACATATCTCCATCTCAAAATGAACTGCCTTTTCTTGTTCAAGCCCTACAAGACAGCATAAATTTGAACAGATTGCCAGCTCCAGAGCCCTTTGTGTTTAATGGTGATCCCATTCAGTATGTTGAGTGGAAGGCTTCCTTTATGTCATTGATTGATCGAAAGAGTATATCTGCTGCTGACAAACTTTATTATCTAAAAAGGTATGTGGGTGGATCGGCACGCAAAACCTTGGATGGTACCTTCTACAGGAGTGACGACGAAGCTTATAAGGATGCCTGGAGCAAATTAGATCAAAGGTATGGTCAATCATTTGTGATTCAACGTGCTTTTCGCCAGAAGCTTGCAAATTGGCCAAAAATTCAATCAAAGGATGCTATTGGACTTAGAGAATTTTCGGATTTCCTTAACGCCTGTCAAGATGCCATACCTCATGTTGCAAGTTTACAAATCTTAAATGACTGTGACGAAAACCAAAAGTTAGTTCAAAAACTACCTGAATGGGCTGCTTCGCGTTGGAATCGACAAGTTACACAAACCTTGAGAGACAATAAGGATTTTCCTGACTTTAAGACCTTTGCAGCATTTGTTTCGTTAGAAGCAGAGATTGGTTGTAATCCAGTCACATCATCTTACGCTCTCAGCTTAACATCTGTTAACAAACAAACTTTCAGAGAGTCCAAAGGAAATAAGGCTAATGTCTTAAATACTCAGACTGATTTGGGACTTAACAGACCAAAGATCATCAAGAAAAATGTCAAACCTCCCTGCGTGTTTTGTCAAGATCCTCAACATCAGCTCTATGATTGTTCCAAATTGATGACCAAGACACTAGCAGAACGACGGACATATGTGAAGGAAAACAATCTTTGTTATGGATGTTTGAAAACTGGCCATAGTGTAAGAGACTGTCGTCATCGCCATTCCTGTAACTCATGTAAAGGGAAACATCCTACTTGCCTTCATGATGATAACTTCACCAAAAGAGAAAGGCTAGTTCCATTAACTGCATCTGCTCCAAGGTTAGAAGATGAGTCGACAGCCGTTCTGTCTCTGAGTGTGGCCGGAAAGGGATCATCTTATACATCGATGGTTGTGCCAGTATGGTTATCATCAAGCAACAATGTGAGTACAGAAAAACTTGTTTATGCCTTGCTCGATTCACAGAGTGATACAACCTTTATCGACCAAGAAGTGAGCAATGTCTTGCAGGCAGATAAATTTCCTGTCAAGTTAAAACTGACCACTATGACTGGAAAGGACACCATAGTGAAGAGTGAAAGGATTTCAGGACTTCGTGTAAGGGGTTATAGTTCTGCTACTTATATTGAACTCCCCCCTGTTTATACTAAAGATTGTATTCCAGTCAACCATGCACATATACCTACGTGTGAAACAGCCAAACTTTGGAATCATCTTTCTGCAATTGCTGAGGAGATACCCTCTTTGAAGGACTGTGAAGCCGGTCTTTTGATTGGCTATAATTGTGCTAGAGCGCTGGCACCAAGACAAGCGATTTTAGGAGAGAATGATGAACCTTATGCTGTCAAAACTGATCTGGGTTGGAGCATTGTTGGACCTTCATTACCCAGGCTTGACTCTTCAGGTATCACTAGTCTCTGTCATAGACTTTCTGTTAAAGAAATTCCTTCATTGACTCCTGCAGATGCCATACGCATTTTAGAATCTGATTTTAAAGATGCTAATGATGATGGCAAAGTTCTCTCTCAAGATGACATCGCCTTTTTGAACAAATTAAGTGATGGTATAAAGAGAAATAGCTCTGGACACTATGAAATGCCTCTACCCTTTAAAGCGAGACCTAATTTGCCAGACAACAGACAACTTGCTCTTGTGAGACTTAACCATCTAAAGAGAAAATTGTTAAAGGACCAAAGGTACAAAGAGCATTATGTGAAATTTATGGAGGAGGTCATTTACAGAGGAGAGGCAGAGGAAGTTAAAGATGGAGGGAGTCAAGGTGAAAGATGGTATGTTCCTCATCACGGTGTTTATCACCCGAAGAAACCAGACAAGCTGAGAGTTGTTTTTGATTGTTCTGCGAGGTATGATGGAATGAGTTTAAATGATCATCTCCTTCAAGGACCTGACTTGATGAACAATTTGACCGGTGTTCTTCTCAGATTTCGCCAGCACCCTGTTGCTTTAATATGTGATATTGAGAAAATGTTTCATCAGTTCCATGTGCCTGAAGCAGACAGAGACTTTCTGCGTTTCTTGTGGTGGAGAAATGGAGACTTAAAAGAACAACCTCGAGAGTACAGAATGACAGTTCATCTCTTTGGAGCGTCTTCATCTCCAGGATGTGTGAACTATGGATTGAAGTATTTGGCTGAAGGTAACAAGGACCAGTACCCTTTGGGATTTCAGTTTGTAATGAATGATTTCTATGTAGATGATGGTGTTACAAGTGTACAAACAACAGAGGATGCAATTCAACTTGCTCAAGAAGCCCGAGACCTTTGTGCCATTGGTGGCCTTAGACTTCACAAATTTGTGTCTAATTATAATGCTGTGCTGGAAAGTATTCCTCCCTCAGAACGAGCAATCAATGTAAAGGAACCTGATCTCTCATTTGATTCCTTGACAGAGCGAACATTGGGGATTCAGTGGAACATGGAATGTGATTGTTTCAAGTTTGATATTTCTCTCAAGGAACAGCCAGCAACTCGACGTGGAATCTTATCTACGATTGCATCATTGTATGACCCATTAGGGTTCTTAGCTCCATTCATTCTTCATGGAAAGAAAATACTTCAGGAAGTATGCAGACATGGTACAGGTTGGGATGACACACTGAGAAATGAGTTGCAGCCAAGTTGGGAGTGCTGGAGAAGAGATTTGGGCAACTTGAAGAAGGTGAATATTCCCCGCACATATGCTCCTCCTGGGTTTGGAAAGGTAACGGAAGTAGAGCTGCATCATTTTTCAGATGCTAGTACTAGTGGCTATGGACAGTGCTCATATCTGAGGTTGAAGAATGAAAGTAAAGATGTCCATGTTGCTCTTGCCATGGGGAAGTCTCGTGTATCTCCTTTAAAGATTACAACTATTCCAAGGTTGGAGTTGACTGCTGCAGTCGTTTCAGTGAATGTCAGTAAAATCCTTAAGCAAGAACTTCGGTATCCTGACATCACAGAGTTTTTCTGGACTGACTCCAAGGTTGTTCTGGGATATATCAATAATGAGGCCAGACGATTTCATACATTTGTTGCTAACAGAGTACAAAGGATTCATTTAAGTACAGTTCCGCAGCAATGGCGGTATGTTCCAACAAGGGACAATCCTGCAGATCATGTCTCAAGAGGTCTCACTGTTGATGAAATGATTTCATCTGACTGGTTCACAGGGCCGAGGTTCTTATGGAATAAGGAGATGGTTCTTCCCGCCAACGAGATTACAGAATTACAACTAGGTGACTCCGAAGTCAGATGTTCTCAAACGCTTAACACAAAGGCAGTGGAACAGGAAACCATTGTAAATCGCCTGTCAAAGTTCTCATCTTGGTCTCAGGTAATAGGAGCGATTGCACGTATTCAACGTCGGATTCGCAAGGATAAGTCAAACAGACTTTCTACAGTTGAGGAAAGAGAAAAGGCTGAGTGTCTCATAATTAAACTTCTGCAAAGACATGTGTTTGAAACTGAATTGAAAGCATTAAGTAAAGGTATCCAATTGTCATCTCACAATGAATTGTACAACCTTGATCCATTTCTTGATAGTGATGGTGTGCTTAAGGTGGGAGGAAGACTTCGCAACTCTTCTATTTGTAGTCTACTCAAACATCCTACAATTATCCCCAAAGACCATCACATTACAAAAATGATCATAGCTGACTGCCATGAAAGAGTTAAACATCAAGGTAAAGGATTTACCATCAATGAGATTCGTTCAAGGGGGTTTTGGATTCCAGGCATCAATCGTGTTGTAGCATCTCATGTGCGTAATTGTGTTACCTGTAGAAAACACAGGCGTCCAACAGAAGAGCAAAAGATGGCTGACTTGCCTTCAGAGAGAGTGAATCCTTCTCCACCATTCACTTACTGTGGTATGGATTGTTTTGGTCCATTTTCTGTGAAACTAGGACGAAAGGTGCACAAAAGATATGGATTGATCTTTACTTGTCTGTCTTCTCGTGCCATTCATATTGAGATGCTTGATTCAATGTCAACAGATTCCTTCATTAATGGCTTGCGCTGTTTTATTTCCATACGTGGAGCCGTGCGGCAGATTAGATCTGATCAAGGGAGCAACTTTGTGGGGGCTAAGAATGAGTTGGCTGAAGCACTCCAAGAACTTGACACTGAGAAGCTGAATAACTTCTTGGCTTTGAATCAGTGCGACTTTGTAATGAATGCACCATGTGCAAGTCATACAGGAGGTGTATGGGAGCGACAGATTAGGACTGTCAGAAGTGTCCTCCAGTCTACACTTTCAATTGCTTCTGAAAGGGTTGATGATTCATCTTTAAGAGCGTTCCTCTACGAAGCTATGTCAATCGTAAACAGTCGCCCACTCACTGTCAACAATTTAAGCGATCCAAATAGCCTTGAACCCATAACGCCAAATCATTTTCTTACCATGAAATCCACTATTGCTTTACCTCCTCCAGGCAAGTTCACTAAAGAAGATCTTTATGCCAGAAAAAGGTGGCGCCATGTCCAATATCTCGCTGAACAATTCTGGAGTCGCTGGCGTAAAGAGTATCTCTCAAATATTGCAGTCAGACAGCGTTGGCACACCCCTAAGAGAAATTTGTTAATAGGGGACATAGTGATTGTCAAGGACAACGATCTACCTAGACACAAATGGTTGTTAGGTAGGATTGTAGAAACGACCATAGATTCGGATGGACTTGTGAGGAGAGTTAGGGTTCATCTTGGTGACAAAGATCTTGGAAAGAAGGGAGAACGTCTAGGGAAGCTTTCTGTAATTGAACGTCCTGTTCAGAAATTGGTTTTACTGTTGGAGACTTGTTAAAGTTTTTGTTTATTATTATTATTATTATTATTATTATTATTATCTTTTTTTTTTCTTTTTTTTATGTGTCATTGTAATTTTGAAATCATTTTGTTTATTATAACTCATGATTTGGTGGGAGTGTAAATGATTGCTAATTTGTTTGAATTTATAAGGTCTGTACCGATCTATGTGTATAGTTATTTTGAAGGACTTTTATTATGATACGGCCTTAACGTGCACCAACATGTGTATAAAGCACGTTCTGTTTCCGCTATGTGTATGTGCGCACACTTTCGTGAAGGACGCAGCTTATTGCATGACGGTTTTCTTCCCCCCCATGAAGTTTTGTGCATCCCATTTGAGGGTTATAAGGTAAACTAAGTGTAATGTTTATCATTTTTGTAATTGTATAGTTTTATTGTGATGTTGGTTAATGTGTTGGAGTGACAGTGTTTGTTTGTTTTTATTGTTTGTGTTTTTGCTGTAGCTCTTACGGTGTCTACATGAGTGTCACGAATAAAACGCTAATGGAAACATCAGTTTAAGGAGTAATTTGATCATCATTCAAGTGGGGTAGCTACAACTCTCACTTAAACTCTTGCCGAGGAAGAGAAATAAAAACCCTGTTAATCCTATATATATTCTATATATAACCACTTGATAAATGTGTAAACATGTATCTAATTTTTCCCATCTCATGATTTTCCCTTTTATGTGGCGTTTGTATTCTTGTAAACTCAATTGGGTTAATGTTTCAGACTTTGCATATTATGGTTAACCAACATTATATGTGCGGCATTTTTGGTCTCTATAAACTCCAATCTTCATCCCCGTTTTGTTAATTTACATTACATTCTGCTAACTTTGTGACGCATTAGTATTATAAGCATCTTAAAGATTCTTGTGTTAAACATCCAATCAAATTGCATGTTCAAAGGGACAATGGGTCGTAAAAATTTCCCTCCAAACGGAAATCTTCTCATTGGCTCACACAGCTCCAGAGGTTGTGCCATCTTCACGCTTTAAAGTCACTGATCAGCTCTTAGCTCTCTCTTAGTCCCTTTCTGAAATGCTGACGTGAAGATGATGCTGAACTAGAAGCCTCTAAGGACCCACCAAGCTTGTGCCAGGCTGCGGCCTTGTCTTTCCATTCACCAAAGATACTCTGAAAACCACTGGTTCTCTCTCATCAAGACCACATCAGCAAAGATCAACTGGAGCCTCAACAAATTGCATCAGGACATTTTAATTCAAATGGGCGAGACATGCAAGTATCAAACTAAGTCTCATTATTTGATACATTAAGTATCCTTAAGTATCCTTAACCCTTTAAAGAAGGGCGTTTTAGAACTAAAATGATGGTTTGGTCAAGGCTGTTGATCTGCTGACAAACAATGATTTCAAACAATGCTATAATTTCTTGCTTTCCTGTATTCTGCTTCAGCTCTCTTTCCCTTGGTAAACTGTATGCATGTATGTGTGTGTATGTTAGAGTAGTTTAAGTGTTTAGACTAGTTAATAAAATCTTGTTTATGTCACACGTAAAGTTGTCCTTGTCTCAAGCTCATAACTGGAGTCACTAATCATTTAGATCTTGGTTACTGCTCTTAGTAGTATTGTAAATTAAGAAATACATTTCCCATGCCCCGGAAATGTACATTTCTTAGAGTTAATAAACAATTGATCCTGAGTGTTCATGGGACAAATAGGTTCATTGATTGTAATATTAATTTACGACAGTAAATTAATTATATTAACTAATCCAAATATTCATAATCAATTATAACCAGTTATTATTGATTATTAATATTTCATATAGAGCTAATTTGCTACATTATGGTGGAGGATGAATAGGGCATGATTAAACAAAGGTTATGAGCTTAAACCACTGTCAACCTAAAAGTGTGTATTTGATAATTCTAGTCAGAATAGGACACAACATGCGATACCGCATTAAGGTCGCTAGTTGCTGGCTTGTTTAAATGCGGATAAATGATGATTTTAATTGACGTCTCTACTGTAATTGAAAAAGTCTTAACACATTTAAGCATATTTTCAAATGGTATCAGTGTAAGGTTAATATGATTTTAGCGAAGAAACCCTAATTTCAGTATTAAAGCGTAAGTCTGTTTTGACGAAGGAATCTCAGCTCAGCGGCATATAAACTGTACCAGAATTGATTATTCTGCTTTGGTTAAAGAATTCCAAATGCAGTATTGCTTAACCTGTTTCTGATGAAGGAATCTCAGTACAGTGTTATATAAATGTAAATATGGGCGATGCTCCCCTTTTTACAGTGTAGAAGCCTTACAAATTATAGTTAGATTGATGTCATTCATCTAAACTTTATCCGTGCATTTAAAAAGCATAGCTACCTGGTGATCAAAACTGTGTCTCACTCACTGAAACTCTGAAGTGCATTGGTTCCCATGACAACGACTTGTCACAGGAAGTGCTAACTCTAGATAGCACATGTGTTACCTTCCGACGCCATTTTGTAAACAAACAGCCGAACCATTTCTGGTTTCTGAATTCTTACTTTCTCTTTCCTTAACTTTAATTCTTCTCATCTAATTTCACCTGCACTTTTCAGGTGCATTCCTTACTGAACGCTGTTCAGCTAAATTTACAGTTACTTTGTTAATTAAATCTAAACTTAATTACATGTAAACTGTTTAGCTAGAGAAGAATAGAGAATTTTTATAGTTATTCGGAACTTTCAATGGCACGTTGACTAAACTTTATGGAGGGACAAACACATGGTATGGTCTTGAACACGCAGCAGCTGTGACCAACTATAGAATGATGTCCAAAGCAAATCTAATGGTTGATCATAAGTGCAATTGATTATTCCCAATACTAGATCATTCAGCTGTTTTAATCACTTTAAATCTTTTTATTAAATTTAATCATAATAGAAGTCAGCCATTAATTTTTTCATTTAACCCACTTGTTCTAGGGTGGTTTTATTTCCCCATAAAACCGCAAAAGTAACTAGACAACTTTCCTTCTTGGTTTGTTTATTTTCAACAGTTTCTTCAATTTTATGAGCCAGCTACACAAGTAATCTAGACGATTGCTATGGCATAATTTTGAGTACCACTAATAAACACAATCTAATCGGAAAGCTCTGCTCTTCCTCTTTCTTTCTCTTCTTCATTTGTTCAGAGATCAAGCCTGTTGTATGCTATCAGTAAGTTCTGAGAAATAATTTGACCATAAGAACCATCTTAAGTCATTTATTAAATCTAGGCTTACGCTCTTCTAGCAAAGCCACTCATATCCACACAAATCTGAGCATCCTGCTATTTGCAGCTAAGATAGTAATAATCAGGTACACATTTCACTTGCTAACCACACCTGGCAAAACCTAGCTGTACATTATACACCTAGCTGTCTCACTTTGCCTTTAGCTCCAAATTCTGTTTGATCTTGCATTAGTCTCTTGCCCTTACTCTCACCACAAGTGTGCCAGAATGTTGCAGATGCTCAGCCTAACTGCCCAGATGGCAGACCAAAAGGACTGGCTAGGTGTTTTGAAGAACACTCTTTTACCCACGGCTGCTGACGACTTTCAGCACAAGAGCCAAAGGCAACTGGAAAACAAGGGAAGACAACTAATGAAAGATGACTCAAACCAGAGGTATGACCACAAATATCTGACTGAGGTTATCTTCCTGGCCCACAACCTCACAGGTTTGAAACAGGAGGTAAACAACCTCAAACTCCAGATCACAGAGTCTCAAAAGTAGCTGACACATGCTAAAAGCCGGATAGACCAGCTAGAGATGGAGGCTCAGGACAGACACAAGGACCCTGGCAGAAGAGAGACACAGGAGAAAATCCACAGTCTTCAAACCGCACTGACAACTGCTAAACAACAAGAGCAGTTTGAAAAGACAGCCAGAGAGGACCTGGAAAAGGAACTCTTTCACACAGAGTCACTGTTAAAAGCAGCAAATTCTGAAATCTTGGAAAAAGATGCCAGAATCATGGCCTGTGAAGGTCAACTGAAGGTGTCCAGAGCTGAAATTGAGGCACTGACCCAGCAGCTGGACAATACCAAAGATGAACTTGACATGGTCCAACGAGAACTGAGACACTCTTACCTGCTGCAAAAAGAACCACAGCAGGAGAGACATCTCACTCCCCCACTTGCAATCAGCAGAGAAACCTCCCCCAGCCAAGCACAGAGTTACCAAGGGGGGAGAAAAAACCCTCTGCTGAACATGTCATCGGACAATTTCCTTAAAGCTTCTGCAGCCGCAGAAGGAAAAGGACTGATTGAAACGAATCCTGAAACGACACATGTAGTGACACTCAAAGACCTCAACCGAATGGCCAGACAGATCCCTGCATTTACACCAGAGCTTGCAGGAGACGTCCACGCTTACCTGCGAGACATTGACTTTCACCTGCAGTCTTTGATGAGTGTGCACCATCAAGATAGACTCTATCTTATCTGGATAACATCCAGCCCAGAGGTGCAACGCTTTCTGGCTCGGCAGCCAGAAAACATCCAGTCTAACTACCAGCAGCTGAAACAAGCCATCATAAAGGAGTTCTCTGAGTTTGAAAACGGACTGATCGCTGCCCTAGATACCAAACAAGGTCGGCATGAAACTCCCTATGTTTACTATCACAGACTCAGACGAGCTTACCTCGGAGCTCGCAACGAATCTGGGATGGAGGAGGACACCAGCTTCAAGAGCCTTTTCCTCCGAAACCTCCATCCTATTGTAAGTCATCATTTAGGCATCATGGCCTGCGCCAACACAATGCCTATCCACCAACTGCGTGACCTGACACAGAAGGCCTTTAACAAACACAAGGCCTCCTCAAAAAGGGTTTGTAAGATCCCAGCGATTCTGAATGGCAAAATCCAGAATCCAAAGCTGGCACCAGAAGGCACCCAGCATTTCCACAATGCAAGAGCCTTTAACGAAAAGCTAGCCAGCAGAGGGCAGAACTGTCACCATGGCCATAGACCTAGACACAAGACCACCCGCTTGGAGGAGCCATGGAAAAGAACATCCTCACCCAGCAAACACCACAGGACGTCCCACAGCAGTCTACAACAACAACATCCTTCTCCACACCTTTCACACAGGTGCCAAACAGAGGCTGCACAAAGACAGCAGGACATGCCTGATTCCGAGTTACAAGAGCTGCTAGCACTAGCAAAGGAGCTCCTTGAACAGAACTCCCCTGAGGAGTACTGGGACGAACGAACCTCTGACTCTTGCCCAACACAGCTCGGGCAAGCTTAAGTCAGCACTACCACAGAGCAGAGTAACAATGCAGACTTCAGATTCCTGGTCCCTGGATACAGAACCAAGGGCGAATGACCACCTGCTGCCCTTTTGCTACCAACACTAGGTCAGTCTGAAACTCTCTCCACGCTACACAACACCCATAACCACTCCCTGCAGTCACAAGCAACCACCTGCCTCAAAGGACAGGTGACACACTGTCAAGGCACCTGCTGCCTCGGCACCTGCTGCAGAGACCTGGACTTGGCTACTGTCACCATCACCCGATGGAACGACCACCGCTCCAGGAAACACAAACAACCAGAGGCCACCATGGCCTTCCAGCCTTGTATGACAGAGGTGTGTCTGATCTTTCTGCACTTCCAACGTCGTTCGTGGTTGTCCTTGAGAGGGACAACAACGATCGAAAGGGGGGAATATGTAGCGTCTGGACCAATCAGACACACAAATTATTCATTTAGTTAATGAATAATCTGTGTAAACTCACTCTCCCAAATAAGGCCTGTGAAACGTTCCCCAAATGAAGCTAACACACTGGCAGGACGCGGTGTCTTGTTACAGGACACACACTGAAACTGATTTTACGAGCGAAAGGAATGTCCTGAGAGCTGCGACTCTCACTTAAACTCTTGCCGAGGAAGAGAAATAAAAACCCTGTTAATCCTATATATATTCTATATATAACCACTTGATAAATGTGTAAACATGTATCTAATTTTTCCCATCTCATGATTTTCCCTTTTATGTGGCGTTTGTATTCTTGTAAACTCAATTGGGTTAATGTTTCAGACTTTGCATATTATGGTTAACCAACATTATATGTGCGGCATTTTTGGTCTCTATAAACTCCAATCTTCATCCCCGTTTTGTTAATTTACATTACATTCTGCTAACTTTGTGACGCATTAGTATTATAAGCATCTTAAAGATTCTTGTGTTAAATAGACTTGTAGTCAAGACCGCCTAAACCGAGACCAAGACACTACCAAGACCAGAGGGTATCGAGACCAAGACAAGACCAAGACCAAGACCAAGACAGACCAAGTCAAGACCAAGACTAAGACGAGACCAAGACCGAGACCAAGTCGAGACCGGAGGGGAAAAAAAACAGACTAGTGTTGAAGCTAAGCAACTTGTATGAATTCAAGAACAGCAGCATACTAGGGTTCAGCCGCAGTTTACATTTATACTTAATGTGTAGTTGAAATCGTAACATCAAATTAAAGATACACAATTGTAAACTTGGATTAGACCTAATGTTTAGTCAACACAACAGAGATATGCATATGATATTTAAAAGACCATTTATTTAGTCTAACACCATCTTAAATACAATACTGTAATCAAACAACACACACACACAGACACACACACAGATATCAAAGTCACAAATTCATCTAAGCAAATGCCTGCCTATCTCTGCCGATTTCGGAGTCTCCAAATTAATCCATTCTGCAACTTTTAAATAAATAATAAAAATTTAAAAAACGAAATTATAGGCTTAAGTGCAGGATCTGAAAGTTGGTCGTTTTGTCGCTATGGTTACACACACACACACACACACACACACACCGTTGGCGGTGCGCTCAAAGTCATCTGTCAGTTGTGCAGTTACCCAAAATCTCCTGAATGAAATTAAAACCCATCATGTCACTGATATGTGTTTTTTAAATCAAGTGATCAAAGTGCTCGTTGCCGCTGCGATCAGTGGCGCGGATAAAGTGTTTTCTGGTGTGGCTCGCGCACGCGCCGCACTTTCACTCGGACGCGCGCTTCAATCCGTTCCGTTGCGGATAATAATGTTGCATTATCGAACGTTGTGTCATCGTGGATATTGTAGTATTGTATTGCTAAATTCCCCGACCACTATGTCGGTCTGAGACAGCGAGACCAAGACAAGACCGAGAGGTCCGAGACCAAGACAAGACCAAGACCAAAGACCGTCAAGGCCGTGACAAGACCGAGACCACGTAAAAGTGGTCTCGAGACCGGTCTCGAGACCAAGACCGGTCTCGAGACATACATCACTAGTGTTAAACATCCAATCAAATTGCATGTTCAAAGGGACAATGGGTCGTAAAAATTTCCCTCCAAACGGAAATCTTCTCATTGGCTCACACAGCTCCAGAGGTTGTGCCATCTTCATGCTTTAAAGTCACTGATCAGCTCTTAGCTCTCTCTTAGTCCCTTTCTGAAATGCTGACGTGAAGATGATGCTGAACTAGAAGCCTCTAAGGACCCACCAAGCTTGTGCCAGGCTGCGGCCTTGTCTTTCCATTCACCAAAGATACTCTGAAAACCACTGGTTCTCTCTCATCAAGACCACATCAGCAAAGATCAACTGGAGCCTCAACAAATTGCATCAGGACATTTTAATTCAAATGGGCGAGACATGCAAGTATCAAACTAAGTCTCATTAGTTGATACATTAAGTATCCTTAAGTATCCTTAACCCTTTAAAGAAGGGCGTTTTAGAACTAAAATGATGGTTTGCTCAAGGCTGTTGATCTGCTGACAAACAATGATTTCAAACAATGCTATAATTTCTTGCTTTCCTGTATTCTGCTTCAGCTCTCTTTCCCTTGGTAAACTGTATGCATGTATGTGTGTGTATGTTAGAGTAGTTTAAGTGTTTAGACTAGTTAATAAAATCTTGTTTATGTCACACGTAAAGTTGTCCTTGTCTCAAGCTCATAACTGGAGTCACTAATCATTTAGATCTTGGTTACTGCTCTTAGTAGTATTGTAAATTAAGAAAGACATTTCCCATGCCCCGGAAATGTACATTTCTTAGAGTTAATAAACAATTGATCCTGAGTGTTCATGGGACAAATAGGTTCATTGATTGTAATATTAATTTACGACAGTAAATTAATTATATTAACTAATCCAAATATTCATAATCAATTATAACCAGTTATTATTGATTATTAATATTTCATATAGAGCTAATTTGCTACAATGTGTTTGCATTTGCAAATACAGCTGCTCCATTATGTCGAGGAGCAGAGACGAATGAGTGCTCGGAGGTCAGCAATTTTGCAACAACTTCTCCTCCCTCCAACACAAAAGAACCAGTCCGCGTCACCGCCAGCGTCGCCGGTTTTGGGTCCGACCTGGGCGAACTGCTGTCTGGTGGGAGAACTTCGAAAATGAAGTGGTTGTCCCGGATGAGTGGCGTGAAAATTGTAGGATGTCAAGGTCATCGCTGCTGTCACTCTCCGAATTGCTGCGTCCCTACATCGAGGCTGAGACGACCGTCATGCGGTTCCCTGTCGCCTGCACCTTGTATTACCTGTCCGACGAGGGTAGACTGCGCAAGACAGCCAACGTTATGCCAACATAAATGTGTGTTGGCAGTGTGTGTACACAACCACCCTATAATGATAAAAATCCACCCAGTGCTTTTTTTATAATCCCAATAAATCATAAGCACTGTCTCAGAACAAGCCGTTCTCAGATTCGCGGCAATGTGACGTCACTTTGCACAGGCCCCTCCCACGACTGTTGATTGACACTGCAGTTTGAGCATAGACCCGCCCTGAGGGAGCGGGACACAGTCCGCCATTGTTTCGACGCTTGAGCAGCTGTAGACTAGCCTGACTACGTCAGACTTCGTACTTCCGCTCAATTTCAGTTCGCTTCTGTACTCAGTCTGAGATAGCGACCTATCTCTCAGTTTTCCTCCGGCCTCAAAACAGCCGGCCAATCAACGAACAGAGGGCGGGCTGAGAGCCGTGACGTAGACGTTGATTGTACCGTGGATGCGGAGATTTACTTCACATAATCTGCAAAAGTCGTTCACAGCCATGTTCACTCCGGTATTTCGCTCTATGGTTTTGTTTTCACATCATACATGTGTTTACAGTGGAAGTTCGATGCGGCTGAGCCAGCGCATAACACACGTCATAACCAAACGTTATGTGATTGGCTTACGGGTAACCAATGATTTAAAACTTCAGACAAGCGCCGTCATGTGTCACTTTCACTTTCACTTTCACTTTATTAAAGGCACACTATGCAGCTTTCCGTTTTTGTCAAACAGCGACCCCTAGAGTCGCTGTGGAGTACTTGTATTTAATATTACTGTCGCCACTCGCGCAGATGGAGGCTGTAATGAGGCTGTAATGAGTGGAAATAAGGTGTGGCCCCTTTAAGAGCTGCGCGCGCCCTGTTGAACTGTCGGCAGTCTGTATTGTGTGTGCACCTCGAACACCCCCATGTATGCGGGTTATTTCAGTTTGATGCTCAGTTACACGAGTTCGATTGGGGAATAAAGTGCAAGTTGTGAGATGCCAATCGCCTCCGTGAGTCTGTCTGGCCTCTGAAATAACTTCATCTGTGAGCTATCCCTATTTCTCCTCCTGACACAACGCGTTACAAAGCGTCGGACATCGAACAGGCACAGATAAGCTCTGAAGATGTCTACTAGTCCATCAACAAGAACGATATTTACTCGAGTCTGACTCCTTGCTCGGTCAGTCTGCCGTTTCCTCTTTCTTTGGTCCTCCGACAAACCTTTCCTAGCTTTCTGCTTCTTTTTTACCGGTTCAGCCATGACGAAAGTGTGAAGAACTCAGTATCTAACGTTACCTTTTTCTACGTGTACGTGTGCACTTTGCAGTGCCATAAAGCAATTCGTTGCAACGCGAGACCTGATATCAAGCGATACACGCCCGCCGGCCCAAAGTTGCAAGGGTGGTTTTTCGGCTCACAGGCGCTTGGGGGGTGCGAGACGACCACCATTCAACCCGAAATAAGTCATATAACTATTCCAATGACTCCGAAGCTGTTCGGTTAAAGTAAAAAAGATACTTAGTTCACCTTTAAGCACAGACTGAAAAGGTGTGTATATATTTGTTTACTGTTAGTTGTAACGAGTGTTTTGTGTACTTCGCTGTGTATGTTCCATGCTAATGAAAGGGAGAGAGAGAGTTTTGGATAAGACTTAAATGCTCACATCTTATACTGTTTTTATTTAGCTGCTCTTACAGTGATTTTCTGGAGTAAAACTAACGCTTCATCTTTTGTGTGATGTACAATAAACTTAATCGAACTCATCAGTATATTTTGGTCATCATTCGGACGAGGTCTGCTACAGCAGGCTTGTATTAATAGTGGATAAAAGCAGATGACAAATAAGTTATAACCATAATTAAGCTAAACTATACCTGTTCAATCTCCATACAGTATATATTCTCTGGCTCTGTGGGCATTATTGTCCGACTCCGAGTCGAAATGAACACCACTAATGAGAGTTTCTGTTTTGATATTATCAGATGAGATTGTCCTGGCTCTGAGCGCGAGCTCGTAAGGCTCCACCCTTTGGGCGGCAGCAGCAGCTCATTTGCATTTAAAGGGATACACACTAAAACGGTGTGTTTTTCTGAGCCCCCAAAAAATGACAATTTAAACATGCTGTAAAAAAAATATCTGTTGGGTATTTTCAGCTAAAACTTCACATACATACTCTGGGGACATCAGAGACTTATTTTTTGTGAAAAGGGTCATAATAGGTGCCCTGTAAGCATAAATACTGTTAAGGAAGTTTGTAGTAGACTAATTCACACACACACACACACACACACACACACACACACACACACACACACACACACACACACACACACACACACACACACACACACACACACACACACACACACACACACACACACTTCATGTTTTATGGGGATTTTCCATAGAAATAATGATTTGTTTTACTGTACAAATTATATCCCCTAATCTGAAACCTCCCATTACAGAAAATGTTCTGCATTATGTATGATTTACAAGCTGTTTTCCTTGTGGGGACCAAAAAAATGTCCCCATAAGATCAATAAGCAGGTGAGTTTGATCAAGGTTGCTGCTAAACTCTGCAGGAAAATAGACCTCGAGGACCAGAGTTGAGAACCCCTGCCCTACACATTGATTGCAAATGTTCTGATTCTTTATTATTGTTGGGTAATTGTCACGGATCTGCCAGGCTGTCACATCAGCCATTCACACAGCACACCTTCACCAGAGTACTGAACACTCACACCTGCACTTCATCTGCACCATCATCAAGCCAGCTACAAAAGCACACACCTCGTCTCACATCATTGTCTGGTCTTGTTTCTATGAAGTGCTTACCTGTTCTCCAGCGTTGGTGCTCCAGTGTATTCCTCTCCTGTGTTCTCCTGTCATCATCCTGCATACTCACCAAACACGAAAAGGTGTGTGCGTCCATCCAGCCATCCGTCCAACTATCCATGATCTCCTGCACCTGTAAAACAAGGAAGGTCTTCGTTACTAAGCTTTACTCATTCTTCAAAGTCTATTTGAACTGCATACTCATCTGTATTCTCCATTCTGCTCAGTGCTGTTAATAAAGCTCACATTTCAATGTATTTCTTTGTGTCTGGATCTGCATTCTGTAACAGGTAACACTTTACAATAAGGCTTTATTAGTTAATTCACTATAGTTAACATAAACTGACAATGGACAATACTCCTAAAGCAGTTATTAATCTTGGTTAATTTTCATTTCAACATTTAATAACACATTATTAAATTCAGAAGGATTTAATGGACCTGAGCTAACATGAACTAACAATGATCAGTTGTATTTTTTTTTAAACTAATGTTAACAAAGAATAACTATGGTAACAGATGTAGCTTTTGCTCAATGTTAATGTTGGTTAATGCATTAACTGACTTTACCTTATTGTAAAGTGTTACCTATTGTTCTTTATAATTCTTTATAACACTTGAATCAGTTTAAAACATTTGTTTACTTTATGTAGTTTTTGTGTGTATTACTTTATTGGATTGAAATATAATTTAGTTTGTTTTGTTTTAAGAAAAAATATATAAAACCTCTTATTGTTTGAAAACGCTCATTTCAATATCGTGATAATACCATATTCGGTCAAATTCCTAAAAAAAAAAACCCAATAATAATATTAATGTCCATGGGAAAATGTGGGTCCCATGGCCAAACCAGTTGAGAACTGCTGGTCCAGTATAAGGGACAATTTCAGATACAGCCGTAGTGTCTTAGTGACTGTTCAAAGTCTTGTTTGTTGAATTTTTCCAGTTGTAAATATTGTAAAAAAAAAAAAAATCAGCTTGCCCATTTATTTGTAATTTTACTTATAATGGCAGTAATTCTGAATTTAATATCTTTGTTACTGTGAAGATGTTTCATTCAAAAGGAATCGATAAAACCAAACTCTTTAATAATTATGTGGCCAAGACACAAACTGAAAAGATATATTGAAGCTCTACAACTATGATGTCACAGAGACATTCTATAGAACTCTCCTGAGCAAAAGTCCCACAAAGACACAATCCTGAGGAGACTTTAATCAGAGTTTGAGGAGAGAAGACTGAATACATTTACAGTCCTGAGAGAACATGGAGAACATAAGAGCAACAGCCTTTGACGTGTTTGATGAAGCACGTTTACTGGGCGAACACACTGACTTGATCATCAAGTCAAATGACAGAGAATTTCAAGTGCACAAGATCATCATGTGTGGCTGCAGCTCCTACTTTAGGTGAGAAGAAGCATTTGAACTGCAATTGTGTGCAAATTACCTAGAAATGATTATAATTATATACATCATTTCCACTGCCAACATTATACGGTTGAAACTGCCTAAGTCCAAATATATAAATGCATGAAAATGAATGAGTGTATTGCCAGAAAAAAAGAATGTAACTATGATATCTAGGCAAACACATTCTTGAAATTTTATTCTGGAAGTGGCTATGAATGAAGTTTTACCCAGCATTTCAAATTTAATATAGGAAACTGCATTGGCATCTGCAAGTTGACAGAGGACTTTTCCTCCTGCTCAAAGCTCCGCTGTAAAGCACAGCACTACATCCTGCAGCACTTTGAGGAGGTTCTGCACGTACCTGAGGAGTTCCTGGAGCTCTTCCTGGAACAGCTGGAGGCAGACATGGGGACTTGTGACTTGGTGACTTGGACTCGAGTCGCTATTTTTATGACTTGTGACTTGACTTGACAAAAAATAAAATACTTGAGACTTGACTCGGACTTGGAAGTTAAAGACTCGGGACTTGACATGACTTGAGACACGATGACTTGAATGACTTGAGTGTTAATCACATCATGTTTTCAGTTTGAATATAAAATATAGAAATTATTTTTAAAAATCAAGTTGATTACCCAGCTGGAGCGCAGGCTGAGAATAGCGTTGTCATGACTGGATCATGAAACTATCATCAGTCATGCCCTCTCGTACCTTACGCACACCACGCCCACTTAGATCAGATATCACATCAACATGTCAGCCGGAGGGGTACCGAGGGTCATCGCTTTCGGCTTCAAGAATTGTTCACATGATGGCAAAAGACGAACAGCGCTTTGCAAGACATGCAACATTAACAGCCATTCTGCCCAGTAAGTGCTTGTCAATTTGTTAATGTTATCTGGTTAGTTGGTAGTTAGCTAATGTAATAATAGCTAAAGTAGCCATAAGGTTTTATCAGCGATTTCAGGCCCAAAAAAGGCCCAAATATAAATGATCACATTCATCTAATCTTTCCTAACGATGAGTGAGTGTGTGTGTGTGTGTGTGAGAGAGAGAGAGAGTGTGTGTGAGAGTGAGTGTGTGAGAGAGAGGAGAAATGTAACAAAGTTTAATGTTGTAAGTAAACTGTGTTTGAGAGAGAGAGAGAGAGAGAGAGAGAGGGAGGTGTTCAGAGAGGAGTCTGTTGGATGTTAAGCTGTTATTTGTTTTATGGACTCCCTATGGAATTAATTTTGATCCAATAATAATGAACGTTACTTTTCAAGAAACTAATGAAAATATAAATTGAAACTGAATAAAATATCTTTGAAACTGAAAAAGAATAAATCGCAGGCAAATTTTTTTACTTCGTTTTTAATACACTGCATGTTTTGCTAACAATTTCTCATATTTCGTTCGCTGATCTGAACTTACAAATGCGCTTCCAGAGATTTCATTTACGCTTCTGAAGTTTTCGTTTACGCTCCCAGAGTTTTCGTTTGCTGTTCTGACACATTTCTCTCGTGGGGGCGGGGCTAGTAGCAGTGTGCTCTTATTGGCTACTGAGTTTTTGATTGACAGCTTCTTCACCTGGAAGTGAAGACGTCAGTGCTGTGTTTATGTGTGGATGTGAGCGTCTGTAAGCGCAGCTTTCTATTTCATTTTATATCTGTATTTTTTTGCTGCTACACTATATTTTTTAGATGATTTCTTATAGAAGGAATAGTACAGACGAATGATATCATTAGCCATCGTCGCTATAAGGTTACTGGATAGCCTACTCGTGGTAAGTCAGATTTATTTATTTTTAATCAATACTATAGCCTACTAATACTATTTATAATACAGTACTGGCTTTTTTCAGGTGAGAGCCCATAACATTATACAGCTGTGTTGTCTTGATTTAACTTAGCCCAATCATTAAATGACTTGTTTATCTACATTCGGTTACAGTCTTCGATTATATCATATTTCCCCCCAGCCACCCCAAACAACATTGTGCTAGAGTACTGTACAGTATATGTACTGTAGCCTACAGTACAAAAAGTACTGTATCAGTCAATGATGCCATTGGACCAGAGCGCTGTCAATCACTGCCTGATTTAACTTTGGCAATGTAAAGCCTTTTTTTTACCATGCCAATAAAGCTATTTAAACCTGAATTTCTCAATTGCTGATTAATTTGCGATGCAGAGTTTTTGAAAGAGGAGAGAAACGACTTGACCACAGAACACGTCACAGTTCATAATAATAAACACTCAATTATTTTGAAGTATCTTGAAAATTATTTAATTATTTAGAAATAATTTATTCTGATTACTTTTGTGTGATAAAGATGACTGATAGATAAAGCTATTATATGTAGCTAGTATGAGTAAATGCTTTTTCTGTGTCAATATTTGACTAATAATAATGCCAAAAATTGCACTTCAAATTAGGGATGCACCGATGCATCGGCTGAACATCGGTAACGGCCGATATTTGCCTCGTTAACTGCCATCGGCCATCGGGAAATAAAAATGACATTCGCCGATGTCACATGGGCGTCAGTTTGGTTTGATATGCTGGGGACAGAGACGCATTCGGAAGTGCATTTTCAGAAGTGCTGGGTACAATGACGCATTTATTTATTTATTTTCTATGAGAAAACTCCTTTTCTCGAGAAAAGAACGACCATGGTGTGTAGCAGAAGAAGCGGCGGAGTATGCACGATCCGCGAGTGCTGAAGACGAGAACGCACGGCTTTGATGGGTGCGCAGGAGGACACAAATGGGCGGCGACTGCTTCTTCCAGTGGCGGGAGCTTTTCCCTCAGCGCCGTCAACAGATAGAGCGTTAACTGTACACACCGCCGCCGACTTGAGCTGCAAAGAAACTCTGGCCTCCCTGTCAAGGACTCTTGTCAAAAAGTACAGGGAAGCTTGACCGCTCTGAATAGTGAGTGAGAGCGCGCGCGCGGTCGGGGCTCTCTCTCTCTCTCTCTCTCTCTCTCTCTCTCTCGCAGAAGAGCGCGTGCGCGCTTAAAATTTAATATTTTGGTATGAACATTCACCCGTGTTTTTTCCCTCATAAATGCGAACACGAAAAATAAAATGAATATTATAATGTTTTTTTTGTTGGGTCAAACAATGATTACCAAATTTCTCTCTCATATTGCTCTTCATAACAACTGAAAAAGAACTTATAAATAAGGTTATAACTGTCAACCAGAAAGTGACATTAAAGGTTTTTTTTGTTTCATAAATTGGTCTGATTGAATTTGTGCTCATTCTAGGATAGTGTGATCAAGAGCCGAAAGACTTGTATGTTTCCGTGGCACAAAAGAAGGAATAAATAACAAAAAGAAAAAACATCGGCATCGGCATCGGCCATCGGCCAAGTTGTTATGTTAAACATCGGTATCGGTATCGGCCCAGAATTTCCCAATCGGTGCATCCCTACTTCAAATGAACATTTCTGAGAATTTTTTTTAATCTTTAATAGTCTTTAATAATAAATATATGTCCAAATTAAAACCTTAATACATGCAAGTAATTATGACTGAAAACATCCAGCAACTGGGGAATACACAGCCATGGATATATGTTTATAGGGGTATACAGCCATCTACTGGTTACACAACAGTATTACATATGATAAATGCTTCATGACTCCCGAGGTAAATATTTAAGCTAGTACTGTAAAATCCCTTAAAACATTTATATAATTTGTTTGGAAAAAATATTGTAAATCTGCAACTTGTTACTGTATGTGGGGGTTCAAAGTAGTTTGTATTGTTAGATTATAATTAATTTCCTCTCTCATTTTCCAGGAGTGGAGCAACTTTTCCATAAACAAAATTCTGATGCTGACACAGAGGATGGAGTGATAGTACCAGAGATGTCCCTATCAGACAATAATCTTACTTTGTTCAGACACATCACCTTTGAATGACTGGGATCTTGATCTTCAGACACCTTGCACTTTATTCGTATTAGTCTGTGCTGATCTTGGATTAGCATACCAACAGCATATGAATGTTAAGGGCATAGTTCACCCAAAAATACAATTCTCACTTATTTTTCTCACCCTCATGCTGTCCCAGATGCATTTTACTTTCTTTCTACAGATAAACACGAATTAAGATTATAAGGAAAGTAATCCATCTCGGTGAGTCCTAAAGACGCTTTAAAAACCACACACAGTGAGCGTGACGGTAATCCATGCGACCTCAGTGAATGAATCAATGCCTTCTGAAGTCAAACAATAGGCTAGATAAAAGAAATACTAATAATGTAAACTGTTTTAACTATTAAAAATCACTTCCGACCAACTGTCTTGCGTACATGGGTTACAATCCACTTGTATTATGGACTCACAGAGATGGATTATTTCCTTAAAAATCTTTGTCTATGTTTATGTGAAGAAGAAAGTCATATACATCTGGGATGGCATGAAGGAGTAAATGATGAGAGAATTCAAATTTTTTGGGTGGACTATCCTTGTACTGCTTGTATCCAGTCACTGCTATGTTACTTGAACTGCAACAGGAACTGCTCAAAGAATCATTGCAACATTTAAAATGTATATGAATTTTTAAAATGTATTCTGTATTTGTAATTTTTCATTTTGTATTGTAATGTATATGAGAATACTGTACATGTAGGCCTATATTATGCAGTTAATGTTTTGTGAATTCTGGTCTTTCCTGTCACAACATAATTGCATCCAAGACCTTCACTTCGATACTTGTGTATATGCTTTAGTGACAATAAAGAATGTAAATTTAATTTAATTCATATTTTCAATTACATTAATTTAACTGGTTGTATAAGTCACAATTGAAATGGTTGATGATTGTTAAAATATATTTTCAATTTTAATGAGTATTTACAATGCAAATCCAAATTATTGTAATTTACTGACAGTTAGGCTACTTATATCTTGTCTTTTCACTTTATTAAGATCAGATTCTGCAGGTAAAATTACAATAATAAGGTGACTTGACTTGACTTGACTTGACATAGCCTGTGACTTGACTTGACTTGACTTGCCCAAGAAAAAAATACTTGGGACTAACTTGAGACTTGAAGGTTAAGACTTGAGACTTACTTGAGACTTACACATGTGTGACTTGGTCCCATCTCTGTGAAAATCCTGTCATCATTTACTCACCCTCAAGTTGTTCCAATCCTGTAGGGTTTCTCTGTCCTGCTGAACACAACATAAGATATTTTGAAGAGTATCGGTAACCAAACAGTTGATTGACCCCACTGACATCCATCATATTTTTTACCCCCATACTATGGAGGTCAATGGGGTCCATCAACTGTTTGGTTACCGATACTCTTCAAAATATCTTATTTTGTGTTCAGCAGGAGAAAGAAACTCATACAGGGCCATGAACTATTTGTTTGGTGTTTACTATTCCTTTAAAAGTACTAAACTGAAAGAAGGTCATGTGTGTTTTGGTGATTAAACCAAATGTTCCGTTACATATTACAATCATCTTGTGTTTTGAAACATTGATTATGTGGACTGAAAATGTGCATAACTGTAATGAAAGCATGGATCAGGTTTTGAAAGAATGACTAGCTGGGTTACAAGTGTGATCAGTTTGGATTTTTTTAGCTAAGAGTTTTGAAAATTGTAAAAATTGTATAAATACTTTTTTTTTACTAAAACAAGAGAAATTATCAAGACGAAAATATAGCAACGAAAAAACATCCTGCAATTATAAATGCTTAACAACATCATTTACCAATAAAGCCATTATCTGCAGTATATTTATCTATATAAAACGGGTAGTTCCAGTCCTTGGTTCTGATTAACGTTAGTGGGGTTTTTTCCAGATAAAACACGGCAATGATCGCTTCAATGGTTCAACATTTCACTGCACAACACCCCTAGCAACCATCTTAGCAACATAAACATAAACTTCTCATTGATATTGTTCATTGAAGCTTATAGAGTAGAGTATTACGAGAGTACCTGCATTTACAGTAGATATAGTCATATATTCATAATAAAAATCTGTTTGAATGTCCGCTGCAATATCTTGAACTTTTAACAGTTAAGGGGTTTTCCCGTGCCCTGACACCCTAGTCATTTGCGTCTGACAGACTGTCTCATAAAGACAGTCTTTGCCGCCATCTAATGGCGAAATAATGTAAATATAGTTGTTCCTACCTCTGATGTCGCGCGATGCAGCAGATTCACTTCTCCACACTGCATTCACTCACCGAACTCTTGACTGAGTGCTTATGACGTCACAAAGGCCGCGCCAGAACTCCTGAGGATGGAAATGGTTATTATTTAAATGTTCTAGTTGTTGATTCAAACAATTACATGACAATTACATATTTTTTTTTATCACGTGTGAATGTTTTAAATTACTTTTATATATAGATTTTGATTTACCCTGCCAGCTCTAGACTTTCAATCTAAAACTATGAAAATTCATTGTAAAACTATGATAAACCTAAAATAAATAAATATATAACATTTGAATAGCCTATTTATCAAGTGAAAATGATTTCTTAAAAAGTTATTGTTTCCAGTTACCAAAGAGCCAACAAAATGAAATGAGGTGAACAGTATACATAAAAACCAGGTACATTTCACATATCAAATATTTTTATTCTGCTGTTTTTGTCAAATTATGCACAAATAAAAAGATAATTTGTTAGTAGTTAATATAAAATATTATTGGTTTGTATTCATTCACCATCGTCAATTTCAACACTGAATATTATCAAAAAGAATACATATTATTTTTTTAGTTGGCCCATTGACTTCAATTTTAAAACATGTTTGCTCAACTAGTTTCATAGTTCATTCAACTGAGAAGTTTTATTTAGTCCAACATTTAGAAATCTAGTGTGAAGATTCTGTCAATTACAAATGACAAAAAACAGTTTATTGTTTATCATTTTATTTGTTACATGTTATATGATAATAGGAATAGTTGTTGAATTAGTTACTAAGCAATTTTATACTGACGCTGCTAACATAAAATAGGGGAGACCGGGGACAGTTGCAACAGGGGACGGTTGCAACATGTCATTTTTCTCCAATCAGAAACAAGCTAGAGTGATGACACTCATACTGCACAACCACAGTTAGACCCTCCACCCACCAAGAAGACAGTAGACATATTCAACCTCTGCTGATGTATTTATTGAACAAAACTTGTTTTGGAGGTATGAAAGTAAATTTTTTCATGAGATATATTTTTGTCATACTGTCCTGAAATTTTGTATGATTTAATCAAAACTTACATAGTTTGAATTGTTGTTTTGTTGACTACTAAGTGACATGGTTAGCATGTGTCAAAGTCAGTGTGTCTAGCAGGCACATGATGTTCTGTCATGGCTGATAGGGTTGGGGACGGTTGCAACATGTTATAAATTGCATGTTTAATAAAAGTTTGTTGCATTGCAAATTGTTAAATTCTTCCTGTCTGACGCTGAAATATGGAGGGATTGAATAGCATCTGTAACACCTGCACACTGAATCTATGTAGGCCTATGTTCTACACATGAACAAACAAAACTCAATAACTGTTATTTGATAAATATGACTAAATAAATAAATAATAGGCTACAATAATATTATTGAAATAAATAATACTATAATATTATAGTAGGCCTAAAACAGTTAATATTTTCAGAATTCTTTGCTCATTGAGACAAAAAGCTTAAGTTAATTAATGAAATTTAAGGTATTTTTAACATGTTGCAACCGTCCCTGGGTTGTGTTGCAACTGTCCCCTGGGTCGGGGTCAGTTGCAACATCTGACTTCTTCCATTCAAATAAATACTGTGAACGATATGTCATATATAATCATCTTTAAATGGTATGGGTAATTAGCAGACAGATGCAAGTTTAATATATACAAATTTGGTTGGTCTAGCTCAAATAGTCTCTGAGTAATTGAGAGAAATGCTAAAAGTGTTGCAACTGTCCCCGGTCTCCCCCTACTTAACTGCCAAAAGATACATACAATTATTTGCATTTAAAGCACAAAAAAAAAAAAAAAAAAAAAATTACGTTTTTTTTTTCTCAGCATGGAATAGTTCAATCAACAGATGCTTGACATACGCATGTTGAAATACAAATACAAAATTAAAATGTAGTCAACTGAAATGTGCTTAAACACTACCGATTTGTTTATATACAAACTCTTCAAAAAATGTCATCTTAAAAAATGAAAATGTACAGTTCACTTCACCTCTGAACCGTTACGAGCATCAAGACACCGTTATAGACTTAAAGCAACATCCAGTCTAAAGAGTCTATTTAGTCAGTTACAAAATCTATATTTACTGACAAATTTCCTGAATAAAGACTGAAAACCAATTAAGTATAAACTGTCTTTTACATTAAAATGTACAAAAACCCGTTGCTATAAGCATACTTACCATACTCAACTACATTAAAGATCATGATGTTTAATGTCAGAAATGTCAGACTTTAATCTGCAGGAAAACTAGGCTAGATCTGGTTGTGCTGAAGCTCTCTCTCACTCCTCATGTTCAAAACAAACAGTCAACACTTTGTTAAAACTTCGCTCAGCCCAAAAGACCGGGACAGGAGAAGGAGAAGGACCAGGACACTAAAAGTGTTTGTAGAATAATCTTAATTACTTCTCAATGCTCAGTCGGACTTCATCTGACCAGCACAAATTCAACAAGTGTTCATGAAGACAATGGGAAATTACTGCTTCACAACATCATCCCGTGACGTTAAACACCTTCAAATTGAGACATATTTGTACAACACAGCACAAAACATACAGTAAAATTTGAGAAAAATAATGTAAAGAAAAAAATGACTGATATAGAAAGTAATATGACAGAGATAAAGTAATATGAAACAAGATTTCAAATAGCATGAATGAAGGGCAATGCAGATGTATGTTTGCTCTCTTAAAGGGGTCATCGGATGCCCATTTTCCACAAGTTGGTATGATTCTTTAGGGTCTTCATGTAAAGTGTGTAACGTATACTAAAATTCCTCAATGGGTGTGTAAAACAACACCCTTTTTACCTCCTCCAAAACAGCTCTGTTCACAGCGACCCGTTTCGGTGCATGTCTCTTTAAATGATAATGAGCAACTGCTCACCCATGAGGGGTGTCCACCATAGACAGTATAAGAAGTGGACAGAGCCATCTCATTGGAACTCAATTGAGACAAGTGAAGCCCATTTTTAGCGATTTTTTTGGACTTCCGTTCCTGACGCGCAGACTCAAACCGAGCTTGACGACGTAGATGTGACGTGAGCAACCCGTCTGTCTTCTAGTGGCTGTGGCATGAGAAATCTGAATCATTCCCTTCCGAATCTTGCAGAGACGGAGAGCGTGAGTAGGAGGCAGGGGGCCACTTTTCAGCCCGGGAGTTTCAGGCCTAAGACCGGCCCACTTTTTCCATGGTGGAATTCCAAATATTAGCACTTTTTCCAAATTGGATAAATGACAGTTCAGCTCTTACTATTGTGTAGTTTGTATTAATGCCATGGTTCAACAAATAATGTAAAGGTTAAATAATAATTCACTTATAAGAAGCAATTGCGACTTTATTTCACACAATTCTGACTATATATCTTGCAATTCTGACTTTATAACATGCAATTGCGACTTTATTTCACGCAATTCTGACTTTATATCTCGCAATTCTGAGAAATAATGACAGAATTGCAAGATGTAAACTCGCAATTGTGAGATAAAAAGTCGCAATTATCTTTTAAAAATGTTTTATTCTGTGGCGGAAACAAGCTTCCATACCTTCTGGCCTCTTCCTCCCATCCATCCTCCCTGACGCGTACCGTTACGGTAGGGCCGGCCCAGCTATCGGTAGGCGCCGGCGGTGCCGCGGTAGGCGGTAGCCTACCTGAGAAAACGTTTTGGAAAAGACGGGCTATGGATCCAACCAACTCTATAGGAGGGGAGGGGAGAACTCCCTCACATGGTACAACCCATGCAGAGGCTGCGCGCTGCGGTGTCAGAATGCGGAACGTGTGTAGCCTAATGTAACTAACGTGACAAATGTAAAAAAAAAAAAAAAAAAAAAAATCCTCGACCGGCCCAAAAGTGAAGCGGCCCACCGGGAATTCTCTCGATTCTCCCGATTACCCACCCCGGGCCTGGTAGGTATTCTGATTCATTATTTTGTCATTTTGCCTCCATGTCCTCCCGATTGCCCGCGAGCTTCTCCTCCTGTCCATACGGTAATCTCTCTACTGTGCGACAGAGAGTTGCGTGGTTATGACGCAATCTTTAGCCTACTTTTACAAAAACTGCTTCTACGGGGCCATAACATAAGCTACAAGGTAATGGAGCATTTTATACATTGTTGTGTTTCTTTAGAAATAAATAATGGACAAATGGAGTCTTTAAACGCCTCAGATGTGAAGTTATTCGCTGTCAAAGTGACGCCAAAATGAATGGGAGTCAATGGGATGCTAACAGCAGGTGAAGTTCTGCTACAAGATGGTGGCACGCGGCCGGCTTCAACTTCCGGTCGACTTCCTTCCCGCTTGGTGTCCACACAAGACATTTTTAAGTGTTGCCTTGGGCCCAGTTTACACGTACATGGTTATTTTGAAAAACGGAGACATTTCCCTTCGTTTGCGCCCTTCGTTTACACGCAAATGGAGAATTCGCCTCTGAAACCGATTATTTCTAAAAACTCCGGCCAGAGTGGAGATTTAGAAAATCTTCGTTTGCATGTAAACTGAGACAAACGGATGTTTAGGCAGCCAACGTCACAGTGTGCCAGAGCTCGCACCTACGCCAAAAGTGCGACCTATGTTTACATTTTCATTTGGCTTTGGTGATCATGGAAGCGTTCAGAGTAGCAGTCACATTTATGTTGGTGCAAACTCTTTTCGTGTGTTTGCATTTGCAAATACAGCTGCTCCATTATGTCGAGGAGCAGAGACGAATGAGTGCTCGGAGGTCAGCAATTTTGCAACAACTTCTCCTCCCTCCAACACGAAGAACCAGTCCGCGTCACCGCCAGCGTCGCCGGTTTTGGGTCCGACCTGGGCGAACTGCTGTCTGGTGGGAGAACTTCGAAAATGAAGATGTTGTCCCGGATGAGTGGCGTGAAAATTGTAGGATGTCAAGGTCATCGCTGCTGTCACTCTCCGAATTGCTGCGTCCCTACATCGAGGCTGAGACGACCGTCATGCGGTTCCCTGTCGCCTGCACCTTGTATTACCTGTCCGACGAGGGTAGACTGCGCAAGACAGCCAACGTTATGCCAACATAAATGTGTGTTGGCAGTGTGTGTACACAACCACCCTATAATGATAAAAATCCACCCAGTGCTTTTTTTATAATCCCAATAAATCATAAGCACTGTCTCAGAACAAGCCGTTCTCAGATTCGCGGCAATGTGACGTCACTTTGCACAGGCCCCTCCCACGACTGTTGATTGACACTGCAGTTTGAGCATAGACCCGCCCTGAGGGAGCGGGACACAGTCCGCCATTGTTTTGACGCTTGAGCAGCTGTAGACTAGCCTGACTACGTCAGACTTCGTACTTCCGCTCAATTTCAGTTCGCTTCTGTACTCAGTCTGAGATAGCGACCTATCTCTCAGTTTTCCTCCGGCCTCAAAACAGCCGGCCAATCAACGAACAGAGGGCGGGCTGAGAGCCGTGACATAGACGCTGATTGTACCGTGGATGCGGAGATTTACTTCACATAATCTGCAAAAGTCGTTCACAGCCATGTTCACTCCGGTATTTCGCTCGATGGTTTTGTTTTCACATCATACATGTGTTTACAGTGGAAGTTCGATGCGGCTGAGCCAGCGCATAACACACGTCATAACCAAACATTATGTGATTGGCTTACGGGTAACCAATGATTTAAAACTTCAGACAAGCGCCCAGGCTAGCTAGTTTTACCAGGCTAGCTGTAGACAAGAATGTCTTCTAAGTGATTGAGGGTTTTTGTTGTTGGATGTAAGAATGAACATAGCAGTCTTCATTTACTCCCGTTGTTCCTCGAGGATGGATCTCACCAACTGTTCGTGATCCAGTTTACAGTCTCTGGAGCGACAGGCCTAACGTTACTGATCACGGCAGAAATGAAAGTGGGAAGCGCGCACTTTATGACAGCTCATCGAGTAGTTTTACGGATATACAGTGTACCAGTTTAGGTACACAAAGGCTGCCCGCTGCTCTGGGTGTGTGTATCCACGTTTGCAGTGTGTGTGTGTTAACTACTCACTACTCTGCTCCTAATGTGTGTGCATTAACTTGGATGGGTTAAATGCAGAGGTCAAATTCCAAGTATGGGTTACCATACTTGGCCGTCATGTGTCACTTTCACTTTCACTTTCACTTTATTAAAGGCACACTATGCAGCTTTCCGTTTTTGTCAAACAGCGACCCCTAGAGTCGCTGTGGAGTACTTGTATTTAATATTACTGTCGCCACTCGCGCAGAGCCGTCTCTGCACTCACGGCCTGATCCCTTCCGCCCTCTATACCGGTACCTGTTCAGTAGGATGGAGGCTGTAATGAGTGGAAATAAGGTGTGGCCCCTTTAAGAGCTGCGCGCGCCCTGTTGAACTGTCGGTAGTCTGTATTGTATGTGCACCTCGAACACCCCCATGTATGCGGGTTATTTCAGTTTGATGCTCATTCTTATCTTACTTTTGTTTATCAAGTAAAGCTGTGGATGGTAGAATGGGTGACAAACAGTTACACGAGTTCGATTGGGGAATAAAGTGCAAGTTGTGAGATGCCAATCGCCTCCGTGAGTCTGTCTGGCCTCTGTAATAACTTCATCTGTGAGCTATCCCTATTTCTCCTCCTGACACAACGCATTACAAAGCGTTGGACATCGAACAGGCACAGATAAGCTCTGAAGATGTCTACTAGTCCATCAACAAGAACGATATTTACTCGAGTCTGACTCCTTGCTCGGTCAGTCTGCCGTTTCCTCTTTCTTTGGTCCTCCGACAAACCTTTCCTAGCTTTCTGCTTCTTTTTTACCGGTTCAGCCATGACGAAAGTGTGAAGAACTCAGTATCTAACGTTACCTTTTTCTACGTGTACGTGTGCACAGTGCAGTGCCATAAAGCAATTCGTTACAACGCGAGACCTGATATCAAGCGATACACGCCCGCCGGCCCAAAGTTGCAAGGGTGGTTTTTCGGCTCACAGGCGCTTGGGGAGTGCGAGACGACCACCATTCAACCCGAAATAAGTCATATAACTATTCCAATGACTCCGAAGCTGTTCGGTTAAAGTAAAAAAGTTACTTAGTTCACCTTTAAGCACAGACTGAAAAGGTGTGTATATATTTGTTTACTGTTAGTTGTAACGAGTGTTTTGTGTACTTCGCTGTGTATGTTCCATGCTAATGAAAGGGAGAGAGAGAGTTTTGGATAAGACTTAAATGCTCACATCTTATACTGTTTTTATTTAGCTGCTCTTACAGTGATTTTCTGGAGTAAAACTAACGCTTCATCTTTTGTGTGATGTACAATAAACTTAATCGAACTCATCAGTATATTTTGGTCATCATTCGGACGAGGTCTGCTACAGCAGGCTTGTATTAATAGTGGATAAAAGCAGATGACAAATAAGTTATAACCATAATTAAGCTAAACTATACCTGTTCAATCTCCATACAGTATATATTCTCTGGCTCTGTGGGCATTATTGCCCGACTCCGAGTCGAAATGAACACCACTAATGAGAGTTTCTGTTTTGATATTATCAGATGAGATTGTCCTGGCTCTGAGCGCAAGCTCGTAAGGCTCCACCCTTTGGGCGGCAGCAGCAGCTCATTTGCATTTAAAGGGATACACACTAAAATGGTGTGTTTTTCTGAGCCCCCAAAAAATGACAATTTAAACATGCTGTAAAAAAAATATCTGTTGGGTATTTTGACCTAAAACTTCACATACATACTCTGGGGACATCAGAGACTTATTTTACATCTTGTGAAAAGGGTCATAATAGGTGCCCTGTAAGCATAAATACTGTTAAGGAAGTTTGTAGTAGACTAATTTACACACACACACACACACACACACACACACACACACACACACACACACACACACACACACACACACACACACACACACACACACACACACACACACACACACACACACACACACACACACACACACACACACACACACTTCATGTTTTATGGGGATTTTCCATAGAAATAATGATTTGTTTTACTGTACAAATTATATCCCCTAATCTGAAACCTCCCATTACAGAAAATGTTCTGCATTATGTATGATTTACAAGCTGTTTTCCTTGTGGGGACCAAAAAAATGTCCCCATAAGATCAATAAGCAGGTGAGTTTGATCAAGGTTGCTGCTAAACTCTGCAGGAAAATAGACCTCGAGGACCAGAGTTGAGAACCCCTGCCCTACACATTGATTGCAAATGTTCTGATTCTTTATTATTGTTGGGTAATTGTCACGGATCTGCCAGGCTGTCACATCAGCCATTCACACAGCACACCTTCACCAGAGTACTGAACACTCACACCTGCACTTCATCTGCACCATCATCAAGCCAGCTACAAAAGCACACACCTCGTCTCACATCATTGTCTGGTCTTGTTTCTATGAAGTGCTTACCTGTTCTCCAGCGTTGGTACTCCAGTGTATTCCTCTCGTGTGTTCTCCTGTCATCATCCTGCATCCAGCCATCCGTCCAACTATCCATGATCTCCTGCACCTGTAAAACAAGGAAGGTCTTTGTTACTAAGCTTTACTCATTCTTCAAAGTCTATTTGAACTGCATACTCATCCGTATTCTCCATTCTGCTCAGTGCTGTTAATAATGCTCACATTTCAATGTATGTCTTTGTGTCTGGATCTGCATTCTGTAACAGGTAACACTTTACAATAAGGCTTTATTAGTTAATTCACTATAGTTAACATAAACTGACAATGGACAATACTCCTAAAGCAGTTATTAATCTTGGTTAATGTTCATTTCAACATGTAATAACACATTATTAAATTCAGAAGGATTTAATGGACCTGAGCTAACATGAACTAACAATGATCAGTTGTATTTTTTTTAAACTAATGTTAACAAAGAATAACTATGGTAACAGATGTAGCTTTTGCTCAATGTTAATGTTGGTTAATGCATTAACTGACTTTACCTTATTGTAAAGTGTTACCTATTGTTCTTTATAATTCTTTATTACACTTGAATCAGTTTAAAACATTTGTTTACTTTATGTAGTTTTTGGGTAATATATAAAACCTGTTATTGTTTGAAAACGCTCATTTCAATATCGTGATAATACCATATATATTCGGTCAAATTCCTAAAAAAACCCCAATAATAATATTAATGTCCATGGGAAAATGTGGGTCCCATGGCCAAACCAGTTGAGAACTGCTGGTCCAGTATAAGGGACAATTTCAGATACAGCCGTAGTGTCTTAGTGACTGTTCAAAGTCTTGTTTGTTGAATTTTTCCAGTTGTAAATATTGTAAAAAAAAAAAAAATCAGCTTGCCCATTTATTTGTAATTTTACTTATAATGGCAGTAATTCTGAATTTAATATCTTTGTTACTGTGAAGATGTTTCATTCAAAAGGAATCGATAAAACAAAACTCTTTAATAATTATGTGGCCAAGACACAAACTGAAAAGATATATTGAAGCTCTACAACTATGATGTCACAGAGACATTCTATAGAACTCTCCTGAGCAAAAGTCCCACAAAGACACAATCCTGAGGAGACTTTAATCAGAGTTTGAGGAGAGAAGACTGAATACATTTACAGTCCTGAGAGAACATGGAGAACATAAGAGCAACAGCCTTTGACGTGTTTGATGAAGCACGTTTACTGGGCGAACACACTGACTTGATCATCAAGTCAAATGACAGAGAATTTCAAGTGCACAAGATCATCATGTGTGGCTGCAGCTCCTACTTTAGGTGAGAAGAAGCATTTGAACTGCAATTGTGTGCAAATTACCTAGAAATGATTATAATTATATACATCATTTCCACTGCCAACATTATACGGTTGAAACTGCCTAAGTAAGTCCAAATATATAAATGCATGAAAATGAATGAGTGTATTGCCAGAAAAAAGAATGTAACTATGATATCTAGGCAAACACATTCTTGAAATTTTATTCTGGAAGTGGCTATGAATGAAGTTTTACCCAGCATTTCAAATTTAATATAGGAAACTGCATTGGCATCTGCAAGTTGACAGAGGACTTTTCCTCCTGCTCAAAGCTCCGCTGTAAAGCACAGCACTACATCCTGCAGCACTTTGAGGAGGTTCTGCACGTACCTGAGGAGTTCCTGGAGCTCTTCCTGGAACAGCTGGAGGCAGACATGGGGACTTGTGACTTGGTGACTTGGACTCGAGTCGCTATTTTTATGACTTGTGACTTGACTTGACAAAAAATAAAATACTTGAGACTTGACTCGGACTTGGAAGTTAAAGACTCGGGACTTGACATGACTTGAGACACGATGACTTGAATGACTTGAGTGTTAATCACATCATGTTTTCAGTTTGAATATAAAATATAGAAATTATTTTTAAAAATCAAGTTGATTACCCAGCTGGAGCGCAGGCTGAGAATAGCGTTGTCATGACTGGATCATGAAACTATCATCAGTCATGCCCTCTCGTACCTTACGCACACCACGCCCACTTAGATCAGATATCACATCAACATGTCAGCCGGAGGGGTACCGAGGGTCATCGCTTTCGGCTTCAAGAATTGTTCACAAGATGGAAAAAGACGAACAGCGCTTTGCAAGACATGCAACATTAACAGCCATTCTGCCCAGTAAGTGCTTGTCAATTTGTTAATGTTATCTGGTTAGTTGGTAGTTAGCTAATGTAATAATAGCTAAAGTAGCCATAAGGTTTTATCAGCGATTTCAGGCCCAAAAAAGGCCCAAATATAAATGATCACATTCATCTAATCTTTCCTAACGATGAGTGAGTGTGTGTGTGTGTGTGTGTGTGTGTGTGTGTGTGTGTGAGAGAGAGAGAGAGAGTGTGTGAGAGTGAGTGTGTGTGAGAGAGAGGAGAAATGTAACAAAGTTTAATGTTGTAAGTAAACTGTGTTTGAGAGAGAGAGAGAGAGAGAGAGAGAGAGGGAGGTGTTCAGAGAGGAGTCTGTTGGATGTTAAGCTGTTATTTGTTTTATGGACTCAATGTTGACAATTTAAAACATTTCAAACACTGTTGGCAGAAGTGAAAAATACATAATTTTATGAAGTTACAATTTTGTTTGATTCCATGATGTATTTTACTGAACATGAGAATTTACAATGCAAATCCAAATTATTGTAATTTACTGACAGTTAGGCTACTTATATCTTGTCTTTTCACTTTATTAAGATCAGATTCTGCAGGTAAAATTACAATAATAAGGTGACTTGACTTGGACTTGACTTGACCTACTACAGGACTTGACTTGACTTGACATAGCCTGTGACTTGACTTGACTTGACTTGACTTGCCCAAGAAAAAAATACTTGGGACTAACTTGAGACTTGAAGGTTAAGACTTGAGACTTACTTGAGACTTACACATGTGTGACTTGGTCCCATCGTGGGTCGTGAAAATCCTGTCATCATTTACTCACCCTCAAGTTGTTCCAATCCTGTAGGGTTTCTCTGTCCTGCTGAACACAACATAAGATATTTTGAAGAGTATCGGTAACCAAACAGTTGATTGACCCCACTGACATCCATCATATTTTTTACCCCCATACTATGGAGGTCAATGGGGTCCATCAACTGTTTGGTTACCGATACTCTTCAAAATATCTTATTTTGTGTTCAGCAGGAGAAATAAACTCATACAGGGCCATGAACTATTTGTTTGGTGTTTACTATTCCTTTAAAAGTACTAAACTGAAAGAAGGTCATGTGTATTTTGGTGATTAAACCAAATGTTCCGTTACATATTACAATCATCTTGTGTTTTGAAACATTGATTATGTGGACTGAAAATGTGCATAACTGTAATGAAAGCATGGATCAGGTTTTGAAAGAATGACTAGCTGGGTTACAAGTGTGATCAGTTTGGATTTTTTTAGCTAAGAGTTTTGAAAATTGTAAAAATTTAATAAATACTTTTTTTTTACTAAAACAAGAGAAATTATCAAGACGAAAATATAGCAACGAAAAAACATCCTGCAATTATAAATGCTTAACAACATCATTTACCAATAAAGCCATTATCTGCAGTATATTTATCTATATAAAACGGCAGTAACGTGCGGGAAAATCTTGTCATGGGTAGGCTTGCAATTCTGACTTTATAACATGCAATTGCGACTTTATTTCACGCAATTGCGACTTTATTTCACGCAATTCTGACTTTATATCTTGCAATTCTGACTTTATATCTCGCAATTCTGACTTTATATCTCGCAATTCTGACTTTATTTCACGCAATTCTGACTTTATATCTTGCAATTGTGAGAAATAATGACAGAATTGCGAGTTGTAAACTCGCAATTGTGAGATAAAAAGTCGCAATTATCTTTTAAAATGTTTTATTCTGTGGCAGAAACATGCTTCCATACCTCCTGGCCTCTTCCTCCCATCCATCCTCCCTGACTCGTACCGTTACGGTAGGGCCAGCCCAGCTATCGGTAGGCGCCGGCGGTGCCGCGGTAGCCTACCTGAGAAAACGTTTTGGAAAAGACGGGCTATGGACCCAACCAACTCTATAGGAGGGAAGGGGAGAACTCCCTCACATGGTACAACCCATGCAGAGGCTGAGCGCTACGGTGTCAGAATGCAGAACGTGTGTATAAAAAAAATATATATATTCCTCGACCGGCCCAAAAGTGAAGTGGCCCACCGGGAATTCTCCCGATTCTCCCGATTACCCACCCCGGGCCTGTTGACAGCCAACGCTAGGCGCCGCTAGATGCTAAGTATCGGGAAGCGCGGATTGAGTGAGACCGAGTGGATCACATGACATGAAGCAAGCTCGGTCTCTGCCTCAATGTTGATAATTCAAGACAGCATGAGAACTGACTGCGCATGCGCAAATCTACGTAAACTACGTTCTATGGACCAAAGAGGCACTGCTAACCTCTGCCTCAATGGCCATGGCCTTGAATTTCCTGCATGAAACAATGGTTTTAGGAGCAAACAATGGCAAAATGAGTATATTATATGTGTATTCCTGAACATTTTTGTTACAAAAATTAATATTTGGAATAAAATAAATGCAATTAATAATGTGGTGAATTAATAAAGCTCTTGGAATTAATAAATGAATTAATAAATGCAAAAATGTCAACATTTCCTTTGGTGAGGCCCTGCCTACCCTGACCGCACGTCCCTGTAAAACGGGTAGTTCCAGTCCTTGGTTCTGATTAACGTTAGTGGGGTTTTTTCCAGATAAAACACGGCAATGATCGCTTCAATGGTTCAACATTTCACTGCACAACACCCCTAGCAACCATCTTAGCAACATAAACATAAACTTCTCATTGATATTGTTCATTGAAGCTTATAGAGTAGAGTATTACGAGAGTACCTGCATTTACAGTAGATATAGTCATATATTCATAATACAAATCTGTTTGAATGTCCACTGCAATATCTTGAACTTTTAACAGTTAAGGGGTTTTCCCGTGCCCTGACACCCTAGTCATTTGCGTCTGACAGACTGTCTCATAAAGACAGTCTTTGCCGCCATCTAATGGCGAAATAATGTAAATATAGTTGTTCCTACCTCTGATGTCGCGCGATGCAGCAGATTCACTTCTCCACACTGCATTCACTCACCGAACTCTTGACTGAGTGCTTATGACGTCACAAAGGCCGCGCCAGAACTCCTGAGGATGGAAATGGTTATTATTTAAATATTCTAGTTGTTGATTCAAACAATTACATTCACTTTTTTTTTTTTTATCACGTGTGAATGTTTTAAATTACTTTTATATATAGATTTTGATTTACTCTGCCAGCTCTAGACTTTCAATCTAAAACTATGAAAATTCATTGTAAAACTATGATAAACCTAAAATAAATAAACATATAACATTTGAATAGCCTATTTATCAAGTGAAAATGATTTCTTAAAAAGTTATTGTTTCCAGTTACCAAAGAGCCAACAAAATGAAATGAGGTGAACAGTATACATAAAAACCAGGTACATTTCACATATAAAATATTTTTATTCTGCTGTTTTTGTCAAATTATGCACAAATAAAAAGATAATTTGTTAGTAGTTAATATAAAATATTATTGGTTTGTATTCATTCACCATCGTCAATTTCAACACTGAATATTATCAAAAAGAATAGGCTACATATTATTTTTTTAGTTGGCCCATTGACTTCAATTTTAAAACATGTTTGCTCAACTAGTTTCATAGTTCATTCAACTGAGAAGTTTTATTTAGTCCAACATTTAGAAATCTAGTGTGAAGATTCTGTCAATTACAAATGACAAAAAACTGTTTATTGTTTATCATTTTATTTGTTACATGTTATATGATAATAGGAATAGTTGTTGAATTAGTTACTAAGCAATTTTATACTGACGCTGCTAACATAAAATACTTAACTGCCAAAAGATACATACAATTATTTGCATTTAAAGCACAAAAAAAAAAAAAAAAAAAAAAACGTTTTTTTTTTTCTCAGCATGGAATAGTTCAATCAACAGATGCTTGACATACGCATGTTGAAATACAAATACAAAATTAAAATGTAGTCAACTGAAATGTGCTTAAACACTACCGATTTGTTTATATACAAACTCTTCAAAAAATGTCATCTTAAAAAATGAAAATGTACAGTTCACTTCACCTCTGAACCGTTACGAGCATCAAGACACCGTTATAGACTTAAAGCAACATCCAGTCTAAAGAGTCTATTTAGTCAGTTACAAAATCTATATTTACTGACAAATTTACTGACTATATTTACTGACAAAAATTCAGACTTTAATCTGCAGGAAAACTAGGCTAGATCTGGTTGTGCTGAAGCTCTCTCTCACTCCTGATGTTCAAAACAAACAGTCAACACTTTGTTAAAACTTCGCTCAGCCCAAAAGACCGGGACAGGAGAAGGAGAAGGACCAGGACACTAAAAGTGTTTGTAGAATAATCTTAATTACTTCTCAATGCTCAGTCGGACTTCATCTGACCAGCACAAATTCAACAAGTGTTCATGAAGACAATGGGAAATTACTGCTTCACAACATCATCCCGTGACGTTAAACACCTTCAAATTGAGACATATTTGTACAACACAGCACAAAACATACAGTAAAATTTGAGAAAAATAATGTAAAGAAAAAAATGACTGATATAGAAAGTAATATGACAGAGATAAAGTAATATGAAAAAAGATTTCAAATAGCATGAATGAAGGGCAATGCAGATGTATGTTTGCACTCTTAAAGGGGTCATCGGATGCCCATTTTCCACAAGTTGGTATGATTCTTTAGGGTCTTCATGTAAAGTGTGTAACGTATACTAAAATTCCTCAATGGGTGTGTAAAACAACACCCTTTTTACCTCCTCCAAAACAGCTCTGTTCACAGCGACCCGTTTCGGTGCATGTCTCTTTAAATGATAATGAGCAACTGCTCACCCATGAGGGGTGTCCACCATAGACAGTATAAGAAGTGGACAGAGCCATCTCATTGGAACTCAATTGAGACAAGTGAAGCCCATTTTTAGCGATTTTTTTGGACTTCCGTTCCTGACGCGCAGACTCAAACCGAGCTTGACGACGTAGATGTGATGTGAGCAACCCGTCTGTCTTCTAGTGGCTGTGGCATGAGAAATCTGAATCATTCCCTTCCGAATCTTGCAGAGACGGAGAGCGTGAGTAGGAGGTATCCACGAGCTAGGAGCAGGAGAAACTTTTGCTAGGTATTCTGATTCATTATTTTGTCATTTTGCCTCCATGTCCTCCCGATTGCCCGCGAGCTTCTCCTCCTGTCCATACGGTAATCTCTCTACTGTGCGACAGAGAGTCGCGTGGTTATGACGCAATCTTTAGCCTACTTTTAAAAAAACTGCTTCTACGGGGCCATAACATAAGCTACAAGGTAATGGAGCATTTTATACATTGTTGTGTTTCTTTAGAAATAAATAATGGACAAATGGAGTCTTTAAACGCCTCAGATGTGAAGTTATTCGCTGTCAAAGTGACGCCAAAATGAATGGGAGTCAATGGGATGCTAACAGCAGGTGAAGTTCTGCTACAAGATGGTGGCACGCGGCCGACTTCAACTTCCGGTCGACTTCCTTCCCGCTTGGTGTCCACACAAGACATTTTTAAGTGTTGCCTTGGGCCCAGTTTACACGTACATGGTTATTTTGAAAAACGGAGACGTTTCCCTTCGTTTGCGCCCTTCGTTTACACGCAAACGGAGAATTCGCCTCTGAAACCGATTCTTTCTAAAAACTCCGGCCAGAGTGGAGATTTTGAAAATCTTCGTTTGCATGTAAACTGAGACAAACGGATGTTTAGGCAGCCAACGTCACAGTGTGCCAGAGCTCGCACCTACGCCAAAAGTGCAACCTATGTTTACATTTTCATTTGGCTTTGGTGATCATGGAAGCGTTCAGAGTAGCAGTCACATTTATGTTGGTGCAAACTCTTTTCATGTTGTAGCAACAATGACATCTGCTTTTCACATTAAGTGAATCATGTGATGTCGAACACATCTTCTTTGTCCAAACAGCGCTGGTTAATAATTCCCCACGGAATAATTCACCAGCGCCGGGGTGTCTGTCGCCCCCCCCCCCAGTTCAGCGCGGACTCCCTGTGACTTTTACAACCTCACAGACTCGTGACATTCCACACACACACACACACACACACACACACACACACACACACACACACACACACACACACACACACACACACACACACACACACACACACACCAACATCCTTTAATGTATGTAACTCAGACTTGTATCTGAACTTCCTGTATGCATGTGTGATTAATGTTGTTTTGATCATATAGTTATGATCTTCGAGTGTTTGGATCTGAAATGTATTTTTGAAGAATGTTCTCCCAGTAGAATCGCATTCCGTAACCCGAGCTCATTGGCAGGTCATAAAATTTGACCACAGAGCTATCCAGCCCTATGCATGAGATAACAGGGTCGCAACATTCCAACACACACACACACAAACACACTCTGGACTTTGAAACAGAAACCCCCTACAGAAAAGGACTTTTACCCATAAAGTCACTCTTAAATGTACTAAATATATAAATTTGTGTGTTAAGAGGTGTGTGTAAACCATAGGAAAGCATGCATGTCCTATTTGTAACATTAATAGAACTGCAAATGCCTATACAAATGCATAATAACGTATCTTTGCATTGCTACAAAGCCTATATTCTATTTTTGATATCTCTGTAATCCTCTCCAGCTAACGGAGTTGAATTCCGATAGCAGAATTCAGTGATGCGCATTGTTTTATAAGTTCATATGTCTGGAGAAAATCCTCTCAAGTTAAAGTCAATCATGACTCATTCGAGTGGGCGTGTCTAACCGGACAAAGGAATCTTCCCGCTCGAAAAATCTCGACAGCTGATTCGTCCTACACGAAGGAGGGGACGGCACATGGGACACTGATAAAAGTCCAAACTCTCTTATCTCTCTCATCCTACTCTCAACTCAATATCTCTTGACCCTCCTCCTCGGCGCAGCGCTTCTCCAAAGGAACATCTGGAGGAGGCCCTGGCCTTCTCCATCGAGCGAGCACATGTTCGAGTCGTAGCTGCGTCCTTTGCAACAAAGACCTTAAACCTCTCCCATCCCAGGAGATGAACTTTATTTTCCGGTAACATTACATTCAGTGAGCCTTTCAAGCTTCCCGCGACACCGGAAGACGCAGCAGAAACAGGACACCATCCTCGCTTCTTGCATCAGCTTCAGCCTGACCAGAAAGAGCACTCGCAAGTATATTGATTCCTATAAAAGCTGTTCCAGGTGTCTAGGTCTTAGGTCTGTGAACTAAGTTACCCTCTATCTTCCCTCTATATCTTTCTTTCTTTCATTTCATTTTCATTCTGATAACGCTATGTTTATGTTTTTGTTCGGTTAAATGTTTACTTGTTTGTTTGCATTTTTACGTACGTTTATGTTTGTAGTTTATATAATCTCTAGTGTGTGCCATTTTATTAATAAACCCATGTATACTTTTAATTGTCTCTGTGTTTGAAAACCCACCTTATAAAAGTCAATGAAACTTCAAGATCTAAGCTACAAGCTCGATATTGACTACCTTGAGTAGTTTTAATTCATAAACTCCGAAAGTTTGATATTCGTGGCCAGAAGATAAAACTTTCTTGGAGTTTAAAAAGGGATACCCCCCTTCTTAACTGTAATGATCAGACAGTTACAGAACAAGGTCATCTCGAAAATTGATAAAATAAATGTACATGCGACTTATGAATTATGACCATGAGTCATAATTATTAATATTACCAAAATTCCCTAGCCTGACGTCGTCATACTCAGATTCTAGTCAGAATGTGAGTCTGATACTTCTCCATAGAGATTTGATTATGGGGTGTGTCTCAACCGAACCAGGAAAAAAAAAAAAACTCTGCACTCAATTGGATAGACCTACAACCAATCAGAGCAACGGAGTAAATGACGCATGTTCTTCATTCATATTTTCAACCAACAAAATGTCGCGGCTCTCTGTTCCTCTTTTAAAATGAATGCGCTGTCGATATCTTCTATAACAGACGCGATGGCGGAATCTACACATGATGTTTCATAAACAAAGTTCGGGAGGAGCACGTACAAATAATCAATACAATATCAACTTGTCATCAAACAATACCATGTCTAACGTTACCCTATCTATCAGCATGAGGAAGCAAATTCACTCTGTCAACTTACCTAACACTCCTTGACAGTTTTTCAGCATCCCTCCACCACCCCGAATCCTCACTCTTGTCTTGTTCTCTCACAACCAGGAATACGGGGGAGTATGGCTACCGAGCCCACAGCCCTCTCCTCGGACAGCACGTCATATACGCATTTATTCTATCGACTTATTTGTGTGAAATCTTATATACGCATTTATTCTATCTAACTTATTTGTAAATGTGAACTCGTGAAATCTCAATTCTCCAGCAGCAGTCGCCTTTGTTGTAAACTAATTCAAATCAAGCGCTCTTTGGTGACGTGGATGATTACGTTACCGTTGCTCATCTGTCCATCATCGTATAAAGCCCGCCGTGACAATTTGATTGGTCCGAACAATTTTTGTTCGGGCATAATAGCTCCTCAACGGAGCGAGTCCAGACCGAACTTCCCGACCAAAAAATTTTGTGGGCGGGGTTCGGGCTGGCACCCAGGCTAAAAATTCCCTATATTCTTGAGCTAATTCACATTTACCCCGAGTCGTTACAGTATATGTAGCGTCTGGACCAATCAGACACACAAATTATTCATTTAGTTAATGAATAATCTGTGTAAACTCACTCTCCCAAATAAGGCCTGTGAAACGTTCCCCAAATGAAGCTAACACACTGGCAGGACGCGGTGTCTTGTTACAGGACACACACTGAAACTGATTTTACGAGCGAAAGGAATGTCCTGAGAGCTGCGACTCTCACTTAAACTCTTGCCGAGGAAGAGAAATAAAAACCCTGTTAATCCTATATATATTCTATATATAACCACTTGATAAATGTGTAAACATGTATCTAATTTTTCCCATCTCATGATTTTCCCTTTTATGTGGCGTTTGTATTCTTGTAAACTCAATTGGGTTAATGTTTCAGACTTTGCATATTATGGTTAACCAACATTATATGTGCGGCATTTTTGGTCTCTATAAACTCCAATCTTCATCCCCGTTTTGTTAATTTACATTACATTCTGCAAACTTTGTGACGCATTAGTATTATAAGCATCTTAAAGATTCTTGTGTTAAACATCCAATCAAATTGCATGTTCAAAGGGACAATGGGTCGTAAAAATTTCCCTCCAAACGGAAATCTTCTCATTGGCTCACACAGCTCCAGAGGTTGTGCCATCTTCACGCTTTAAAGTCACTGATCAGCTCTTAGCTCTCTCTTAGTCCCTTTCTGAAATGCTGACGTGAAGATGATGCTGAACTAGAAGCCTCTAAGGACCCACCAAGCTTGTGCCAGGCTGCGGCCTTGTCTTTCCATTCACCAAAGATACTCTGAAAACCACTGGTTCTCTCTCATCAAGACCACATCAGCAAAGATCAACTGGAGCCTCAACAAATTGCATCAGGACATTTTAATTCAAATGGGCGAGACATGCAAGTAAGTCTCATTATTTGATACATTAAGTATCCTTAAGTATCCTTAACCCTTTAAAGAAGGGCGTTTTAGAACTAAAATGATGGTTTGGTCAAGGCTGTTGATCTGCTGACAAACAATGATTTCAAACAATGCTATAATTTCTTGCTTTCCTGTATTCTGCTTCAGCTCTCTTTCCCTTGGTAAACTGTATGCATGTATGTGTGTGTATGTTAGAGTAGTTTAAGTGTTTAGACTAGTTAATAAAATCTTGTTTATGTCACACGTAAAGTTGTCCTTGTCTCAAGCTCATAACTGGAGTCACTAATCATTTAGATCTTGGTTACTGCTCTTAGTAGTATTGTAAATTAAGAAATACATTTCCCATGCCCCGGAAATGTACATTTCTTAGAGTTAATAAACAATTGATCCTGAGTGTTCATGGGACAAATAGGTTCATTGATTGTAATATTAATTTACGACAGTAAATTAATTATATTAACTAATCCAAATATTCATAATCAATTATAACCAGTTATTATTGATTATTAATATTTCATATAGAGCTAATTTGCTACATTATGGTGGAGGATGAATAGGGCATGATTAAACAAAGGTTATGAGCTTAAACCACTGTCAACCTAAAAGTGTGTATTTGATAATTCTAGTCAGAATAGGACACAACATGCGATACCGCATTAAGGTCGCTAGTTGCTGGCTTGTTTAAATGCGGATAAATGATGATTTTAATTGACGTCTCTACTGTAATTGAAAAAGTCTTAACACATTTAAGCATATTTTCAAATGGTATCAGTGTAAGGTTAATATGATTTTAGCGAAGAAACCCTAATTTCAGTATTAAAGCGTAAGTCTGTTTTGACGAAGGAATCTCAGCTCAGCGGCATATAAACTGTACCAGAATTGATTATTCTGCTTTGGTTAAAGAATTCCAAATGCAGTATTGCTTAACCTGTTTCTGATGAAGGAATCTCAGTACAGTGTTATATAAATGTAAATATGGGCGATGCTCCCCTTTTTACAGTGTAGAAGCCTTACAAATTATAGTTAGATTGATGTCATTCATCTAAACTTTATCCGTGCATTTAAAAAGCATAGCTACCTGGTGATCAAAACTGTGTCTCACTCACTGAAACTCTGAAGTGCATTGGTTCCCATGACAACGACTTGTCACAGGAAGTGCTAACTCTAGATAGCACATGTGTTACCTTCCGACGCCATTTTGTAAACAAACAGCCGAACCATTTCTGGTTTCTGAATTCTTACTTTCTCTTTCCTTAACTTTAATTCTTCTCATCTAATTTCACCTGCACTTTTCAGGTGCATTCCTTACTGAACGCTGTTCAGCTAAATTTACAGTTACTTTGTTAATTAAATCTAAACTTAATTACATGTAAACTGTTTAGCTAGAGAAGAATAGAGAATTTTTATAGTTATTCGGAACTTTCAATGGCACGTTGACTAAACTTTATGGAGGGACAAACACATGGTATGGTCTTGAACACGCAGCAGCTGTGACCAACTATAGAATGATGTCCAAAGCAAATCTAATGGTTGATCATAAGTGCAATTGATTATTCCCAATACTAGATCATTCAGCTGTTTTAATCACTTTAAATCTTTTTATTAAATTTAATCATAATAGAAGTCAGCCATTAATTTTTTCATTTAACCCACTTGTTCTAGTGTGGTTTTATTTCCCCATAAAACCGCAAAAGTAACTAGACAACTTTCCTTCTTGGTTTGTTTATTTTCAACAGTTTCTTCAATTTTATGAGCCAGCTACACAAGTAATCTAGACGATTGCTATGGCATAATTTTGAGTACCACTAATAAACACAATCTAATCGGAAAGCTCTGCTCTTCCTCTTTCTTTCTCTTCTTCATTTGTTCAGAGATCAAGCCTGTTGTATGCTATCAGTAAGTTCTGAGAAATAATTTGACCATAAGAACCATCTTAAGTCATTTATTAAATCTAGGCTTACGCTCTTCTAGCAAAGCCACTCATATCCACACAAATCTGAGCATCCTGCTATTTGCAGCTAAGATAGTAATAATCAGGTACACATTTCACTTGCTAACCACACCTGGCAAAACCTAGCTGTACATTATACACCTAGCTGTCTCACTTTGCCTTTAGCTCCAAATTCTGTTTGATCTTGCATTAGTCTCTTGCCCTTACTCTCACCACAAGTGTGCCAGAATGTTGCAGATGCTCAGCCTAACTGCCCAGATGGCAGACCAAAAGGACTGGCTAGGTGTTTTGAAGAACACTCTTTTACCCACGGCTGCTGACGACTTTCAGCACAAGAGCCAAAGGCAACTGGAAAACAAGGGAAGACAACTAATGAAAGATGACTCAAACCAGAGGTATGACCACAAATATCTGACTGAGGTTATCTTCCTGGCCCACAACCTCACAGGTTTGAAACAGGAGGTAAACAACCTCAAACTCCAGATCACAGAGTCTCAAAAGTAGCTGACACATGCTAAAAGCCGGATAGACCAGCTAGAGATGGAGGCTCAGGACAGACACAAGGACCCTGGCAGAAGAGAGACACAGGAGAAAATCCACAGTCTTCAAACCGCACTGACAACTGCTAAACAACAAGAGCAGTTTGAAAAGACAGCCAGAGAGGACCTGGAAAAGGAACTCTTTCACACAGAGTCACTGTTAAAAGCAGCAAATTCTGAAATCTTGGAAAAAGATGCCAGAATCATGGCCTGTGAAGGTCAACTGAAGGTGTCCAGAGCTGAAATTGAGGCACTGACCCAGCAGCTGGACAATACCAAAGATGAACTTGACATGGTCCAACGAGAACTGAGACACTCTTACCTGCTGCAAAAAGAACCACAGCAGGAGAGACATCTCACTCCCCCACTTGCAATCAGCAGAGAAACCTCCCCCAGCCAAGCACAGAGTTACCAAGGGGGGAGAAAAAACCCTCTGCTGAACATGTCATCGGACAATTTCCTTAAAGCTTCTGCAGCCGCAGAAGGAAAAGGACTGATTGAAACGAATCCTGAAACGACACATGTAGTGACACTCAAAGACCTCAACCGAATGGCCAGACAGATCCCTGCATTTACACCAGAGCTTGCAGGAGACGTCCACGCTTACCTGCGAGACATTGACTTTCACCTGCAGTCTTTGATGAGTGTGCACCATCAAGATAGACTCTATCTTATCTGGATAACATCCAGCCCAGAGGTGCAACGCTTTCTGGCTCGGCAGCCAGAAAACATCCAGTCTAACTACCAGCAGCTGAAACAAGCCATCATAAAGGAGTTCTCTGAGTTTGAAAACGGACTGATCGCTGCCCTAGATACCAAACAAGGTCGGCATGAAACTCCCTATGTTTACTATCACAGACTCAGACGAGCTTACCTCGGAGCTCGCAACGAATCTGGGATGGAGGAGGACACCAGCTTCAAGAGCCTTTTCCTCCGAAACCTCCATCCTATTGTAAGTCATCATTTAGGCATCATGGCCTGCGCCAACACAATGCCTATCCACCAACTGCGTGACCTGACACAGAAGGCCTTTAACAAACACAAGGCCTCCTCAAAAAGGGTTTGTAAGATCCCAGCGATTCTGAATGGCAAAATCCAGAATCCAAAGCTGGCACCAGAAGGCACCCAGCATTTCCACAATGCAAGAGCCTTTAACGAAAAGCTAGCCAGCAGAGGGCAGAACTGTCACCATGGCCATAGACCTAGACACAAGACCACCCGCTTGGAGGAGCCATGGAAAAGAACATCCTCACCCAGCAAACACCACAGGACGTCCCACAGCAGTCTACAACAACAACATCCTTCTCCACACCTTTCACACAGGTGCCAAACAGAGGCTGCACAAAGACAGCAGGACATGCCTGATTCCGAGTTACAAGAGCTGCTAGCACTAGCAAAGGAGCTCCTTGAACAGAACTCCCCTGAGGAGTACTGGGACGAACGAACCTCTGACTCTTGCCCAACACAGCTCGGGCAAGCTTAAGTCAGCACTACCACAGAGCAGAGTAACAATGCAGACTTCAGATTCCTGGTCCCTGGATACAGAACCAAGGGCGAATGACCACCTGCTGCCCTTTTGCTACCAACACTAGGTCAGTCTGAAACTCTCTCCACGCTACACAACACCCATAACCACTCCCTGCAGTCACAAGCAACCACCTGCCTCAAAGGACAGGTGACACACTGTCAAGGCACCTGCTGCCTCGGCACCTGCTGCAGAGACCTGGACTTGGCTACTGTCACCATCACCCGATGGAACGACCACCGCTCCAGGAAACACAAACAACCAGAGGCCACCATGGCCTTCCAGCCTTGTATGACAGAGGTGTGTCTGATCTTTCTGCACTTCCAACGTCGTTCGTGGTTGTCCTTGAGAGGGACAACAACGATCGAAAGGGGGGAATATGTAGCGTCTCGACCAATCAGACACACAAATTATTCATTTAGTTAATGAATAATCTGTGTAAACTCACTCTCCCAAATAAGGCCTGTGAAACGTTCCCCAAATGAAGCTAACACACTGGCAGGACGCGGTGTCTTGTTACAGGACACACACTGAAACTGATTTTTCGAGCGAAAGGAATGTCCTGAGAGCTGCGACTCTCACTTAAACTCTTGCCGAGGAAGAGAAATAAAAACCCTGTTAATCCTATATATATTCTATATATAACCACTTGATAAATGTGTAAACATGTATCTAATTTTTCCCATCTCATGATTTTCCCTTTTATGTGGCGTTTGTATTCTTGTAAACTCAATTGGGTTAATGTTTCAGACTTTGCATATTATGGTTAACCAACATTATATGTGCGGCATTTTTGGTCTCTATAAACTCCAATCTTCATCCCCGTTTTGTTAATTTACATTACATTCTGCTAACTTTGTGACGCATTAGTATTATAAGCATCTTAAAGATTCTTGTGTTAAATAGACTTGTAGTCAAGACCGCCTAAACCGAGACCAAGACACTACCAAGACCAGAGGGTATCGAGACCAAGACAAGACCAAGACCAAGACCAAGACAGACCAAGTCAAGACCAAGACTAAGACGAGACCAAGACCGAGACCAAGTCGAGACCGGAGGGGAAAAAAAACAGACTAGTGTTGAAGCTAAGCAACTTGTATGAATTCAAGAACAGCAGCATACTAGGGTTCAGCCGCAGTTTACATTTATACTTAATGTGTAGTTGAAATCGTAACATCAAATTAAAGATACACAATTGTAAACTTGGATTAGACCTAATGTTTAGTCAACACAACAGAGATATGCATATGATATTTAAAAGACCATTTATTTAGTCTAACACCATCTTAAATACAATACTGTAATCAAACAACACACACACACAGACACACACACAGATATCAAAGTCACAAATTCATCTAAGCAAATGCCTGCCTATCTCTGCCGATTTCGGAGTCTCCAAATTAATCCATTCTGCAACTTTTAAATAAATAATAAAAAATTTAAAAACGAAATTATAGGCTTAAGTGCAGGATCTGAAAGTTGGTCGTTTTGTCGCTATGGTTACACACACACACACACACACACACACCGTTGGCGGTGCGCTCAAAGTCATCTGTCAGTTGTGCAGTTACCCAAAATCTTCTGAATGAAATTAAAACCCATCATGTCACTGATATGTGTTTTTTAAATCAAGTGATCAAAGTGCTCGTTGCCGCTGCGATCAGTGGCGCGGATAAAGTGTTTTCTGGTGTGGCTCGCGCACGCGCCGCACTTTCACTCGGACGCGCGCTTCAATCCGTTCCGTTGCGGATAATAATGTTGCATTATCGAACGTTGTGTCATCGTGGATATTGTAGTATTGTATTGCTAAATTCCCCGACCACTATGTCGGTCTGAGACAGCGAGACCAAGACAAGACCGAGAGGTCCGAGACCAAGACAAGACCAAGACCAAAGACCGTCAAGGCCGTGACAAGACCGAGACCACGTAAAAGTGGTCTCGAGACCGGTCTCGAGACCAAGACCGGTCTCGAGACATACATCACTAGTGTTAAACATCCAATCAAATTGCATGTTCAAAGGGACAATGGGTCGTAAAAATTTCCCTCCAAACGGAAATCTTCTCATTGGCTCACACAGCTCCAGAGGTTGTGCCATCTTCATGCTTTAAAGTCACTGATCAGCTCTTAGCTCTCTCTTAGTCCCTTTCTGAAATGCTGACGTGAAGATGATGCTGAACTAGAAGCCTCTAAGGACCCACCAAGCTTGTGCCAGGCTGCGGCCTTGTCTTTCCATTCACCAAAGATACTCTGAAAACCACTGGTTCTCTCTCATCAAGACCACATCAGCAAAGATCAACTGGAGCCTCAACAAATTGCATCAGGACATTTTAATTCAAATGGGCGAGACATGCAAGTATCAAACTAAGTCTCATTAGTTGATACATTAAGTATCCTTAAGTATCCTTAACCCTTTAAAGAAGGGCGTTTTAGAACTAAAATGATGGTTTGCTCAAGGCTGTTGATCTGCTGACAAACAATGATTTCAAACAATGCTATAATTTCTTGCTTTCCTGTATTCTGCTTCAGCTCTCTTTCCCTTGGTAAACTGTATGCATGTATGTGTGTGTATGTTAGAGTAGTTTAAGTGTTTAGACTAGTTAATAAAATCTTGTTTATGTCACACGTAAAGTTGTCCTTGTCTCAAGCTCATAACTGGAGTCACTAATCATTTAGATCTTGGTTACTGCTCTTAGTAGTATTGTAAATTAAGAAAGACATTTCCCATGCCCCGGAAATGTACATTTCTTAGAGTTAATAAACAATTGATCCTGAGTGTTCATGGGACAAATAGGTTCATTGATTGTAATATTAATTTACGACAGTAAATTAATTATATTAACTAATCCAAATATTCATAATCAATTATAACCAGTTATTATTGATTATTAATATTTCATATAGAGCTAATTTGCTACAATGTGTTTGCATTTGCAAATACAGCTGCTCCATTATGTCGAGGAGCAGAGACGAATGAGTGCTCGGAGGTCAGCAATTTTGCAACAACTTCTCCTCCCTCCAACACAAAAGAACCAGTCCGCGTCACCGCCAGCGTCGCCGGTTTTGGGTCCGACCTGGGCGAACTGCTGTCTGGTGGGAGAACTTCGAAAATGAAGTGGTTGTCCCGGATGAGTGGCGTGAAAATTGTAGGATGTCAAGGTCATCGCTGCTGTCACTCTCCGAATTGCTGCGTCCCTACATCGAGGCTGAGACGACCGTCATGCGGTTCCCTGTCGCCTGCACCTTGTATTACCTGTCCGACGAGGGTAGACTGCGCAAGACAGCCAACGTTATGCCAACATAAATGTGTGTTGGCAGTGTGTGTACACAACCACCCTATAATGATAAAAATCCACCCAGTGCTTTTTTTATAATCCCAATAAATCATAAGCACTGTCTCAGAACAAGCCGTTCTCAGATTCGCGGCAATGTGACGTCACTTTGCACAGGCCCCTCCCACGACTGTTGATTGACACTGCAGTTTGAGCATAGACCCGCCCTGAGGGAGCGGGACACAGTCCGCCATTGTTTCGACGCTTGAGCAGCTGTAGACTAGCCTGACTACGTCAGACTTCGTACTTCCGCTCAATTTCAGTTCGCTTCTGTACTCAGTCTGAGATAGCGACCTATCTCTCAGTTTTCCTCCGGCCTCAAAACAGCCGGCCAATCAACGAACAGAGGGCGGGCTGAGAGCCGTGACGTAGACGTTGATTGTACCGTGGATGCGGAGATTTACTTCACATAATCTGCAAAAGTCGTTCACAGCCATGTTCACTCCGGTATTTCGCTCGATGGTTTTGTTTTCACATCATACATGTGTTTACAGTGGAAGTTCGATGCGGCTGAGCCAGCGCATAACACACGTCATAACCAAACGTTATGTGATTGGCTTACGGGTAACCAATGATTTAAAACTTCAGACAAGCGCCGTCATGTGTCACTTTCACTTTCACTTTCACTTTATTAAAGGCACACTATGCAGCTTTCCGTTTTTGTCAAACAGCGACCCCTAGAGTCGCTGTGGAGTACTTGTATTTAATATTACTGTCGCCACTCGCGCAGATGGAGGCTGTAATGAGGCTGTAATGAGTGGAAATAAGGTGTGGCCCCTTTAAGAGCTGCGCGCGCCCTGTTGAACTGTCGGCAGTCTGTATTGTGTGTGCACCTCGAACACCCCCATGTATGCGGGTTATTTCAGTTTGATGCTCATTAAGCTGTGGACGGTAGAATGGGTGACAAACAGTTACACGAGTTCGATTGGGGAATAAAGTGCAAGTTGTGAGATGCCAATCGCCTCCGTGAGTCTGTCTGGCCTCTGTAATAACTTCATCTGTGAGCTATCCCTATTTCTCCTCCTGACACAACGCGTTACAAAGCGTCGGACATCGAACAGGCACAGATAAGCTCTGAAGATGTCTACTAGTCCATCAACAAGAACGATATTTACTCGAGTCTGACTCCTTGCTCGGTCAGTCTGCCGTTTCCTCTTTCTTTGGTCCTCCGACAAACCTTTCCTAGCTTTCTGCTTCTTTTTTACCGGTTCAGCCATGACGAAAGTGTGAAGAACTCAGTATCTAACGTTACCTTTTTCTACGTGTACGTGTGCACTTTGCAGTGCCATAAAGCAATTCGTTGCAACGCGAGACCTGATATCAAGCGATACACGCCCGCCGGCCCAAAGTTGCAAGGGTGGTTTTTCGGCTCACAGGCGCTTGGGGGGTGCGAGACGACCACCATTCAACCCGAAATAAGTCATATAACTATTCCAATGACTCCGAAGCTGTTCGGTTAAAGTAAAAAAGATACTTAGTTCACCTTTAAGCACAGACTGAAAAGGTGTGTATATATTTGTTTACTGTTAGTTGTAACGAGTGTTTTGTGTACTTCGCTGTGTATGTTCCATGCTAATGAAAGGGAGAGAGAGAGTTTTGGATAAGACTTAAATGCTCACATCTTATACTGTTTTTATTTAGCTGCTCTTACAGTGATTTTCTGGAGTAAAACTAACGCTTCATCTTTTGTGTGATGTACAATAAACTTAATCGAACTCATCAGTATATTTTGGTCATCATTCGGACGAGGTCTGCTACAGCAGGCTTGTATTAATAGTGGATAAAAGCAGATGACAAATAAGTTATAACCATAATTAAGCTAAACTATACCTGTTCAATCTCCATACAGTATATATTCTCTGGCTCTGTGGGCATTATTGTCCGACTCCGAGTCGAAATGAACACCACTAATGAGAGTTTCTGTTTTGATATTATCAGATGAGATTGTCCTGGCTCTGAGCGCGAGCTCGTAAGGCTCCACCCTTTGGGCGGCAGCAGCAGCTCATTTGCATTTAAAGGGATACACACTAAAACGGTGTGTTTTTCTGAGCCCCCAAAAAATGACAATTTAAACATGCTGTACAAAAAATATCTGTTGGGTATTTTCAGCTAAAACTTCACATACATACTCTGGGGACATCAGAGACTTATTTTTTGTGAAAAGGGTCATAATAGGTGCCCTGTAAGCATAAATACTGTTAAGGAAGTTTGTAGTAGACTAATTCACACACACACACACACACACACACACACACACACACACACACACACACACACACACACACACACACACACACACACACACACACACACACTTCATGTTTTATGGGGATTTTCCATAGAAATAATGATTTGTTTTACTGTACAAATTATATCCCCTAATCTGAAACCTCCCATTACAGAAAATGTTCTGCATTATGTATGATTTACAAGCTGTTTTCCTTGTGGGGACCAAAAAAATGTCCCCATAAGATCAATAAGCAGGTGAGTTTGATCAAGGTTGCTGCTAAACTCTGCAGGAAAATAGACCTCGAGGACCAGAGTTGAGAACCCCTGCCCTACACATTGATTGCAAATGTTCTGATTCTTTATTATTGTTGGGTAATTGTCACGGATCTGCCAGGCTGTCACATCAGCCATTCACACAGCACACCTTCACCAGAGTACTGAACACTCACACCTGCACTTCATCTGCACCATCATCAAGCCAGCTACAAAAGCACACACCTCGTCTCACATCATTGTCTGGTCTTGTTTCTATGAAGTGCTTACCTGTTCTCCAGCGTTGGTGCTCCAGTGTATTCCTCTCCTGTGTTCTCCTGTCATCATCCTGCATACTCACCAAACACGAAAAGGTGTGTGCGTCCATCCAGCCATCCGTCCAACTATCCATGATCTCCTGCACCTGTAAAACAAGGAAGGTCTTCGTTACTAAGCTTTACTCATTCTTCAAAGTCTATTTGAACTGCATACTCATCTGTATTCTCCATTCTGCTCAGTGCTGTTAATAAAGCTCACATTTCAATGTATTTCTTTGTGTCTGGATCTGCATTCTGTAACAGGTAACACTTTACAATAAGGCTTTATTAGTTAATTCACTATAGTTAACATAAACTGACAATGGACAATACTCCTAAAGCAGTTATTAATCTTGGTTAATGTTCATTTCAACATTTAATAACACATTATTAAATTCAGAAGGATTTAATGGACCTGAGCTAACATGAACTAACAATGATCAGTTGTATTTTTTTTTAAACTAATGTTAACAAAGAATAACTATGGTAACAGATGTAGCTTTTGCTCAATGTTAATGTTGGTTAATGCATTAACTGACTTTACCTTATTGTAAAGTGTTACCTATTGTTCTTTATAATTCTTTATAACACTTGAATCAGTTTAAAACATTTGTTTACTTTATGTAGTTTTTGTGTGTATTACTTTATTGGATTGAAATATAATTTAGTTTGTTTTGTTTTAAGAAAAAATATATAAAACCTCTTATTGTTTGAAAACGCTCATTTCAATATCGTGATAATACCATATATATTCGGTCAAATTCCTAAAAAAAAAACCCCAATAATAATATTAATGTCCATGGGAAAATGTGGGTCCCATGGCCAAACCAGTTGAGAACTGCTGGTCCAGTATAAGGGACAATTTCAGATACAGCCGTAGTGTCTTAGTGACTGTTCAAAGTCTTGTTTGTTGAATTTTTCCAGTTGTAAATATTGTAAAAAAAAAAAAAATCAGCTTGCCCATTTATTTGTAATTTTACTTATAATGGCAGTAATTCTGAATTTAATATCTTTGTTACTGTGAAGATGTTTCATTCAAAAGGAATCGATAAAACCAAACTCTTTAATAATTATGTGGCCAAGACACAAACTGAAAAGATATATTGAAGCTCTACAACTATGATGTCACAGAGACATTCTATAGAACTCTCCTGAGCAAAAGTCCCACAAAGACACAATCCTGAGGAGACTTTAATCAGAGTTTGAGGAGAGAAGACTGAATACATTTACAGTCCTGAGAGAACATGGAGAACATAAGAGCAACAGCCTTTGACGTGTTTGATGAAGCACGTTTACTGGGTGAACACACTGACTTGATCATCAAGTCAAATGACAGAGAATTTCAAGTGCACAAGATCATCATGTGTGGCTGCAGCTCCTACTTTAGGTGAGAAGAAGCATTTGAACTGCAATTGTGTGCAAATTACCTAGAAATGATTATAATTATATACATCATTTCCACTGCCAACATTATACGGTTGAAACTGCCTAAGTCCAAATATATAAATGCATGAAAATGAATGAGTGTATTGCCAGAAAAAAGAATGTAACTATGATATCTAGGCAAACACATTCTTGAAATTTTATTCTGGAAGTGGCTATGAATGAAGTTTTACCCAGCATTTCAAATTTAATATAGGAAACTGCATTGGCATCTGCAAGTTGACAGAGGACTTTTCCTCCTGCTCAAAGCTCCGCTGTAAAGCACAGCACTACATCCTGCAGCACTTTGAGGAGGTTCTGCACGTACCTGAGGAGTTCCTGGAGCTCTTCCTGGAACAGCTGGAGGCAGACATGGGGACTTGTGACTTGGTGACTTGGACTCGAGTCGCTATTTTTATGACTTGTGACTTGACTTGACAAAAAATAAAATACTTGAGACTTGACTCGGACTTGGAAGTTAAAGACTCGGGACTTGACATGACTTGAGACACGATGACTTGAATGACTTGAGTGTTAATCACATCATGTTTTCAGTTTGAATATAAAATATAGAAATTATTTTTAAAAATCAAGTTGATTACCCAGCTGGAGCGCAGGCTGAGAATAGCGTTGTCATGACTGGATCATGAAACTATCATCAGTCATGCCCTCTCGTACCTTACGCACACCACGCCCACTTAGATCAGATATCACATCAACATGTCAGCCGGAGGGGTACCGAGGGTCATCGCTTTCGGCTTCAAGAATTGTTCACATGATGGCAAAAGACGAACAGCGCTTTGCAAGACATGCAACATTAACAGCCATTCTGCCCAGTAAGTGCTTGTCAATTTGTTAATGTTATCTGGTTAGTTGGTAGTTAGCTAATGTAATAATAGCTAAAGTAGCCATAAGGTTTTATCAGCGATTTCAGGCCCAAAAAAGGCCCAAATATAAATGATCACATTCATCTAATCTTTCCTAACGATGAGTGAGTGTGTGTGTGTGTGTGTGAGAGAGAGAGAGAGTGTGTGTGAGAGTGAGTGTGTGAGAGAGAGGAGAAATGTAACAAAGTTTAATGTTGTAAGTAAACTGTGTTTGAGAGAGAGAGAGAGAGAGAGAGAGAGAGAGAGAGAGAGAGGGAGGTGTTCAGAGAGGAGTCTGTTGGATGTTAAGCTGTTATTTGTTTTATGGACTCCCTATGGAATTAATTTTGATCCAATAATAATGAACGTTACTTTTCAAGAAACTAATGAAAATATAAATTGAAACTGAATAAAATATCTTTGAAACTGAAAAAGAATAAATCGCAGGCAAATTTTTTTACTTCGTTTTTAATACACTGCATGTTTTGCTAACAATTTCTCATATTTCGTTCGCTGATCTGAACTTACAAATGCGCTTCCAGAGATTTCATTTACGCTTCTGAAGTTTTCGTTTACGCTCCCAGAGTTTTCGTTTGCTGTTCTGACACATTTCTCTCGTGGGGGCGGGGCTAGTAGCAGTGTGCTCTTATTGGCTACTGAGTTTTTGATTGACAGCTTCTTCACCTGGAAGTGAAGACGTCAGTGCTGTGTTTATGTGTGGATGTGAGCGTCTGTAAGCGCAGCTTTCTATTTCATTTTATATCTGTATTTTTTTGCTGCTACACTATATTTTTTAGATGATTTCTTATAGAAGGAATAGTACAGACGAATGATATCATTAGCCATCGTCGCTATAAGGTTACTGGATAGCCTACTCGTGGTAAGTCAGATTTATTTATTTTTAATCAATACTATAGCCTACTAATACTATTTATAATACAGTACTGGCTTTTTTCAGGTGAGAGCCCATAACATTATACAGCTGTGTTGTCTTGATTTAACTTAGCCCAATCATTAAATGACTTGTTTATCTACATTCGGTTACAGTCTTCGATTATATCATATTTCCCCCCAGCCACCCCAAACAACATTGTGCTAGAGTACTGTACAGTATATGTACTGTAGCCTACAGTACAAAAAGTACTGTATCAGTCAATGATGCCATTGGACCAGAGCGCTGTCAATCACTGCCTGATTTAACTTTGGCAATGTAAAGCCTTTTTTTTACCATGCCAATAAAGCTATTTAAACCTGAATTTCTCAATTGCTGATTAATTTGCGATGCAGAGTTTTTGAAAGAGGAGAGAAACGACTTGACCACAGAACACGTCACAGTTCATAATAATAAACACTCAATTATTTTGAAGTATCTTGAAAATTATTTAATTATTTAGAAATAATTTATTCTGATTACTTTTGTGTGATAAAGATGACTGATAGATAAAGCTATTATATGTAGCTAGTATGAGTAAATGCTTTTTCTGTGTCAATATTTGACTAATAATAATGCCAAAAATTGCACTTCAAATGAACATTTCTGAGAATTTTTTTTAATCTTTAATAGTCTTTAATAATAAATATATGTCCAAATTAAAACCTTAACCCTCTGGAGTCTGAGCGTTTTTTTGGGCCCTGGGGGTGTTCTGACATGCCCTGACATTTGTGCTTTTTTCAGTTGCTTATAAACATATTAATGGCAAAGGTGTAAATTCACTCTATATAGCACAAACAGGACTACAATAATATGTGAGCCACATGTATGTACATGTTTTCATTTTTGAGAGAATAATGTTTATGCGTGGTTATCGAAAAAACTAAAAATTAAAATTTTTGAAATAAGACCACAAAACACATACTAAATATGTGGCAATAAGACTTTTGACTTATGGATGTCGTCGCCTATAGTTTTTTCTTAAAAATTATGTGAAAATAGTCTTGCTTTATCGTTCACATAAAACCATACATTGATTTAAATTGATGTAAAACAGGTTTTGCTTGGAAAGCCAATATGCGAGGGGGCGTGAACGAGGAGTGGTTTACACCTTAGAATACACCCACTCTGCATAATGATGAGCCATTCACTCAGGTGTGACACTGACTGAGCCACAATGAAAGGACAAAAGATATATTTAGAAGAAGACTTATATTGACCATTTAAGATTTTGCTTACATCTATCTTGTAAATATGTTTTGCTATTTTATTAAAATGGTTACAATTACAACAATAATTACAATTTCAACAATATTTCAAGTGTACTCTTTCTTTGTAAAAAAAAAATGATTATAGGCCCTACATTTTATCTATGTATTCATTAGTTTGAATATAACCAACATTGGAACAGCTAACATCTTAGTTGATGACTTTATTTTTGACAAAAATCGTATTTTATATATAGAAATGGCTAAACAAAAGCTTATTTGATGTGGCAGTATATTCTACAGTAAAAACTGTACCCAAATCTACTAAACAAAATGTTGTCTTTCATATTTCGTCTGACTGTAACGTTGTTTTCATGAAATATTAGGGCATATTGTTAATTTGCAGTTTAATACGTTGCTTATACAAATAGCCTACATTTTATTTCAACATTCAGTCGATGTTTACTTATCTCAGTATAGCAATACAGTTTGCTAAAACATCATCATTCATTCACACACGCGATTTAAATTTAAACTGTCTTTGCCAGCTGTGGTAAACAGCGCGCATCTGTGCCGTTTATTCATTCATAAACAGAAACCCACGTGAAGAAATTCACGTGAGAAGGAAAAAACTTACTTGTATTCCTCAGCTCGCTCCTCGATATACCCGCACTTCTGAGGGACATTTTCGATTAGTATTATTCCTCACAGCGCTGCAAGACGGTGTAAACAAGTAATGATCTAAATAAACGTGTGTGTTTTCTCGAGCTGATGGGGGCGTTCACAGGATTGCCTCAGCCATTTGCGTTTGAATAGCGCGCGCTCTCCGTGGGCGGGGCCGATTATAACGTAATGAGATGAGATGAGCTCGACTGGAATCGCTCTCTTTTAATACAGATTTCACAAGATGAGAATAATTGTTTTTTTATATAAATGACTTCATTTAAAAGAAGAGAATTCAAGCTTCATGCCTGTCTGTCTGTATGTCTGTTTGACTGAGTATTCGCTGAGTTATTGTTAATTTTCGGACGCGTTTCAGAATGGACTTCACTGGCAGAGAGAAGGCAGAACTCGCTTCGTGTTTATTTTTCTTTATTTGGCAAAAAGCACAACACTTTGTTTTTATTGTGAGTATACACAAAAATAATACACATTTAACAGAATCGATTGATGTATGAAACTCCTATGGAAAATCAAAGTCAACAGAGTATTTATGAGTTTCTTTTACACTAATAAAAAAAAAGCGAGCTGGTATCGCCGGCGATACAGCCGACCTCAGGGGGTTAATACATGCAAGTAATTATGACTGAAAACATCCAGCAACTGGGGAATACACAGCCATGGATATATGTTTATAGGGGTATACAGCCATCTACTGGTTACACAACAGTATTACATATGATAAATGCTTCATGACTCCCGAGGTAAATATTTAAGCTAGTACTGTAAAATCCCTTAAAACATTTATATAATTTGTTTGGAAAAAATATTGTAAATCTGCAACTTGTTACTGTATGTGGGGGTTCAAAGTAGTTTGTATTGTTAGATTATAATTAATTTCCTCTCTCATTTTCCAGGAGTGGAGCAACTTTTCCATAAACAAAATTCTGATGCTGACACAGAGGATGGAGTGATAGTACCAGAGATGTCCCTATCAGACAATAATCTTACTTTGTTCAGACACATCACCTTTGAATGACTGGGATCTTGATCTTCAGACACCTTGCACTTTATTCGTATTAGTCTGTGCTGATCTTGGATTAGCATACCAACAGCATATGAATGTTAAGGGCATAGTTCACCCAAAAATACAATTCTCACTTATTTTTCTCACCCTCATGCTGTCCCAGATGCATTTTACTTTCTTTCTACAGATAAACACGAATTAAGATTATAAGGAAAGTAATCCATCTCGGTGAGTCCTAAAGACGCTTTAAAAACCACACACAGTGAGCGTGACGGTAATCCATGCGACCTCAGTGAATGAATCAATGCCTTCTGAAGTCAAACAATAGGCTAGATAAAAGAAATACTAATAATGTAAACTGTTTTAACTATTAAAAATCACTTCCGACCAACTGTCTTGCGTACATGGGTTACAATCCACTTGTATTATGGACTCACAGAGATGGATTATTTCCTTAAAAATCTTTGTCTATGTTTATGTGAAGAAGAAAGTCATATACATCTGGGATGGCATGAAGGAGTAAATGATGAGAGAATTCAAATTTTTTGGGTGGACTATCCTTGTACTGCTTGTATCCAGTCACTGCTATGTTACTTGAACTGCAACAGGAACTGCTCAAAGAATCATTGCAACATTTAAAATGTATATGAATTTTTAAAATGTATTCTGTATTTGTAATTTTTCATTTTGTATTGTAATGTATATGAGAATACTGTACATGTAGGCCTATATTATGCAGTTAATGTTTTGTGAATTCTGGTCTTTCCTGTCACAACATAATTGCATCCAAGACCTTCACTTCGATACTTGTGTATATGCTTTAGTGACAATAAAGAATGTAAATTTAATTTAATTCATATTTTCAATTACATTAATTTAACTGGTTGTATAAGTCACAATTGAAATGGTTGATGATTGTTAAAATATATTTTCAATTTTAATGAGTATTTACAATGCAAATCCAAATTATTGTAATTTACTGACAGTTAGGCTACTTATATCTTGTCTTTTCACTTTATTAAGATCAGATTCTGCAGGTAAAATTACAATAATAAGGTGACTTGACTTGACTTGACTTGACATAGCCTGTGACTTGACTTGACTTGACTTGCCCAAGAAAAAAATACTTGGGACTAACTTGAGACTTGAAGGTTAAGACTTGAGACTTACTTGAGACTTACACATGTGTGACTTGGTCCCATCTCTGTGAAAATCCTGTCATCATTTACTCACCCTCAAGTTGTTCCAATCCTGTAGGGTTTCTCTGTCCTGCTGAACACAACATAAGATATTTTGAAGAGTATCGGTAACCAAACAGTTGATTGACCCCACTGACATCCATCATATTTTTTACCCCCATACTATGGAGGTCAATGGGGTCCATCAACTGTTTGGTTACCGATACTCTTCAAAATATCTTATTTTGTGTTCAGCAGGAGAAAGAAACTCATACAGGGCCATGAACTATTTGTTTGGTGTTTACTATTCCTTTAAAAGTACTAAACTGAAAGAAGGTCATGTGTGTTTTGGTGATTAAACCAAATGTTCCGTTACATATTACAATCATCTTGTGTTTTGAAACATTGATTATGTGGACTGAAAATGTGCATAACTGTAATGAAAGCATGGATCAGGTTTTGAAAGAATGACTAGCTGGGTTACAAGTGTGATCAGTTTGGATTTTTTTAGCTAAGAGTTTTGAAAATTGTAAAAATTTTATAAATACTTTTTTTTTACTAAAACAAGAGAAATTATCAAGACGAAAATATAGCAACGAAAAAACATCCTGCAATTATAAATGCTTAACAACATCATTTACCAATAAAGCCATTATCTGCAGTATATTTATCTATATAAAACGGGTAGTTCCAGTCCTTGGTTCTGATTAACGTTAGTGGGGTTTTTTCCAGATAAAACACGGCAATGATCGCTTCAATGGTTCAACATTTCACTGCACAACACCCCTAGCAACCATCTTAGCAACATAAACATAAACTTCTCATTGATATTGTTCATTGAAGCTTATAGAGTAGAGTATTACGAGAGTACCTGCATTTACAGTAGATATAGTCATATATTCATAATAAAAATCTGTTTGAATGTCCGCTGCAATATCTTGAACTTTTAACAGTTAAGGGGTTTTCCCGTGCCCTGACACCCTAGTCATTTGCGTCTGACAGACTGTCTCATAAAGACAGTCTTTGCCGCCATCTAATGGCGAAATAATGTAAATATAGTTGTTCCTACCTCTGATGTCGCGCGATGCAGCAGATTCACTTCTCCACACTGCATTCACTCACCGAACTCTTGACTGAGTGCTTATGACGTCACAAAGGCCGCGCCAGAACTCCTGAGGATGGAAATGGTTATTATTTAAATGTTCTAGTTGTTGATTCAAACAATTACATGACAATTACATATTTTTTTTTATCACGTGTGAATGTTTTAAATTACTTTTTTATATAGATTTTGATTTACCCTGCCAGCTCTAGACTTTCAATCTAAAACTATGAAAATTCATTGTAAAACTATGATAAACCTAAAATAAATAAATATATAACATTTGAATAGCCTATTTATCAAGTGAAAATGATTTCTTAAAAAGTTATTGTTTCCAGTTACCAAAGAGCCAACAAAATGAAATGAGGTGAACAGTATACATAAAAACCAGGTACATTTCACATATCAAATATTTTTATTCTGCTGTTTTTGTCAAATTATGCACAAATAAAAAGATAATTTGTTAGTAGTTAATATAAAATATTATTGGTTTGTATTCATTCACCATCGTCAATTTCAACACTGAATATTATCAAAAAGAATACATATTATTTTTTTAGTTGGCCCATTGACTTCAATTTTAAAACATGTTTGATCAACTAGTTTCATAGTTCATTCAACTGAGAAGTTTTATTTAGTCCAACATTTAGAAATCTAGTGTGAAGATTCTGTCAATTACAAATGACAAAAAACAGTTTATTGTTTATCATTTTATTTGTTACATGTTATATGATAATAGGAATAGTTGTTGAATTAGTTACTAAGCAATTTTATACTGACGCTGCTAACATAAAATAGGGGAGACCGGGGACAGTTGCAACAGGGGACGGTTGCAACATGTCATTTTTCTCCAATCAGAAACAAGCTAGAGTGATGACACTCATACTGCACAACCACAGTTAGACCCTCCACCCACCAAGAAGACAGTAGACATATTCAACCTCTGCTGATGTATTTATTGAACAAAACTTGTTTTGGAGGTATGAAAGTAAATTTTTTCATGAGATATATTTTTGTCATACTGTCCTGAAATTTTGTATGATTTAATCAAAACTTACATAGTTTGAATTGTTGTTTTGTTGACTACTAAGTGACATGGTTAGCATGTGTCAAAGTCAGTGTGTCTAGCAGGCACATGATGTTCTGTCATGGCTGATAGGGTTGGGGACGGTTGCAACATGTTATAAATTGCATGTTTAATAAAAGTTTGTTGCATTGCAAATTGTTAAATTCTTCCTGTCTGACGCTGAAATATGGAGGGATTGAATAGCATCTGTAACACCTGCACACTGAATCTATGTAGGCCTATGTTCTACACATGAACAAACAAAACTCAATAACTGTTATTTGATAAATATGACTAAATAAATAAATAATAGGCTACAATAATATTATTGAAATAAATAATACTATAATATTATAGTAGGCCTAAAACAGTTAATATTTTCAGAATTCTTTGCTCATTGAGACAAAAAGCTTAAGTTAATTAATGAAATTTAAGGTATTTTTAACATGTTGCAACCGTCCCTGGGTTGTGTTGCAACTGTCCCCTGGGTCGGGGTCAGTTGCAACATCTGACTTCTTCCATTCAAATAAATACTGTGAACGATATGTCATATATAATCATCTTTAAATGGTATGGGTAATTAGCAGACAGATGCAAGTTTAATATATACAAATTTGGTTGGTCTAGCTCAAATAGTCTCTGAGTAATTGAGAGAAATGCTAAAAGTGTTGCAACTGTCCCCGGTCTCCCCCTACTTAACTGCCAAAAGATACATACAATTATTTGCATTTAAAGCACAAAAAAAAAAAAAAAAAAAAAAAATTACGTTTTTTTTTTCTCAGCATGGAATAGTTCAATCAACAGATGCTTGACATACGCATGTTGAAATACAAATACAAAATTAAAATGTAGTCAACTGAAATGTGCTTAAACACTACCGATTTGTTTATATACAAACTCTTCAAAAAATGTCATCTTAAAAAATGAAAATGTACAGTTCACTTCACCTCTGAACCGTTACGAGCATCAAGACACCGTTATAGACTTAAAGCAACATCCAGTCTAAAGAGTCTATTTAGTCAGTTACAAAATCTATATTTACTGACAAATTTCCTGAATAAAGACTGAAAACCAATTAAGTATAAACTGTCTTTTACATTAAAATGTACAAAAACCCGTTGCTATAAGCATACTTACCATACTCAACTACATTAAAGATCATGATGTTTAATGTCAGAAATGTCAGACTTTAATCTGCAGGAAAACTAGGCTAGATCTGGTTGTGCTGAAGCTCTCTCTCACTCCTCATGTTCAAAACAAACAGTCAACACTTTGTTAAAACTTCGCTCAGCCCAAAAGACCGGGACAGGAGAAGGAGAAGGACCAGGACACTAAAAGTGTTTGTAGAATAATCTTAATTACTTCTCAATGCTCAGTCGGACTTCATCTGACCAGCACAAATTCAACAAGTGTTCATGAAGACAATGGGAAATTACTGCTTCACAACATCATCCCGTGACGTTAAACACCTTCAAATTGAGACATATTTGTACAACACAGCACAAAACATACAGTAAAATTTGAGAAAAATAATGTAAAGAAAAAAATGACTGATATAGAAAGTAATATGACAGAGATAAAGTAATATGAAACAAGATTTCAAATAGCATGAATGAAGGGCAATGCAGATGTATGTTTGCTCTCTTAAAGGGGTCATCGGATGCCCATTTTCCACAAGTTGGTATGATTCTTTAGGGTCTTCATGTAAAGTGTGTAACGTATACTAAAATTCCTCAATGGGTGTGTAAAACAACACCCTTTTTACCTCCTCCAAAACAGCTCTGTTCACAGCGACCCGTTTCGGTGCATGTCTCTTTAAATGATAATGAGCAACTGCTCACCCATGAGGGGTGTCCACCATAGACAGTATAAGAAGTGGACAGAGCCATCTCATTGGAACTCAATTGAGACAAGTGAAGCCCATTTTTAGCGATTTTTTTGGACTTCCGTTCCTGACGCACAGACTCAAACCGAGCTTGACGACGTAGATGTGACGTGAGCAACCCGTCTGTCTTCTAGTGGCTGTGGCATGAGAAATCTGAATCATTCCCTTCCGAATCTTGCAGAGACGGAGAGCGTGAGTAGGAGGTATCCACGAGCTAGGAGCAGGAGAAACTTATGCTAGGTATTCTGATTCATTATTTTGTCATTTTGCCTCCATGTCCTCCCGATTGCCCGCGAGCTTCTCCTCCTGTCCATACGGTAATCTCTCTACTGTGCGACAGAGAGTCGCGTGGTTATGACGCAATCTTTAGCCTACTTTTACAAAAACTGCTTCTACGGGGCCATAACATAAGCTACAAGGTAATGGAGCATTTTATACATTGTTGTGTTTCTTTAGAAATAAATAATGGACAAATGGAGTCTTTAAATGCCTCAGATGTGAAGTTATTCGCTGTCAAAGTGACGCCAAAATGAATGGGAGTCAATGGGATGCTAACAGCAGGTGAAGTTCTGCTACAAGATGGTGGCACGCGGCCGGCTTCAACTTCCGGTCGACTTCCTTCCCGCTTGGTGTCCACACAAGACATTTTTTACACTAGAAGTGCCAGAATTCCATAACTACTAGAACTGCCGCAAGCGGTCATTTTGACCGCTAGATTCCAAACTCTATATCTTTAATGATACATACCCAATTGAGAGATTAATGCATTTATTGTATTAGGATATATTTTAAAAACAAAACAACACCAAACTGTACATTTAAACAAGTTTAATTATACATTTATAAATAATATCTGTAGATGTCCTGAACAAAATAACGGAGTAGCCTATGTTTTCATGTTTCCACTGTTCGATCGCGCCCGCGCCCGCCGACACACACACACACACACCATATTACAGCATTGCAGTCTTGACATTGCAGCCTGTTCATTTATAGCCATAATAAAATAGTCAACCTAACATATACAAATTCCACTGCTCTGTTTATATAGTCAGTAGGGGTGTGACGAGACGCTTACTCCACGAGACGAGACGAGACACGAGATTGGGTTCACGAGAACGAGACAAGACGAGATTTTTACACAATTTAAGAAATCCTCAATGATGAAATATATGAATGGAAAATAGTCTTTTATTCAACTGAAAATCACAAAATGCAAAACAATTTAGGTGCATTTTGAAATCAACTTGTAATGAATGTTATTTTACTTCTATTTTAATGAATTCTATGCAGTAAAGGACATGCAAACACTGCAAAATGTTTTGCTATAAACTCTACCGTCTGGCTTCTCCCCTGTACGATTTCACATGAGAAATCTAACTCCTTTCCACAAATCGAACATAAAAAAATAAAACAGTATAAATAAAATAAATATAAATAACTAAAATAACACTTTAAATGCAAACAGTAAGTGTGTATCCATAATCAAAGTACTGCTCTCTCAAAACTACAAGTTCAAACAGAAACAATTTTTTTCTTCAAGCATGAAAAAGAGATAAAATAACTACACAGAACAGCCTAAGATTATGGTCATGTTCTTTTTCAAGAATATAAGCATGTCGACGATTTCTGGCAGCAGTTGAGACCTTTGGGCAGGGCTGCACGATATGAGGAAAAGCTGTGATGTGCGATAACATTGTTTAATATTGCGATGTCGATATGACTTATGTGAATGTTAGCTATACTGTTCCCATGTCTTAGTGCTTTAATAGGTTCTTTGCGTGATAGGTCAAATGTTTATTACCTGCCTGGTTCAGATTACACTATTTTAGCACGATTTTGGCACGATCCGTTTCGTGGAGATTCGGACAACGGGCGTCGGGACGCAAGATTCGATCGTTTAATTTCGTATAGTGTGTCATAGTGGGCGATAACCTACGCGTCTGCGATGCTTCAGGACATCACGACAGAAAGACTAGCATGTTTAATTTTAACGGTCCTCCACGACGGGTTGAGTGCGAGCGAGAGTGAGTGTGCGCGAGCAACAGTGAGTGTGTGTGTGTGTGCCATAGGTGTGTGCGCGCGAGTGAGTGAGTGAGTGAGCGAGGGACAGTGAGTGTGTGTGTGTGCGCGGAGAGTGTGTGTGTGATTGGCCCGGCACACAAATTATTTAAAAGCGGCAGGGGCATCTTCAATACTAATTTCACCCTCACACTCCATCACTGACATCACAACAACTCACGAGACAAAGTTTCACCTCGACGAGAAATCTCGTCGTGTTTTAATCTCGCGAGATCTCGTAACACGAGATCTCGTCACACCCCTAATAGTCAGTATAGCCAGAGCCCGTCTACGGAGAGCCTTGGCACTCCCTATTTAGCCCCATTGTATTGATTTTGGTTGCAGTACCATTAGAATTCCACTGGGGGTGATCGCGGGCGAGTGCAGATTGAATGGGAGTCAATGGGGCTAGACGGCTAAATGTGTCTCTTTCACCCGATTGCCGTTGAGAAATCTCAGATTTTATTGTAGGTTTTGCAAGTTCAACATAGGTTATAGGTCGAAAGTTGAATGAACCAGTACTTATGTCCTTTCGATTTCTTACAGGTTGGGCCGTTGTTGGCCGGAACAAGCTAGCATTCTGCTAATGACCCTCTGGCAGTGTGAAAATATGTGACGTCATCACATTTTTGAAAGTTTTTTTAGAGCAGATAAGTGAACTTAAAAATGCAATTTTCAGCTGAGTGTATTATCTTAGCCCCCCCTTTCGAATACAACATTTAAATTACTAGAAAAAAAATTATATCCTGAGAAAAGTGGGTTTTGAGGGGTATTTCGCCATAGACCTCCATTCATTCTGCACTCGCCCGCGAGCGCCCCCGCATGGATAGAGACGTGTTACTGCAACCAGTCCAGAACCCGGAAGTAAGCAGAGAGTGCCAATTCTCTTTATATTAGACATTCTCTGGTATAGCCTCGTACAATTCGTACCATTTTGCACGTGTGAAGAGGATGATTTTTTCCGTCGATATTGGAACGTGAGTGAAGTACAAAGCCTATAATAAAGTAGTTTAGTTTAAAATAGTTTACCATCCAAATACATCGCAAATGTTGAAACATTTTGATTCTAATTAGAGAATTACGTGAGCCTAACGCCACTTACTTTCACTTTCGCTTATAAAGTATTTCATTTTGGCTTGTTTATAGTTATTTTTTCATTCTTGTTCTGTTCTGAATATCATTACATTTAAATTATTTGTTGTTGAATATGTTTTGTGTATTTTTACCACATTTTATTGTTGTGTATATTGGTATAGCCTATAATAATACCGCGAAATTCAGTGCGGTCAATATGACCGTCTATGGCCGAAATAGGTAAATATGTTAATTAGTTTTTTTGCCTTATGTGCAATTTATATGAAAAACATTTTAAATGAAAATACAGACACTTTTAGGAAAAGTCAGGTACCGGCAGGATTTTATTTATTTTTTCAACAAAGTTATTGCAGATATAAAATTCAAAACGGTCAAAATGACCGCCATGGCACTTCTAGTGTTAAGTGTTGCCTTGGGCCCAGTTTACACGTACATGGTTATTTTGAAAAACGGAGACATTTCCCTTCGTTTGCGCCCTTCGTTTACACGCAAATGGAGAATTCGCCTCTGAAACCGATTCTTTCTAAAAACTCCGGCCAGAGTGGAGATTTTGAAAATCTTCGTTTGCATGTAAACTGAGACAAACGGATGTTTAGGCAGCCAACGTCACAGTATGCGCCAGAGCTCGCACCTACGCCAAAAGTGCGACCTATGTTTACATTTTCATTTGGCTTTGGTGATCATGGAAGCGTTCAGAGTAGCAGTCACATTTATGTTGGTGCAAACTCTTTTCGTGTGTTTGCATTTGCAAATACAGCTGCTCCATTATGTCGAGGAGCAGAGACGAATGAGTGCTCGGAGGTCAGCAATTTTGCAACAACTTCTCCTCCCTCCAACACGAAGAACCAGTCCGCGTCACCCCCAGCGTCGCCGGTTTTGGGTCCGACCTGGGCGAACTGCTGTCTGGTGGGAGAACTTCGAAAATGAAGATGTTGTCCCGGATGAGTGGCGTGAAAATTGTAGGATGTCAAAGTCATCGCTGCTGTCACACGAAGAGGTGTGTGCGTCCATCCAGCCATCCGTCCAACTATCCATGATCTCCTGCACCTGTAAAACAAGGAAGGTCTTCGTTACTAAGCTTTACTCATTCTTCAAAGTCTATTTGAACTGCATACTCATCTGTATTCTCCATTCTGCTCAGTGCTGTTAATAAAGCTCACATTTCAATGTATTTCTTTGTGTCTGGATCTGCATTCTGTAACAGGTAACACTTTACAATAAGGCTTTATTAGTTAATTCACTATAGTTAACATAAACTGACAATGGACAATACTCCTAAAGCAGTTATTAATCTTGGTTAATGTTCATTTCAACATTTAATAACACATTATTAAATTCAGAAGGATTTAATGGACCTGAGCTAACATGAACTAACAATGATCAGTTGTATTTTTTTTAAACTAATGTTAACAAAGAATAACTATGGTAACAGATGTAGCTTTTGCTCAATGTTAATGTTGGTTAATGCATTAACTGACTTTACCTTATTGTAAAGTGTTACCTATTGTTCTTTATAATTCTTTATAACACTTGAATCAGTTTAAAACATTTGTTTACTTTATATTTAAATCCAATAAAGTAATGCACACAAAAACTACATAATTTAGTTTGTTTTGTTTTAAGAAAAAATATATAAAACCTGTTATTGTTTGAAAACGCTCATTTCAATATCGTGATAATACCATATATATTCGGTCAAATTCCTAAAAAAAACAACAATAATAATATTAATGTCCATGGGAAAATGTGGGTCCCATGGCCAAACCAGTTGAGAACTGCTGGTCCAGTATAAGGGACAATTTCAGATACAGCCGTAGTGTCTTAGTGACTGTTCAAAGTCTTGTTTGTTGAATTTTTCCAGTTGTAAATATTGTACAAAAACAAAAAAAAAAAAAAAAAGGAGAAAAAGTCAGCTTGCCCATTTATTTGTAATTTTACTTATAATGGCAGTAATTCTGAATTTAATATCTTTGTTACTGTGAAGATGTTTCATTCAAAAGGAATCGATAAAACAAAACTCTTTAATAATTATGTGGCCAAGACACAAACTGAAAAGATATATTGAAGCTCTACAACTATGATGTCACAGAGACATTCTATAGAACTCTCCTGAGCAAAAGTCCCACAAAGACACAATCCTGAGGAGACTTTAATCAGAGTTTGAGGAGAGAAGACTGAATACATTTACAGTCCTGAGAGAACATGGAGAACATAAGAGCAACAGCCTTTGACGTGTTTGATGAAGCACGTTTACTGGGCGAACACACTGACTTGATCATCAAGTCAAATGACAGAGAATTTCAAGTGCACAAGATCATCATGTGTGGCTGCAGCTCCTACTTTAGGTGAGAAGAAGCATTTGAACTGCAATTGTGTGCAAATTACCTAGAAATGATTATAATTATATACATCATTTCCACTGCCAACATTATACGGTTGAAACTGCCTAAGTCCAAATATATAAATGCATGAAAATGAATGAGTGTATTGCCAGAAAAAAGAATGTAACTATGATATCTAGGCAAACACATTCTTGAAATTTTATTCTGGAAGTGGCTATGAATGAAGTTTTACCCAGCATTTCAAATTTAATATAGGAAACTGCATTGGCATCTGCAAGTTGACAGAGGACTTTTCCTCCTGCTCAAAGCTCAGCTGTAAAGCACAGCACTACATCCTGCAGCACTTTGAGGAGGTTCTGCACGTACCTGAGGAGTTCCTGGAGCTCTTCCTGGAACAGCTGGAGGCAGACATGGGGACTTGTGACTTGGTGACTTGGACTCGAGTCGCTATTTTTATGACTTGTGACTTGACTTGACAAAAAATAAAATACTTGAGACTTGACTCGGACTTGGAAGTTAAAGACTCGGGACTTGACATGACTTGAGACACGATGACTTGAATGACTTGAGTGTTAATCACATCATGTTTTCAGTTTGAATATAAAATATAGAAATGATTTTTAAAAATCAAGTTGATTACCCAGCTGGAGCGCAGGCTGAGAATAGCGTTGTCATGACTGGATCATGAAACTATCATCAGTCATGCCCTCTCGTACCTTACGCACACCACGCCCACTTAGATCAGATATCACATCAACATGTCAGCCGGAGGGGTACCGAGGGTCATCGCTTTCGGCTTCAAGAATTGTTCACAAGATGGCAAAAGACGAACAGCGCTTTGCAAGACATGCAACATTAACAGCCATTCTGCCCAGTAAGTGCTTGTCAATTTGTTAATGTTATCTGGTTAGTTGGTAGTTAGCAAATGTAATAATAGCTAATAGCTGTGTGTGTGTGTGAGAGAGAGAGAGTGTGTGAGAGTGAGTGTGTGTGAGAGAGAGGAGAAATGTAACAAAGTTTAATGTTGTAAGTAAACTGTGTTTGAGAGAGAGATAGAGGGAGGTGTTCAGAGAGGAGTCTGTTGGATGTTAAGCTGTTATTTGTTTTATGGACTCAATGTTGACAATTTAAAACATTTCAAACACTGTTGGCAGAAGTGAAAAATAAATAATTTTATTAGTTACAATTTTGTTTGATTCCATGATGTATTTTACTGAACATGAGTATTTACAATGCAAATCCAAATTATTGTAATTTACTGACAGTTAGGCTACTTATATCTTGTCTTTTCACTTTATTAAGATCAGATTCTGCAGGTAAAATTACAATAATAAGGTGACTTGACTTGGACTTGACTTGACCTACTACAGGACTTGACTTGACTTGACATAGCCTGTGACTTGACTTGACTTGACTTGCCCAAGAAAAAAATACTTGGGACTAACTTGAGACTTGAAGGTTAAGACTTGAGACTTACTTGAGACTTACACATGTGTGACTTGGTCCCATCTCTGTGAAAATCCTGTCATCATTTACTCACCCTCAAGTTGTTCCAATCCTGTAGGGTTTCTCTGTCCTGCTGAACACAACATAAGATATTTTGAAGAGTATCGGTAACCAAACAGTTGATTGACCCCACTGACATCCATCATATTTTTTACCCCCATACTATGGAGGTCAATGGGGTCCATCAACTGTTTGGTTACCGATACTCTTCAAAATATCTTATTTTGTGTTCAGCAGGAGAAAGAAACTCATACAGGGCCATGAACTATTTGTTTGGGTGAACTATTCCTTTAAAAGTACTGAACTGAAAGAAGGTCATGTGTGTTTTGGTGATTAAACCAAATTTTCCGTTACATATTACAATCATCTTGTGTTTTGAAACATTGATTATGTGGACTGAAAATGTGCATAACTGTAATGAAAGCATGGGATCAGGTTTTGAAAGAATGACTTTCGTTCCTGACGCGCAGACTCAAACCGAGCTTGACGACGTAGATGTGATGTGAGCAACCCGTCTGTCTTCTAGTGGCTGTGGCATGAGAAATCTGAATCATTCCCTTCCGAATCTTGCAGAGACGGAGAGCGTGAGTAGGAGGTATCCACGAGCTAGGAGCAGGAGAAACTTTTGCTAGGTATTCTGATGAATTATTTTGTCGTTTTGCCTCCATGTCCCCCCGATTGCCCGCGAGCTTCTCCTCCTGTCCATACGGTAATCTCTCTACTGTGCGACAGAGAGTCGCGTGGTTATGACGCAATCTTTAGCCTACTTTTACAAAAACTGCTTCTACGAGGCCATAACATAAGCTACAAGGTAATGGAGCATTTTATACATTGTTGTGTTTCTTTAGAAATAAATCATGGACAAATGGAGTCTTTAAACGCCTCAGATGTGAAGTTATTCGCTGTCAAAGTGACGCCAAAATGAATGGGAGTCAATGGGATGCTAACAGCAGGTGAAGTTCTGCTACAAGATGGTGGCACGCGGCCGGCTTCAACTTCCGGTCGACTTCCTTCCCGCTTGGTGTCCACACAAGACATTTTTAAGTGTTGCCTTGGGCCCAGTTTACACGTACATGGTTATTTTGAAAAACGGAGACATTTCCCTTCGTTTGCGCCCTTCGTTTACACGCAAATGGAGAATTCGCCTCTGAAACCGATTATTTCTAAAAACTGCGGCCAGAGTGGAGATTTAGAAAATCTTCGTTTGCATGTAAACTGAGACAAACGGATGTTTAGGCAGCCAACGTCACAGTATGCGCCAGAGCTCGCACCTACGCCAAAAGTGCGACCTATGTTTACATTTTCATTTGGCTTTGGTGATCATGGAAGCGTTCAGAGTAGCAGTCACATTTATGTTGGTGCAAACTCTTTTCGTGTGTTTGCATTTGCAAATACAGCTGCTCCATTATGTCAAGGAGCAGAGACGAATGAGTGCTCGGAGGTCAGCAATTTTGCAACAACTTCTCCTCCCTCCAACACGAAGAACCAGTCCGCGTCACCGCCAGCGTCGCCGGTTTTGGGTCCGACCTGGGCGAACTGCTGTCTGGTGGGAGAACTTCGAAAATGAAGATGTTGTCCCGGATGAGTGGCGTGAAAATTGTAGGATGTCAAGGTCATCGCTGCTGTCACTCTCCGAATTGCTGCGTCCCTACATCGAGGCTGAGACGACCGTCATGCGGTTCCCTGTCGCCTGCACCTTGTATTACCTGTCCGACGAGGGTAGACTGCGCAAGACAGTCAACGTTATGCCAACATAAATGTGTGTTGGCAGTGTGTGTACACAACCACCCTATAATGATAAAAATCCACCCAGTGCTTTTTTTATAATCCCAATAAATCATGTAGCAACAATGACATCTGCTTTTCACATTAAGTGAATCATGTGATGTCGAACACATCTTCTTTGTCCAAACAGCGCTGGTTAATAATTCCCCACGGAATAATTCACCAGTGCCGGGGTGTCTGTCGCCCCCCAGTTCAGCGCGGACTCCCTGTGACTTTTACAACCTCACAGACTCGTGACATTCCAGAACACACACACACATACACACACACACACCAACATCCTTTTGTGTTTAACTTAAAATGTGTGTAACTCAGACTTGTATCTGAACTTCCTGTATGTATGTGTGATTAATGTTGTTTTGATCATATAGTTATGATCTTCGAGTGTTTGGATCTGAAATGTATTTTTGAAGAATGTTCTCCCAGTAGAATCGCATCCCGTAACCCGAGCTCATTGACAGGTCATAAAATTTGACCACAGAGCTATCCAGCCCTATGCATGAGATAACAGGGTCGCAACATTCCAACACACACACATACAAACACACTCTGGACTGTGAAACAGAAACCCCCTACAGAAAAGGACTTTTACCCATAAAGTCACTCTTAAAGGTACTAAATATATAAATTTGTGTGTTAAGAGGTGTGTGTAAACCATAGGAAAGCATATGTCCTATTTGTGACATTAATAGAACTGCTATTGCCTATACAAATGCATAATAATGTATCTTTGCCTGGCTACAACGCCTAGATTCTATTTTTGATATCTCTGTAATCCTCTCCAGCTAACGGAGTTGAATTCCGATAGCAGAAATCAGTAATGCGCATTGTTTTATAAGTTCATATGTCTGGAGAAAATCCTCTCCAGTTAAAGTCAATCATGACTCATTCGAGTGGGCGTGTCTAACCGGACAAAGGAATCTTCCAGCTCGAAAAATCTCGACAGCTGATTCGTCCTACACGAAGGAGGGGACGGCACCTGGGACACTGATAAAAGTCCAAAACCTTCTCTCATCCCTCTCTCAACTCATCCAACTTCTCTTGATCCTCTCCCCGGCGCAGCGTTTCTCCAAGGAACATCTGAAGGAGGCCCTGGCCTTCTCCATCGAACGAACCCATGTTCGAGTCGTAGCTGCCGGTCTTTGCAACTAAGATTTCCAGCCTCTCCCATCCCGGGAGACGAATCTGAACTTTCTCGGTAACATTACATTCAGTGAGCCTTTCAAGCTTCCCGCGACACCGGAAGACGCAGCAGAAACAGGACACCATCCTCGCTTCTTGCATCAGCTTCAGCCTGACCAGAAAGAGCACTCGCAAGTATATTGATTCCTATAAAAGCTGTTCCAGGTGTCTCGTAACGTAGGTTTCTGTATGTAATAATTACTAGCTTTTCCCTTCACTCTATATCTTTCTTCCTTTCATTTCATTTCATTCTGATCACGCTATGTTTATGTTTTTGTTCGGTTAAATGTTTGTTTGCATTTTTACGCACGTTTATGTTTGTAGTTTATATAATCTCTAGTGTGTGCCATTTCATTAATAAACCCATGTATACTTTTAATTGTCTCTGTGTTTGAAAACCCACCTTATAAAGTCAATGAAATGTCAAGATCTAAGCTACAAGCTCGATATTGACTACCTTGAGTAGTTTTAATTCATAAACTCAAGAAAGTTTGATATTCGCGGCCAGAAGATAAAACTTTCTTGGAGTTTGAAAAGAGATACCCCCTTCTTAACTGTAATGATCAGACAGTACAGAACAAGGTAATCTCGATAATTGATAAAATAAATGTACATGCGACTTATGAATTATGACCATGAGTCATAAATATTAATATTTCCAAAATTCCCTATATTCTTGAGCTAATTCACATTTACCCCGAGTCGTTATTGTTACATATGGTGGAGAATGCGGGCAGTTTCAAACTTTATTTGGTGGACAAATTCAGTTTCAGTTGAATGTGTATTATGGCTATTTAATAATTGTACGCGCGTTTTGAATTATGAGATAAGTCGCCAAGGCGAACTCACCCAGCTGATGGCGGGCACAAAGCCAGCCCAGCTCTGCTAAAACTGCAGTTCATGACATTACATCTGTCTCTGTAAAGACGAAGCAAAACTCTTTGCAGTTGATACATGTAACATGATTTAAACCGACTAAATAAAGACGAAGGAATTTTTTTTTTAGTACGAAGGCGTAAATCTGATCTGAACAGTGTTTCAGTTTCAGTCGTAATATAGGCCTTATGATATACGATACGTTAACGATAAACTCCTGGTCAGAAATTGGTCTCGCGATCCAATTTTGAAAACCTATGCATTATCATAAAGTGCTATTTTGATTAATGTTTATGGGAGGTGGAACAGATGCAATAATTCCTGTTCACAGATGTTTAATTCCTGTCTTGCGCACAGCTCTATTAATTGAAACAAGAAGTTTTAATTCCTGTTTTTATTGTAAACCATATATAATGTGTAATTGGAGACCAGTTTTATGAATTAAGAAAACAGATGATAATCCCTGTTCTCCTTCTTTAAACCGTCTCATGTGTATAATATATAATGTGTAATTGGAGACCAGTTTTATGAAATAAGAAAACAGATGATAATCCCTGTTCTTCTTCTTTAAACCGTCACATGTGTATAATGTATAATGTGTAATTCCTGTTAGTCACATGTTGTGAAACTCGCGTCATTTTCCGCATGCAACTGAGTGCAAAATGCTCGTGATTCCACAGATAAAATAAAAAAAAACTGCTGAATCACGCCACTGACCAACACTAGAGGGCAGCCTTTAGGTGTGGCAGTTTTCAAATTACGCGCCCCCAACCGACGTCATCCTGCGTGAGCGTCGCCTCCCACTGACGTCAGCCTGCATGAGCGCAATAACGCCATCTGGTGGACGCTCTCAGATAATACCGGCTTTCATTTTTCTGCTAACAATTTTCCTCTTTCTCTCCCCCAAGGATAGAAGAATGGTTTGACTCTCAAATATTCACCTGCATTCAAAGCTTAGCTTATGCTGATATTATTTGGAGTTAGACAATTCTTCTTTTCTGTTTTTGACTGTCACACTTTAAGCGAAGTTCAAAAAAAAAAAAAAAAAACTTTTCGAATCAAAGCTTAGATTTGATTCACTCAGTCAATTGATAGTCCACCTATGAGGAAGCACGCCACCGTGTGGCCATCTTGGGTCGATGTATCAATATCTGTTTCACCCCCAGTCTGCATTGAAGTGTCTCAACATTGCTACCCTTCTCGTTTGATTATTTTATAATCAATACTAATAACTTCAGTGTTATTGTAAGGATTGTGGGAAGTCATTCTGATTTTGTTTTAGTTTAATTATTGTATAATTAGTATTGATACTCCATTGTTATCATTCTAATTTTCTTTTCTTCTTTATTATTATTTGGACCTCTCCTTGCATGCTTATTTGAATTTTAATTTAAACTAGTTTGAATTTTAATTTAAATTGTGTTCACTAACAACCAGGTGGACCACGGAGAAGGAATACGCCCCCTTCCTTTGTGGCACAAACCTACTGCAAGGCCTATCCCTCTGCCTGCGTCTCAAGCCTGTGTTGTTATTTGAATTTTATTTCATTGATAATTTTTTTCTTTTTCCCCAGCCTCTTCGAAGGGGGGGGGGGGGGGGTAGGTTATTCTGATAATTATTCCCATCGGTTATCATAATTCCTTTGCATTGTATCATTATTTTAGTAAAGCCTTTGCCTCTGACTCCTGCATACATATTTACTCAATTTGATGAAACCAGAAAACCTTAATTCACTTTAAGTCTAACATCTTAATCCCTTATTGTGTATCTATTGGCAGGACTCAGTCAGTGCACTGTGGTGATCCGAAAGTCATCCCTGGTGGTTTCCGGTGGGCGGGGATCATCTGTCCGGCGTTACTGACACTGCGCTCTGTCTGGTGTTGGGACCGTCGGAGGGTCTGACCGCGCCCGCTGGTTTCCACCTGGATGACCTCTATTCACCCCAGGTAAACTAAAATTTGATAGAACCCATCCACTTATTATGAACCACAGAATACTAGCTATTCCTTCGGGGTATTTTAAGTGCTTAGACCCACCTTCCTCTCTCTAAGACACACCTTCTTTCGAGGTCCTGTCCCGATAACCCACGCATCTCCTGGCCCGATCAGGAACTCTCGCAGTGTTAATAAGGCTTAGGCCTCTTTATTTTATTTTATTTTATCTTATTTTATTTATTTTCGTTAAATAACGCTCCCCGTGTTATTGTTTGTGACATTTCATTGCAGACCAATTCACTTCCTTGTGTTGTGTTTCCCTCTGATCTTCCCTACCTTCAACCTTGTCTCTTTCTCCACTCTGTTGTGATTTGTTTCTTTCATTTCACTTAGACACAGAACCTAAGAGAGACCCCAGGAAAGCTGAATAATAGAGTGACGATCAAAGCGGGCGTCGCTAGACGACCCCCCAGGCTACCGCCTGTCCAAATTTCTATTGTGGGTTTCATCCATACCCACGAAATTGGCTCAGCTAACTGTCGGCATCAGTTAGCCCCGAAATTCTCATAAACGGCATAGCCCGTATGAGTATAGCTCATTAACCCTAAAACAAACTTGCATTGTGTCTCTTTTTGTGTGTGCTGTGCTTCTCTCACCACAGTAAGCAGAGATGTCGAGCTAACCCAGTCCCACAGTACCTGGACCAGTTTGAGACCTACGATCCAACCCAGAAGTACGACCACGAGCAGCTGGCCAAAATCTTCGGAAAACTCGCACTCAACCTCGTCACCAAGGCCCGGGCCAGCGAAAGGCTCAGCCTCGACATGGAACAGAAGGCAGCCGCACTACAGCTCCAGGCCACAGAAGCCCGGAAGGACCGAGCCAACACACAGAGTCGGCTAGACCAGCTAATCTTCCTGACCGAGGAAGAGGACGAGACGGACACAACGCTACAACAGGAAGTTGAAAGACTTCAAAAAGCCCTGGACGATCTTCATCGGCACACAGATCAAAGACAGCAGTCGGAGGAAAACACCCGGAAGGAACTCAACGAAAGGCTCCAACGGGCTGAAGCTCTCCTTGAGAGAGCAGAGACTAAAATCCATCAGCTCATTCAGCAGAGACACGATCTCAGAGACGAACTTGACATTGTTCGCAGAGAACTGAGACATTCTTACAGACTTAACAGTGACCGGGAAGGGGAAGAACATCTCACACCATTTCCCCCTTCCAGCGAGTCCACGCCTGTCAGCCAAACACCAAAAGCTAAAGGGGGCGGAGCTGTAAAGGGTCAGAATCCTCTCCAGACGGATTGGGCCCCCAGCAACAGCTCTCCTCCCACAAGCCTTGACAAGCTGGCCAGAAACATTCCTACGTTTGCCGGGGACAACAGCGTAAATTCGTATCTTCGAGACATTGATTTTCACCTACAAACTGTCGCCAACGCGACAGCTTGGGACAAGTTGTACCTGGTAAGAATCACCTCAAGCAGAAATGTGCGTAGTTTTCTGGATCGCCAACCAGACACTGTCAAAGCAGATTACAAGCAACTGCGACAAGCTTTGATCCGTGAATTCTCTGACCCAGAATCAGACCAAGGGTTTATCACGGCATTTGACGTCAAACAGGCCCGACTTGAACACCCACACTCCTACTATGGCCGACTCCGACAAACGTTCTTCGGAGCAACCAACACACCAGATATGGAAGAAGATATAACCTTTAGAACTTTGTTTCTGCGGAACCTGCATAGCACCGTGAGTAAACATCTCGGTGTGCTCGTCTGCCCACGAACCATGTCTACTCGAAAACTCAGAGACTTAGCCCACAAGGCTTACACCAAGCAAAGGGCTATGGATGAAAAGACTGTAAAAACACACACAATCTACTCCGTCTCTGAGCACTGCTCAGAGTTAGACACAGAAATTCTCCAACAACCCCTCAGTCACAGACCTTACCACAGAGAATCAACACCGTTCCAGGCCAGCAGATGGCAGCACGACGGTGACGGTGCTCATCCAAAGCATCGGACCGAGCGCTCGGAAAGATTCTGGAACCAGCACCACCCGCCGTCCAGAACTCCAAGCCCAGACCGTCAAAACTGGAACCACTCTCCCCAAAACACTGGTGAGCCCGAGTCTTCTTACACAACAGATGAAGACAGTGCAGCCACGTCTGACACAGACAAAGAAAACGAACACTAACACCGACTGCTTCAAGGTCATGACTGAACTGCAGCTGAGTAACCAAACCAATGTCTGCGCCACATACAGACAACCCACCCACCCACCCTAATGATTGCAGTGATTACACAGCACAAACGAACTTTACCAACTACACTGCACGCCTCAGAGCCGCTAACGCTACCTCCGCTGTGTACAAAGAAAGTCATGCGGGCCTCTGATGAACAGACTTTTCCTATGCCACCACTTACCCCTCCACCACCCTCACAGGCCATCCGAGCTCACTGACAACCAGTGCCTCAGACAGCTGTCTGCCACCACGCACATGTTGCGTTCACAGGACTTCAATACGCATTGTGCACCTGTTGCCATCACAGCGCCACAGCTTGTAACGCCACAAAGCACAAGGGGGGGTCAGGCGTAACAATGACGCCACATGTGCCAAAAAGCCATGCATGGGACATAAAAGCATGTGGCATACCAACCTCAGCGAACCAAAAAGACTGTCCTAAGCCAACCAAGGACGACCCTCGCTGAAATTTTTCCTCCCTTTCTCTCTCTCTCTCCCTTTTGCCTCTAACAGGATGCTGTGGTGGTTCGCGAGAAAGCAGCCACGATCGGACATCACCTCACCAGGTCCGGCATCCGGCATCGCATGGAGAGAGCAGCCCCGACTCCTGACTACCAAGGCAGGACCCACACTCAGAAAGTGTACGTTCGACTCAAACCCAGCAACGTCGAAAGAGCACACTACCTCAACAACAGCAAACATAGTCACAGTAAGACGGCCTGTGGCCGAAATTCAGACCTAACTTCCACAGCTAAAAGAGCAACCTACCACGAAAGCGACACACAACTGTACTCGGTTCCAAACCCGCACGTGTGTACTTTGACTAAAGACATTCATTATCTCTGCCCTAGCAACACCTTCCTCAGAGACACAAGCAGAGATTGTAGGTGAACGATGGCTTGCTAACACACCTGCGCACACAGCCACTGTAACTCACGACCAACATGACACTGCCACACGTGTCAACATGCTCAGAGTATGTCGTTTCAAGTACCAACAGGTGCCATCCCACACCTTGGTGACCTGTCATGGTACCATCTTACGAAAACAAACTGAACCAGACAGCACTGGAACTCCCATCCTCCAAGAACTACAACTTCACCTTAGATCCAGAACTGGACCTCTGGTTTGAGAAGGGGGGGGGGGGGGGGGGGGGGGTCCCAACTCATGAACATGGCTCCTGTCAACACAGCCCTCCAAGCATGGGCAACCGCCCAGCCTGAATACCTCACCTGCGTCCAAATCTGGACCGCAGCTGGCACTGTGCTGTGTCTCTCCACGGTCACCGACCACGCCCCGACACTCGTCTTGGCTTTCATCCTGTACAGGACTCAACGAGATGTGAACATCTACAGCCAAGCTCACGAAAGCCGTGTCCGAAGGTCTCAGAGGGAATCCCCGGAAAGGGGGTGCCAAGTCAGAGACCACGCCGAACCTCATCGAGCTGAATCCTCAGCTTCTAAGGACCACCTGCTATCCTACCATCATGATCCACCTGCTACACGACCATCAGGATTCACCTGTCATTCATTGTGCTAATTTGTTGTTCGATGAAGTCCATCCCCGGTCTTCATCTAACAAAAAGGGGGAATTATGTAGCAACAATGACATCTGCTTTTCACATTAAGTGAATCATGTGATGTCGAACACATCTTCTTTGTCCAAACAGCGCTGGTTAATAATTCCCCACGGAATAATTCACCAGTGCCGGGGTGTCTGTCGCCCCCCAGTTCAGCGCGGACTCCCTGTGACTTTTACAACCTCACAGACTCGTGACATTCCAGAACACACACACACACATACACACACACACACACACACACACACACACACACCAACATCCTTTTGTGTTTAACTTAAAATGTGTGTAACTCAGACTTGTATCTGAACTTCCTGTATGTATGTGTGATTAATGTTGTTTTGATCATATAGTTATGATCTTCGAGTGTTTGGATCTGAAATGTATTTTTGAAGAATGTTCTCCCAGTAGAATCACATCCCGTAACCCGAGCTCATTGACAGGTCATAAAATTTGACCACAGAGCTATCCAGCCCTATGCATGAGATAACAGGGTCGCAACATTCCAACACACACACATACAAACACACTCTGGACTGTGAAACAGAAACCCCCTACAGAAAAGGACTTTTACCCATAAAGTCACTCTTAAAGGTACTAAATATATAAATTTGTGTGTTAAGAGGTGTGTGTAAACCATAGGAAAGCATATGTCCTATTTGTGACATTAATAGAACTGCTATTGCCTATACAAATGCATAATAATGTATCTTTGCCTGGCTACAACGCCTAGATTCTATTTTTGATATCTCTGTAATCCTCTCCAGCTAACGGAGTTGAATTCCGATAGCAGAAATCAGTAATGCGCATTGTTTTATAAGTTCATATGTCTGGAGAAAATCCTCTCCAGTTAAAGTCAATCATGACTCATTCGAGTGGGCGTGTCTAACCGGACAAAGGAATCTTCCCGCTCGAAAAATCTCGACAGCTGATTCGTCCTACACGAAGGAGGGGACGGCACCTGGGACACTGATAAAAGTCCAAAACCTTCTCTCATCCCTCTCTCAACTCATCCAACTTCTCTTGATCCTCTCCCCGGCGCAGCGTTTCTCCAAGGAACATCTGAAGGAGGCCCTGGCCTTCTCCATCGAACGAACCCATGTTCGAGTCGTAACAGCCGGTCTTTGCAACTAAGATTTCCAGCCTCTCCCATCCCGGGAGACGAATCTGAACTTTCTCGGTAACATTACATTCAGTGAGCCTTTCAAGCTTCCCGCGACACCGGAAGACGCAGCAGAAACAGGACACCATCCTCGCTTCTTGCATCAGCTTCAGCCTGACCAGAAAGAGCACTCGCAAGTATATTGATTCCTATAAAAGCTGTTCCAGGTGTCTTGTAACGTAGGTTTCTGTATGTAATAATTACTAGCTTTTCCCTTCTCTCTATATCTTTCTTCCTTTCATTTCATTTCATTCTGATCACGCTATGTTTATGTTTTTGTTCGGTTAAATGTTTGTTTGCATTTTTACGCACGTTTATGTTTGTAGTTTATATAATCTCTAGTGTGTGCCATTTTATTAATAAACCCATGTATACTTTTAATTGTCTCTGTGTTTGAAAACCCACCTTATAAAGTCAATGAAATTTCAAGATCTAAGCTACAAGCTCGATATTGACTACCTTGAGTAGTTTTAATTCATAAACTCAGAAAGTTTGATATTCGCGGCCAGAAGATAAAACTTTCTTGGAGTTTGAAAAGAGATACCCCCTTCTTAACCCTCTGAGGTCGAGAAATGCGCCCACGCGTTTTGCTGGATTTTTTTCACATAGCAGCAACATAAACTTAAAAAAATCCGTCATTTATGGTCATATAAATAAAATAAATACATGATTATAAACTATAGAGGGTCTTCTTTTTTTTGTGTACACTCACATTAACATCAAAACCTTGTTTTTATTTTTAAATAAATAAAATAAACAGGGTGCGCTTTCAGCTCACTCTGTCTCCGCAAAAATCTTTCTGAAACAAGTCTGGAAAACTCAGCGAATACTTATCACACAACCATGAAACATGCGTCTAAAGAAAGCTTTAAATTTCTACTTTAAAATAAAACAGTTCACATTCAAAACAAATATTCTCCTGCAATGTAATCTGTATGAAACTAAAGAGAAGTACAGTTTCTCCCGTCTCATCTAATTATCTGTAATTAGTTCACACCCACTCGCAGAGCGCGCTATTCATAAGATAATGTGCTGAGGTGATCTATGCAAAATAAGGTAAAAAGCCCCCTGAAATGCCTTAAAACCAGCAAGTTTCATTCAATCACTTTCCTACGCCGTTGGAAGATGACACACAGCCCTTCAGCTCGTCCTGGATAGCAATGAAGAGTTCACTTTTTCCTCAGAAGAAGAACAGGACTCTGACAACGAACGTTTGTATTTTTGAAGAGCGACTTGATCCAGCCGTGGATATTTCGGATGAGTAAGTCTTTTTAAATTTACTTGCATTAGTTGACAAGCTATTTTGTATAAACGTAGGCTACATATTTTACTGGTTGGACCATTTCCATACTTGTCATTCAGAGTAATTATATTTAAATTGTCTAGGCTATGCTTTATAAAGTAGGAGAGAGGCTTCATGCAGTCTGTTTTCTTTCGTTTTTAATAGTTTTGTTTAAAATAACACATTTCGAGCTTTCTATATATTTCTCTGGTATTTTAGGCAAAGCTTATGAGTTTGGGTTCATTTATGAGGCCTCCAGTTCCTGCTATTTTTAATTCTTATGTTTTAAATACAGGCATTTGGTTGATGAAACAACTATTAAAATTAAGATACAATTAATACAAAACGAAATTCACTTTAAAGAAAGGCTTTATACAAAAAATAAACTTAATGAAATGGTCAAAATCTTGTCTGCCCACTCCATTTGTCTCGCGATTGCGCATGATCTTACTCATGCTTTTCACTTTTCATATAATCAACATAAATGAAAAAAAAAAAAAAAAAAGATTTTATTTAAACCTAAATATGAACTAAATTGTTTTATTTAATTTTAATGACTAGGCTACAACACGTAGGCCAATTAGCCTACAGTACAGAGAAATTAGTTGACAAGCTATTTTAAATAAACGTAGGCTACAGATTTTACTGGTTGGACCATTTCCATTCTTTCCATTCAGAGTAATTTATATTTAAATGAAGAGTGCTTGCAAATATCTATTGCAAATGTGTGTATGTGCTGAAATGTGTAAATATGCCCAGCTGATGAATTGCAAATGTGTTAATGTTTGCGTTGTGCTATCTCCGGTAATGGCCCATTACACGCAATATATGCCTACAGCACGTGTCTACAATTATTTGCATCAGTTATTCATATAGACTAATGGTAATATACTTTGAAATATTTATGTTATAATAGTTTTCAACTTTTTTTAAAACAGGAATGCTGCATCTCCTTCATCTGCAACTCGGAGGGGCAACACAGTTGAACGTCAGAAAGAGTAAGTACATATTTACCAATGTTTGTGCAATTTTGTTTATATACTTATTACAATATGAGCCTGTATGAGTTTATTTATTTTTGGAGGTTGGTTGATAATGTTACATATTTTTTCTTTGTGCTATCTTATCAGCATGCTAATGCCCATCAGTTGTGCATGTGCTGGAATAGTACTCTATATGATAATAATAGTTTTCAACTTTTTTTGAAAGGAATGATGTAGGTTGCTCACTCTCACCTCTCACTGCAACTCGCACTAAGAGGGCACGCAGCAACACAGACAGAAATCAGAAGGAGTAAGTACATATTTACCCACTATTTTACAGATGTTAGACCAATTTTGTTTATATACTTAGTTATGCTACAAATGTACATGTGCCTGCCTGTGTGGATTGCCAGACACAATTGCAAAACACAATTACCAGACACAATTGCAAAAATTGTGGTGTTATGTATGCACAATATTACAATTAGTGATTGGTAATGTTAGTATAAAAGAGCTTATTTTTGTTGTTTTACCAAAATGCTGACTGTCCATCAGTTATGCATGTGCTGGTATAGTACTTTGTTCAACCTTTATTAATATTAATATTATTATTTTTATAGGAATGTGGTAGCATCACTCTCACCCTCACCTGCAACTCGCACTGGGAGGGCACGCGACAGGTGTCGTTCAGTTTTGAGAACAACTGAAAAGTAAGTACACTTATTCCCTTTCTTTCAGATATTAGTATAATTCTGTACATATTCTGGTTTTACATAGTCCATACAAACATTATGTGTCTGTATGGCTTTGCATCTGGCCAATGTTACTTATAATGATTGAAATGCAGTTGTTATATTTTGTGTAATAAACATGCTCACAGTTGTTTGTTTGTTTTACAGCTATAAAGGTGATGGTGATCATCAGACACCTGTTGCAAAGAGGGCCAAGACAAACATTCAGACAAGCAACAAGCAGTCTACTCTGTCATGGAAAACAGAGACTGACATTGATATGGTTCCACAGACTCTGAGATTCCTGCCTGCACGGGAACCTGGACCACAGCTGAGTTTAAAACATTGCAAATTTAAAACATTTAGTTCCTCCTCATAGAGGAATTACAATAAAACTGTGAAAAACAAAACCTTTGAATCTCCTCTTTGTTCAGGCTGCCTCTCTTGATGGCCCATTAGTCATTGGGGGAGTGTCTGTCACACCCCTGGTCTGAATCTCATTAATATTGATGAGCGATTACCCCTCCCACGCATAAACCTCTTCTGACAAAAAAAAACTGTTTTACAATGTTTAAATCAATGTATTGTTTTAAGAGAACGATCAGGCAGGATGAATTTCACATCATTTTGAAGCCAGAACTAGAAACGGCAACATATATTAGTCAAGAGTCTTGTGGGCACATATTTAGAATGTGTTTTGTGTTCTTAAAAAAAGAAAGTTGCTGAATTTTTTTTTAAATAACCACGCATAAACATTATTCTCTTAAAAATACAAAGATTTACAAGCATGTTGATCAGATATTATGCTAGCCCTGTTTGTGTTATATAGAGTGAATTTACACTTTTGCCATTAACATGTTTATAAATAACTGAAAAAAAAACAAATGTCAGAGCATGTCAGAACACCTCCAGGGCCCCAAAAACACCTCAGACCTCAGAGGGTTAACTGTAATGATCAGACAGTACAGAACAAGGTAATCTCGATAATTGATAAAATAAATGTACATGCGACTTATGAATTATGACCATGAGTCATAAATATTAATATTTCCAAAATTCCCTATATTCTTGAGCTAATTCACATTTACCCCGAGTCGTTATTGTTACAATCATAAGCACTGTCTCAGAACAAGCCGTTCTCAGATTCGCGGCAATGTGACGTCACTTTGCACAGGCCCCTCCCACGACTGTTGATTGACACTGCAGTTTGAGCATAGACCCGCCCTGAGGGAGCGGGACACAGTCCGCCATTGTTTTGACGCTTGAGCAGCTGTAGACTAGCCTGACTACGTCAGACTTCGTACTTCCGCTCAATTTCAGTTCGCTTCTGTACTCAGTCTGAGATAGCGACCTATCTCTCAGTTTTCCTCCGGCCTCAAAACAGCCGGCCAATCAACGAACAGAGGGCGGGCTGAGAGCCGTGACATAGACGCTGATTGTACCGTGGATGCGGAGATTTACTTCACATAATCTGCAAAAGTCGTTCACAGCCATGTTCACTCCGGTATTTCGCTCGATGGTTTTGTTTTCACATCATACATGTGTTTACAGTGGAAGTTCGATGCGGCTGAGCCAGCGCATAACACACGTCATAACCAAACGTTATGTGATTGGCTTACGGGTAACCAATGATTTAAAACTTCAGACAAGCGCCCAGGCTAGCTAGTTTTACCAGGCTAGCTGTAGACAAGAATGTCTCCTAAGTGATTGAGGGTTTTTGTTGTTGGATGTAAGAATGAACATAGCAGTCTTCATTTACTCCCGTTGTTCCTCGAGGATGGATCTCACCAACTGTTCGTGATCCAGTTTACAGTCTCTGGAGCGACAGGCCTAACGTTACTGATCACGGCAGAAATGAAAGTGGGAAGCGCGCACTTTATGACAGCTCATCGAGTAGTTTTACGGATATACAGTGTACCAGTTTAGGTACACAAAGGCTGCCCGCTGCTCTGGGTGTGTGTATCCACGTTTGCAGTGTGTGTGTGTTAACTACTCACTACTCTGCTCCTAATGTGTGTGCATTAACTTGGATGGGTTAAATGCAGAGGTCAAATTCCAAGTATGGGTTACCATACTTGGCCGTCATGTGTCACTTTCACTTTCACTTTCACTTTATTAAAGGCACACTATGCAGCTTTCCGTTTTTGTCAAACAGCGACCCCTAGAGTCGCTGTGGAGTACTTGTATTTAATATTACTGTCGCCACTCGCGCAGAGCCGTCTCTGCACTCACGGCCTGATCCCTTCCGCCCTCTATACCGGTACCTGTTCAGTAGGATGGAGGCTGTAATGAGTGGAAATAAGGTGTGGCCCCTTTAAGAGCTGCGCGCGCCCTGTTGAACTGTCGGTAGTCTGTATTGTATGTGCACCTCGAACACCCCCATGTATGCGGGTTATTTCAGTTTGATGCTCATTCTTATCTTACTTTTGTTTATCAAGTAAAGCTGTGGATGGTAGAATGGGTGACAAACAGTTACACGAGTTCGATTGGGGAATAAAGTGCAAGTTGTGAGATGCCAATCGCCTCCGTGAGTCTGTCTGGCCTCTGTAATAACTTCATCTGTGAGCTATCCCTATTTCTCCTCCTGACACAACGCATTACAAAGCGTTGGACATCGAACAGGCACAGATAAGCTCTGAAGATGTCTACTAGTCCATCAACAAGAACGATATTTACTCGAGTCTGACTCCTTGCTCGGTCAGTCTGCCGTTTCCTCTTTCTTTGGTCCTCCGACAAACCTTTCCTAGCTTTCTGCTTCTTTTTTACCGGTTCAGCCATGACGAAAGTGTGAAGAACTCAGTATCTAACGTTACCTTTTTCTACGTGTACGTGTGCACAGTGCAGTGCCATAAAGCAATTCGTTACAACGCGAGACCTGATATCAAGCGATACACGCCCGCCGGCCCAAAGTTGCAAGGGTGGTTTTTCGGCTCACAGGCGCTTGGGGAGTGCGAGACGACCACCATTCAACCCGAAATAAGTCATATAACTATTCCAATGACTCCGAAGCTGTTCGGTTAAAGTAAAAAAGTTACTTAGTTCACCTTTAAGCACAGACTGAAAAGGTGTGTATATATTTGTTTACTGTTAGTTGTAACGAGTGTTTTGTGTACTTCGCTGTGTATGTTCCATGCTAATGAAAGGGAGAGAGAGAGTTTTGGATAAGACTTAAATGCTCACATCTTATACTGTTTTTATTTAGCTGCTCTTACAGTGATTTTCTGGAGTAAAACTAACGCTTCATCTTTTGTGTGATGTACAATAAACTTAATCGAACTCATCAGTATATTTTGGTCATCATTCGGACGAGGTCTGCTACAGCAGGCTTGTATTAATAGTGGATAAAAGCAGATGACAAATAAGTTATAACCATAATTAAGCTAAACTATACCTGTTCAATCTCCATACAGTATATATTCTCTGGCTCTGTGGGCATTATTGCCCGACTCCGAGTCGAAATGAACACCACTAATGAGAGTTTCTGTTTTGATATTATCAGATGAGATTGTCCTGGCTCTGAGCGCAAGCTCGTAAGGCTCCACCCTTTGGGCGGCAGCAGCAGCTCATTTGCATTTAAAGGGATACACACTAAAATGGTGTGTTTTTCTGAGCCCCCAAAAAATGACAATTTAAACATGCTGTAAAAAAAATATCTGTTGGGTATTTTGACCTAAAACTTCACATACATACTCTGGGGACATCAGAGACTTATTTTACATCTTGTGAAAAGGGTCATAATAGGTGCCCTGTAAGCATAAATACTGTTAAGGAAGTTTGTAGTAGACTAATTTACACACACACACACACACACACACACACACACACACACACACACACACACACACACACACACACACACACACACACACACACACACACACACACACACACACACACACACACACACACACACACACACACACACACACACACACACACTTCATGTTTTATGGGGATTTTCCATAGAAATAATGATTTGTTTTACTGTACAAATTATATCCCCTAATCTGAAACCTCCCATTACAGAAAATGTTCTGCATTATGTATGATTTACAAGCTGTTTTCCTTGTGGGGACCAAAAAAATGTCCCCATAAGATCAATAAGCAGGTGAGTTTGATCAAGGTTGCAGCTAAACTCTGCAGGAAAATAGACCTCGAGGACCAGAGTTGAGAACCCCTGCCCTACACATTGATTGCAAATGTTCTGATTCTTTATTATTGTTGGGTAATTGTCACAGATCTGCCAGGCTGTCACATCAGCCATTCACACAGCACACCTTCACCAGAGTACTGAACACTCACACCTGCACTTCATCTGCACCATCATCAAGCCAGCTACAAAAGCACACACCTCGTCTCACATCATTGTCTGGTCTTGTTTCTATGAAGTGCTTACCTGTTCTCCAGCGTTGGTACTCCAGTGTATTCCTCTCGTGTGTTCTCCTGTCATCATCCTGCATCCAGCCATCCGTCCAACTATCCATGATCTCCTGCACCTGTAAAACAAGGAAGGTCTTTGTTACTAAGCTTTACTCATTCTTCAAAGTCTATTTGAACTGCATACTCATCCGTATTCTCCATTCTGCTCAGTGCTGTTAATAAAGCTCACATTTCAATGTATTTCTTTGTGTCTGGATCTGCATTCTGTAACAGGTAACACTTTACAATAAGGCTTTATTAGTTAATTCACTATAGTTAACATAAACTGACAATGGACAATACTCCTAAAGCAGTTATTAATCTTGGTTAATGTTCATTTCAACATGTAATAACACATTATTAAATTCAGAAGGATTTAATGGACCTGAGCTAACATGAACTAACAATGATCAGTTGTATTTTTTTTAAACTAATGTTAACAAAGAATAACTATGGTAACAGATGTAGCTTTTGCTCAATGTTAATGTTGGTTAATGCATTAACTGACTTTACCTTATTGTAAAGTGTTACCTATTGTTCTTTATAATTCTTTATTACACTTGAATCAGTTTAAAACATTTGTTTACTTTATGTAGTTTTTGGGTAATATATAAAACCTGTTATTGTTTGAAAACGCTCATTTCAATATCGTGATAATACCATATATATTCGGTCAAATTCCTAAAAAAAAACCAATAATAATATTAATGTCCATGGGAAAATGTGGGTCCCATGGCCAAACCAGTTGAGAACTGCTGGTCCAGTATAAGGGACAATTTCAGATACAGCTGTAGTGTCTTAGTGACTGTTCAAAGTCTTGTTTGTTGTAAATATTTGTAAAAAAAAAAAAGAAAAAAAAATCAGCTTGCCAATTTATTTGTAATTTTACTTATTATGGCAGTAATTCTGAATTTAATATCTTTGTTACTGTGAAGATGTTTCATTCAAAAGGAATCGATAAAACAAAACTCTTTAATAATTATGTGGACAAGACTGAAAAGATATATTGAAGCTCTACAACTATGATGTCACAGAGACATTCTATAGAACTCTCCTGAGCAAAAGTCCCACAAAGACACAATCCTGAGGAGACTTTAATCAGAGTTTGAGGAGAGAAGACTGAATACATTTACAGTCCTGAGAGAACATGGAGAACATAAGAGCAACAGCCTTTGACGTGTTTGATGAAGCACGTTTACTGGGCGAACACACTGACTTGATCATCAAGTCAAATGACAGAGAATTTCAAGTGCACAAGATCATCATGTGTGGCTGCAGCTCCTACTTTAGGTGAGAAGAAGCATTTGAACTGCAATTGTGTGCAAATTACCTAGAAATGATTATAATTATATACATCATTTCCACTGCCAACATTATACGGTTGAAACTGCCTAAGTCCAAATATATAAATGCATGAAAATGAATGAGTGTATTGCCAGAAAAAAGAATGTAACTATGATATTCTTGAAATTTTATTCTGGAAGTGGCTATGAATGAAGTTTTACCCAGCATTTCAAATTTAATATAGGAAACTGCATTGGCATCTGCAAGTTGACGGAGGACTTTTCCTCCTGCTCAAAGCTCAGCTGTAAAGCACAGCACTACATCCTGCAGCACTTTGAGGAGGTTCTGCACGTACCTGAGGAGTTCCTGGAGCTCTTCCTGGAACAGCTGGAGGCAGACATGGGGACTTGTGACTTGGTGACTTGGACTCGAGTCGCTATTTTTATGACTTGTGACTTGACTTGACAAAAAATAAAATACTTGAGACTTGACTCGGACTTGGAAGTTAAAGACTCGGGACTTGACATGACTTGAGACACGATGACTTGAATGACTTGAGTGTTAATCACATCATGTTTTCAGTTTGAATATAAAATATAGAAATTATTTTTAAAAATCAAGTTGATTACCCAGCTGGAGCGCAGGCTGAGAATAGCGTTGTCATGACTGGATCATGAAACTATCATCAGTCATGCCCTCTCGTACCTTACGCACACCACGCCCACTTAGATCAGATATCACATCAACATGTCAGCCGGAGGGGTACCGAGGGTCATCGCTTTCGGCTTCAAGAATTGTTCACAAGATGGCAAAAGACGAACAGCGCTTTGCAAGACATGCAACATTAACAGCCATTCTGCCCAGTAAGTGCTTGTCAATTTGTTAATGTTATCTGGTTAGTTGGTAGTTAGCTAATGTAATAATAGCTAAAGTAGCCATAAGGTTTTATCAGCGATTTCAGGCCCAAAAAAGGCCCAAATATAAATGATCACATTCATCTAATCTTTCCTAACGATGAGTGAGTGTGTGTGTGTGTGTGTGTGTGTGTGTGTGTGTGTGTGTGTGTGTGTGTGTGTGTGTGTGTGTGTGTGAGAGAGAGAGAGAGAGAGTGTGTGAGAGTGAGTGTGTGTGAGAGAGAGGAGAAATGTAACAAAGTTTAATGTTGTAAGTAAACTGTGTTTGAGAGAGAGAGAGAGAGAGAGAGAGGGAGGTGTTCAGAGAGGAGTCTGTTGGATGTTAAGCTGTTATTTGTTTTATGGACTCAATGTTGACAATTTAAAACATTTCAAACACTGTTGGCAGAAGTGAAAAATACATAATTTTATGAAGTTACAATTTTGTTTGATTCCATGATGTATTTTACTGAACATGAGAATTTACAATGCAAATCCAAATTCTTGTAATTTACTGACAGTTAGGCTACTTATATCTTGTCTTTTCACTTTATTAAGATCAGATTCTGCAGGTAAAATTACAATAATAAGGTGACTTGACTTGGACTTGACTTGACCTACTACAGGACTTGACTTGACTTGACATAGCCTGTGACTTGACTTGACTTGACTTGACTTGACTTGACTTGCCCAAGAAAAAAATACTTGGGACTAACTTGAGACTTGAAGGTTAAGACTTGAGACTTACTTGAGACTTACACATGTGTGACTTGGTCCCATCTCTGTGAAAATCCTGTCATCATTTACTCACCCTCAAGTTGTTCCAATCCTGTAGGGTTTCTCTGTCCTGCTGAACACAACATAAGATATTTTGAAGAGTATCGGTAACCAAACAGTTGATTGACCCCACTGACATCCATCATATTTTTTACCCCCATACTATGGAGGTCAATGGGGTCCATCAACTGTTTGGTTACCGATACTCTTCAAAATATCTTATTTTGTGTTCAGCAGGAGAAAGAAACTCATACAGGGCCATGAACTATTTGTTTGGTGTTTACTATTCCTTTAAAAGTACTAAACTGAAAGAAGGTCATGTGTATTTTGGTGATTAAACCAAATGTTCCGTTACATATTACAATCATCTTGTGTTTTGAAACATTGATTATGTGGACTGAAAATGTGCATAACTGTAATGAAAGCATGGATCAGGTTTTGAAAGAATGACTAGCTGGGTTACAAGTGTGATCAGTTTGGATTTTTTTAGCTAAGAGTTTTGAAAATTGTAAAAATTTAATAAATACTTTTTTTTTACTAAAACAAGAGAAATTATCAAGACGAAAATATAGCAACGAAAAAACATCCTGCAATTATAAATGCTTAACAACATCATTTACCAATAAAGCCATTATCTGCAGTATATTTATCTATATAAAACGGCAGTAACGTGCGGGAAAATCTTGTCATGGGTAGGCTTGCAATTCTGACTTTATAACATGCAATTGCGACTTTATTTCACGCAATTGCGACTTTATTTCACGCAATTCTGACTTTATATCTTGCAATTCTGACTTTATATCTCGCAATTCTGACTTTATATCTCGCAATTCTGACTTTATTTCACGCAATTCTGACTTTATATCTTGCAATTGTGAGAAATAATGACAGAATTGCGAGTTGTAAACTCGCAATTGTGAGATAAAAAGTCGCAATTATCTTTTAAAATGTTTTATTCTGTGGCAGAAACATGCTTCCATACCTCCTGGCCTCTTCCTCCCATCCATCCTCCCTGACTCGTACCGTTACGGTAGGGCCAGCCCAGCTATCGGTAGGCGCCGGCGGTGCCGCGGTAGCCTACCTGAGAAAACGTTTTGGAAAAGACGGGCTATGGACCCAACCAACTCTATAGGAGGGTAGGGGAGAACTCCCTCACATGGTACAACCCATGCAGAGGCTGAGCGCTACGGTGTCAGAATGCAGAACGTGTGTATAAAAAAAATATATATATTCCTCGACCGGCCCAAAAGTGAAGTGGCCCACCGGGAATTCTCCCGATTCTCCCGATTACCCACCCCGGGCCTGTTGACAGCCAACGCTAGGCGCCGCTAGATGCTAAGTATCGGGAAGCGCGGATTGAGTGAGACCGAGTGGATCACATGACATGAAGCAAGCTCGGTCTCTGCCTCAATGTTGATAATTCAAGACAGCATGAGAACTGACTGCGCATGCGCAAATCTACGTAAACTACGTTCTATGGACCAAAGAGGCACTGCTAACCTCTGCCTCAATGGCCATGGCCTTGAATTTCCTGCATGAAACAATGGTTTTAGGAGCAAACAATGGCAAAATGAGTATATTATATGTGTATTCCTGAACATTTTTGTTACAAAAATTAATATTTGGAATAAAATAAATGCAATTAATAATGTGGTGAATTAATAAAGCTCTTGGAATTAATAAATGCAAAAATGTCAACATTTCCTTTGGTGAGGCCCTGCCTACCCTGACCGCACGTCCCTGTAAAACGGGTAGTTCCAGTCCTTGGTTCTGATTAACGTTAGTGGGGTTTTTTCCAGATAAAACACGGCAATGATCGCTTCAATGGTTCAACATTTCACTGCACAACACCCCTAGCAACCATCTTAGCAACATAAACATAAACTTCTCATTGATATTGTTCATTGAAGCTTATAGAGTAGAGTATTACGAGAGTACCTGCATTTACAGTAGATATAGTCATATATTCATAATACAAATCTGTTTGAATGTCCACTGCAATATCTTGAACTTTTAACAGTTAAGGGGTTTTCCCGTGCCCTGACACCCTAGTCATTTGCGTCTGACAGACTGTCTCATAAAGACAGTCTTTGCCGCCATCTAATGGCGAAATAATGTAAATATAGTTGTTCCTACCTCTGATGTCGCGCGATGCAGCAGATTCACTTCTCCACACTGCATTCACTCACCGAACTCTTGACTGAGTGCTTATGACGTCACAAAGGCCGCGCCAGAACTCCTGAGGATGGAAATGGTTATTATTTAAATATTCTAGTTGTTGATTCAAACAATTACATTAACTTTTTTTTTTTTTATCACGTGTGAATGTTTTAAATTACTTTTATATATAGATTTTGATTTACTCTGCCAGCTCTAGACTTTCAATCTAAAACTATGAAAATTCATTGTAAAACTATGATAAACCTAAAATAAATAAACATATAACATTTGAATAGCCTATTTATCAAGTGAAAATGATTTCTTAAAAAGTTATTGTTTCCAGTTACCAAAGAGCCAACAAAATGAAATGAGGTGAACAGTATACATAAAAACCAGGTACATTTCACATATAAAATATTTTTATTCTGCTGTTTTTGTCAAATTATGCACAAATAAAAAGATAATTTGTTAGTAGTTAATATAAAATATTATTGGTTTGTATTCATTCACCATCGTCAATTTCAACACTGAATATTATCAAAAAGAATAGGCTACATATTATTTTTTTAGTTGGCCCATTGACTTCAATTTTAAAACATGTTTGCTCAACTAGTTTCATAGTTCATTCAACTGAGAAGTTTTATTTAGTCCAACATTTAGAAATCTAGTGTGAAGATTCTGTCAATTACAAATGACAAAAAACTGTTTATTGTTTATCATTTTATTTGTTACATGTTATATGATAATAGGAATAGTTGTTGAATTAGTTACTAAGCAATTTTATACTGACGCTGCTAACATAAAATACTTAACTGCCAAAAGATACATACAATTATTTGCATTTAAAGCACAAAAAAAAAAAAAAAAAAAAACGTTTTTTTTTTCTCAGCATGGAATAGTTCAATCAACAGATGCTTGACATACGCATGTTGAAATACAAATACAAAATTAAAATGTAGTCAACTGAAATGTGCTTAAACACTACCGATTTGTTTATATACAAACTCTTCAAAAAATGTCATCTTAAAAAATGAAAATGTACAGTTCACTTCACCTCTGAACCGTTACGAGCATCAAGACACCGTTATAGACTTAAAGCAACATCCAGTCTAAAGAGTCTATTTAGTCAGTTACAAAATCTATATTTACTGACAAATTTACTGACTATATTTACTGACAAAAATTCAGACTTTAATCTGCAGGAAAACTAGGCTAGATCTGGTTGTGCTGAAGCTCTCTCTCACTCCTGATGTTCAAAACAAACAGTCAACACTTTGTTAAAACTTCGCTCAGCCCAAAAGACCGGGACAGGAGAAGGAGAAGGACCAGGACACTAAAAGTGTTTGTAGAATAATCTTAATTACTTCTCAATGCTCAGTCGGACTTCATCTGACCAGCACAAATTCAACAAGTGTTCATGAAGACAATGGGAAATTACTGCTTCACAACATCATCCCGTGACGTTAAACACCTTCAAATTGAGACATATTTGTACAACACAGCACAAAACATACGACAGAGATAAAGTAATATGAAAAAAGATTTCAAATAGCATGAATGAAGGGCAATGCAGATGTATGTTTGCTCTCTTAAAGGGGTCATCGGATGCCCATTTTCCACAAGTTGGTATGATTCTTTAGGGTCTTCATGTAAAGTGTGTAACGTATACTAAAATTCCTCAATGGGTGTGTAAAACAACACCCTTTTTACCTCCTCTAAAACAGCTCTGTTCACAGCGACCCGTTTCGGTGCATGTCTCTTTAAATGATAATGAGCAACTGCTCACCCATGAGGGGTGTCCACCATAGACAGTATAAGAAGTGGACAGAGCCATCTCATTGGAACTCAATTGAGACAAGTGAAGCCCATTTTTAGCGATTTTTTTGGACTTCCGTTCCTGACGCGCAGACTCAAACCGAGCTTGACGACGTAGATGTGATGTGAGCAACCCGTCTGTCTTCTAGTGGCTGTGGCATGAGAAATCTGAATCATTCCCTTCCGAATCTTGCAGAGACGGAGAGCGTGAGTAGGAGGTATCCACGAGCTAGGAGCAGGAGAAACTTTTGCTAGGTATTCTGATTCATTATTTTGTCATTTTGCCTCCATGTCCTCCCGATTGCCCGCGAGCTTCTCCTCCTGTCCATACGGTAATCTCTCTACTGTGCGACAGAGAGTCGCGTGGTTATGACGCAATCTTTAGCCTACTTTTACAAAAACTGCTTCTACGAGGCCATAACATAAGCTACAAGGTAATGGAGCATTTTATACATTGTTGTGTTTCTTTAGAAATAAATAATGGACAAATGGAGTCTTTAAACGCCTCAGATGTGAAGTTATTCGCTGTCAAAGTGACGCCAAAATGAATGGGAGTCAATGGGATGCTAACAGCAGGTGAAGTTCTGCTACAAGATGGTGGCACGCGGCCGGCTTCAACTTCCGGTCGACTTCCTTCCCGCTTGGTGTCCACACAAGACATTTTTAAGTGTTGCCTTGGGCCCAGTTTACACGTACATGGTTATTTTGAAAAACGGAGACGTTTCCCTTCGTTTGCGCCCTTCGTTTACACGCAAACGGAGAATTCGCCTCTGAAACCGATTCTTTCTAAAAACTCCGGCCAGAGTGGAGATTTTGAAAATCTTCGTTTGCATGTAAACTGAGACAAACGGATGTTTAGGCAGCCAACGTCACAGTGTGCCAGAGCTCGCACCTACGCCAAAAGTGCGACCTATGTTTACATTTTCATTTGGCTTTGGTGATCATGGAAGCGTTCAGAGTAGCAGTCACATTTATGTTGGTGCAAACTCTTTTCATGTTGTAGCAACAATGACATCTGCTTTTCACATTAAGTGAATCATGTGATGTCGAACACATCTTCTTTGTCCAAACAGCGCTGGTTAATAATTCCCCACGGAATAATTCACCAGCGCCGGGGTGTCTGTCGCCCCCCCCCCCCAGTTCAGCGCGGACTCCCTGTGACTTTTACAACCTCACAGACTCGTGACATTCCACACACACACACACACACACACACACACACACACACACACACACACACACACACACACACACACACACACACCAACATCCTTTAATGTATGTAACTCAGACTTGTATCTGAACTTCCTGTATGCATGTGTGATTAATGTTGTTTTGATCATATAGTTATGATCTTCGAGTGTTTGGATCTGAAATGTATTTTTGAAGAATGTTCTCCCAGTAGAATCGCATTCCGTAACCCGAGCTCATTGGCAGGTCATAAAATTTGACCACAGAGCTATCCAGCCCTATGCATGAGATAACAGGGTCGCAACATTCCAACACACACACACACAAACACACTCTGGACTTTGAAACAGAAACCCCCTACAGAAAAGGACTTTTACCCATAAAGTCACTCTTAAATGTACTAAATATATAAATTTGTGTGTTAAGAGGTGTGTGTAAACCATAGGAAAGCATGCATGTCCTATTTGTAACATTAATAGAACTGCAAATGCCTATACAAATGCATAATAACGTATCTTTGCATTGCTACAAAGCCTATATTCTATTTTTGATATCTCTGTAATCCTCTCCAGCTAACGGAGTTGAATTCCGATAGCAGAATTCAGTGATGCGCATTGTTTTATAAGTTCATATGTCTGGAGAAAATCCTCTCAAGTTAAAGTCAATCATGACTCATTCGAGTGGGCGTGTCTAACCGGACAAAGGAATCTTCCCGCTCGAAAAATCTCGACAGCTGATTCGTCCTACACGAAGGAGGGGACGGCACATGGGACACTGATAAAAGTCCAAACTCTCTTATCTCTCTCATCCTACTCTCAACTCAATATCTCTTGACCCTCCTCCTCGGCGCAGCGCTTCTCCAAAGGAACATCTGGAGGAGGCCCTGGCCTTCTCCATCGAGCGAGCACATGTTCGAGTCGTAGCTGCGTCCTTTGCAACAAAGACCTTAAACCTCTCCCATCCCAGGAGATGAACTTTATTTTCCGGTAACATTACATTCAGTGAGCCTTTCAAGCTTCCCGCGACACCGGAAGACGCAGCAGAAACAGGACACCATCCTCGCTTCTTGCATCAGCTTCAGCCTGACCAGAAAGAGCACTCGCAAGTATATTGATTCCTATAAAAGCTGTTCCAGGTGTCTAGGTCTTAGGTCTGTGAACTAAGTTACCCTCTATCTTCCCTCTATATCTTTCTTTCTTTCATTTCATTTTCATTCTGATAACGCTATGTTTATGTTTTTGTTCGGTTAAATGTTTACTTGTTTGTTTGCATTTTTACGTACGTTTATGTTTGTAGTTTATATAATCTCTAGTGTGTGCCATTTTATTAATAAACCCATGTATACTTTTAATTGTCTCTGTGTTTGAAAACCCACCTTATAAAAGTCAATGAAACTTCAAGATCTAAGCTACAAGCTCGATATTGACTACCTTGAGTAGTTTTAATTCATAAACTCCGAAAGTTTGATATTCGTGGCCAGAAGATAAAACTTTCTTGGAGTTTAAAAAGGGATACCCCCCTTCTTAACTGTAATGATCAGACAGTTACAGAACAAGGTCATCTCGAAAATTGATAAAATAAATGTACATGCGACTTATGAATTATGACCATGAGTCATAATTATTAATATTACCAAAATTCCCTAGCCTGACGTCGTCATACTCAGATTCTAGTCAGAATGTGAGTCTGATACTTCTCCATAGAGATTTGATTATGGGGTGTGTCTCAACCGAACCAGGAAAAAAAAACAAACTCTGCACTCAATTGGATAGACCTACAACCAATCAGAGCAACGGAGTAAATGACGCATGTTCTTCATTCATATTTTCAACCAACAAAATGTCGCGGCTCTCTGTTCCTCTTTTAAAATGAATGCGCTGTCGATATCTTCTATAACAGACGCGATGGCGGAATCTACACATGATGTTTCATAAACAAAGTTCGGGAGGAGCACGTACAAATAATCAATACAATATCAACTTGTCATCAAACAATACCATGTCTAACGTTACCCTATCTATCAGCATGAGGAAGCAAATTCACTCTGTCAACTTACCTAACACTCCTTGACAGTTTTTCAGCATCCCTCCACCACCCCGAATCCTCACTCTTGTCTTGTTCTCTCACAACCAGGAATACGGGGGAGTATGGCTACCGAGCCCACAGCCCTCTCCTCGGACAGCACGTCATATACGCATTTATTCTATCGACTTATTTGTGTGAAATCTTATATACGCATTTATTCTATCTAACTTATTTGTAAATGTGAACTCGTGAAATCTCAATTCTCCAGCAGCAGTCGCCTTTGTTGTAAACTAATTCAAATCAAGCGCTCTTTGGTGACGTGGATGATTACGTTACCGTTGCTCATCTGTCCATCATCGTATAAAGCCCGCCGTGACAATTTGATTGGTCCGAACAATTTTTGTTCGGGCATAATAGCTCCTCAACGGAGCGAGTCCAGACCGAACTTCCCGACCAAAAAATTTTGTGGGCGGGGTTCGGGCTGGCACCCAGGCTAAAAATTCCCTATATTCTTGAGCTAATTCACATTTACCCCGAGTCGTTACAGTATATGTAGCGTCTGGACCAATCAGACACACAAATTATTCATTTAGTTAATGAATAATCTGTGTAAACTCACTCTCCCAAATAAGGCCTGTGAAACGTTCCCCAAATGAAGCTAACACACTGGCAGGACGCGGTGTCTTGTTACAGGACACACACTGAAACTGATTTTACGAGCGAAAGGAATGTCCTGAGAGCTGCGACTCTCACTTAAACTCTTGCCGAGGAAGAGAAATAAAAACCCTGTTAATCCTATATATATTCTATATATAACCACTTGATAAATGTGTAAACATGTATCTAATTTTTCCCATCTCATGATTTTCCCTTTTATGTGGCGTTTGTATTCTTGTAAACTCAATTGGGTTAATGTTTCAGACTTTGCATATTATGGTTAACCAACATTATATGTGCGGCATTTTTGGTCTCTATAAACTCCAATCTTCATCCCCGTTTTGTTAATTTACATTACATTCTGCAAACTTTGTGACGCATTAGTATTATAAGCATCTTAAAGATTCTTGTGTTAAACATCCAATCAAATTGCATGTTCAAAGGGACAATGGGTCGTAAAAATTTCCCTCCAAACGGAAATCTTCTCATTGGCTCACACAGCTCCAGAGGTTGTGCCATCTTCACGCTTTAAAGTCACTGATCAGCTCTTAGCTCTCTCTTAGTCCCTTTCTGAAATGCTGACGTGAAGATGATGCTGAACTAGAAGCCTCTAAGGACCCACCAAGCTTGTGCCAGGCGGCGGCCTTGTCTTTCCATTCACCAAAGATACTCTGAAAACCACTGGTTCTCTCTCATCAAGACCACATCAGCAAAGATCAACTGGAGCCTCAACAAATTGCATCAGGACATTTTAATTCAAATGGGCGAGACATGCAAGTATCAAACTAAGTCTCATTATTTGATACATTAAGTATCCTTAAGTATCCTTAACCCTTTAAAGAAGGGCGTTTTAGAACTAAAATGATGGTTTGGTCAAGGCTGTTGATCTGCTGACAAACAATGATTTCAAACAATGCTATAATTTCTTGCTTTCCTGTATTCTGCTTCAGCTCTCTTTCCCTTGGTAAACTGTATGCATGTATGTGTGTGTATGTTAGAGTAGTTTAAGTGTTTAGACTAGTTAATAAAATCTTGTTTATGTCACACGTAAAGTTGTCCTTGTCTCAAGCTCATAACTGGAGTCACTAATCATTTAGATCTTGGTTACTGCTCTTAGTAGTATTGTAAATTAAGAAATACATTTCCCATGCCCCGGAAATGTACATTTCTTAGAGTTAATAAACAATTGATCCTGAGTGTTCATGGGACAAATAGGTTCATTGATTGTAATATTAATTTACGACAGTAAATTAATTATATTAACTAATCCAAATATTCATAATCAATTATAACCAGTTATTATTGATTATTAATATTTCATATAGAGCTAATTTGCTACATTATGGTGGAGGATGAATAGGGCATGATTAAACAAAGGTTATGAGCTTAAACCACTGTCAACCTAAAAGTGTGTATTTGATAATTCTAGTCAGAATAGGACACAACATGCGATACCGCATTAAGGTCGCTAGTTGCTGGCTTGTTTAAATGCGGATAAATGATGATTTGAATTGACGTCTCTACTGTAATTGAAAAAGTCTTAACACATTTAAGCATATTTTCAAATGGTATCAGTGTAAGGTTAATATGATTTTAGCGAAGAAACCCTAATTTCAGTATTAAAGCGTAAGTCTGTTTTGACGAAGGAATCTCAGCTCAGCGGCATATAAACTGTACCAGAATTGATTATTCTGCTTTGGTTAAAGAATTCCAAATGCAGTATTGCTTAACCTGTTTCTGATGAAGGAATCTCAGTACAGTGTTATATAAATGTAAATATGGGCGATGCTCCCCTTTTTACAGTGTAGAAGCCTTACAAATTATAGTTAGATTGATGTCATTCATCTAAACTTTATCCGTGCATTTAAAAAGCATAGCTACCTGGTGATCAAAACTGTGTCTCACTCACTGAAACTCTGAAGTGCATTGGTTCCCATGACAACGACTTGTCACAGGAAGTGCTAACTCTAGATAGCACATGTGTTACCTTCCGACGCCATTTTGTAAACAAACAGCCGAACCATTTCTGGTTTCTGAATTCTTACTTTCTCTTTCCTTAACTTTAATTCTTCTCATCTAATTTCACCTGCACTTTTCAGGTGCATTCCTTACTGAACGCTGTTCAGCTAAATTTACAGTTACTTTGTTAATTAAATCTAAACTTAATTACATGTAAACTGTTTAGCTAGAGAAGAATAGAGAATTTTTATAGTTATTCGGAACTTTCAATGGCACGTTGACTAAACTTTATGGAGGGACAAACACATGGTATGGTCTTGAACACGCAGCAGCTGTGACCAACTATAGAATGATGTCCAAAGCAAATCTAATGGTTGATCATAAGTGCAATTGATTATTCCCAATACTAGATCATTCAGCTGTTTTAATCACTTTAAATCTTTTTATTAAATTTAATCATAATAGAAGTCAGCCATTAATTTTTTCATTTAACCCACTTGTTCTAGTGTGGTTTTATTTCCCCATAAAACCGCAAAAGTAACTAGACAACTTTCCTTCTTGGTTTGTTTATTTTCAACAGTTTCTTCAATTTTATGAGCCAGCTACACAAGTAATCTAGACGATTGCTATGGCATAATTTTGAGTACCACTAATAAACACAATCTAATCGGAAAGCTCTGCTCTTCCTCTTTCTTTCTCTTCTTCATTTGTTCAGAGATCAAGCCTGTTGTATGCTATCAGTAAGTTCTGAGAAATAATTTGACCATAAGAACCATCTTAAGTCATTTATTAAATCTAGGCTTACGCTCTTCTAGCAAAGCCACTCATATCCACACAAATCTGAGCATCCTGCTATTTGCAGCTAAGATAGTAATAATCAGGTACACATTTCACTTGCTAACCACACCTGGCAAAACCTAGCTGTACATTATACACCTAGCTGTCTCACTTTGCCTTTAGCTCCAAATTCTGTTTGATCTTGCATTAGTCTCTTGCCCTTACTCTCACCACAAGTGTGCCAGAATGTTGCAGATGCTCAGCCTAACTGCCCAGATGGCAGACCAAAAGGACTGGCTAGGTGTTTTGAAGAACACTCTTTTACCCACGGCTGCTGACGACTTTCAGCACAAGAGCCAAAGGCAACTGGAAAACAAGGGAAGACAACTAATGAAAGATGACTCAAACCAGAGGTATGACCACAAATATCTGACTGAGGTTATCTTCCTGGCCCACAACCTCACAGGTTTGAAACAGGAGGTAAACAACCTCAAACTCCAGATCACAGAGTCTCAAAAGTAGCTGACACATGCTAAAAGCCGGATAGACCAGCTAGAGATGGAGGCTCAGGACAGACACAAGGACCCTGGCAGAAGAGAGACACAGGAGAAAATCCACAGTCTTCAAACCGCACTGACAACTGCTAAACAACAAGAGCAGTTTGAAAAGACAGCCAGAGAGGACCTGGAAAAGGAACTCTTTCACACAGAGTCACTGTTAAAAGCAGCAAATTCTGAAATCTTGGAAAAAGATGCCAGAATCATGGCCTGTGAAGGTCAACTGAAGGTGTCCAGAGCTGAAATTGAGGCACTGACCCAGCAGCTGGACAATACCAAAGATGAACTTGACATGGTCCAACGAGAACTGAGACACTCTTACCTGCTGCAAAAAGAACCACAGCAGGAGAGACATCTCACTCCCCCACTTGCAATCAGCAGAGAAACCTCCCCCAGCCAAGCACAGAGTTACCAAGGGGGGAGAAAAAACCCTCTGCTGAACATGTCATCGGACAATTTCCTTAAAGCTTCTGCAGCCGCAGAAGGAAAAGGACTGATTGAAACGAATCCTGAAACGACACATGTAGTGACACTCAAAGACCTCAACCGAATGGCCAGACAGATCCCTGCATTTACACCAGAGCTTGCAGGAGACGTCCACGCTTACCTGCGAGACATTGACTTTCACCTGCAGTCTTTGATGAGTGTGCACCATCAAGATAGACTCTATCTTATCTGGATAACATCCAGCCCAGAGGTGCAACGCTTTCTGGCTCGGCAGCCAGAAAACATCCAGTCTAACTACCAGCAGCTGAAACAAGCCATCATAAAGGAGTTCTCTGAGTTTGAAAACGGACTGATCGCTGCCCTAGATACCAAACAAGGTCGGCATGAAACTCCCTATGTTTACTATCACAGACTCAGACGAGCTTACCTCGGAGCTCGCAACGAATCTGGGATGGAGGAGGACACCAGCTTCAAGAGCCTTTTCCTCCGAAACCTCCATCCTATTGTAAGTCATCATTTAGGCATCATGGCCTGCGCCAACACAATGCCTATCCACCAACTGCGTGACCTGACACAGAAGGCCTTTAACAAACACAAGGCCTCCTCAAAAAGGGTTTGTAAGATCCCAGCGATTCTGAATGGCAAAATCCAGAATCCAAAGCTGGCACCAGAAGGCACCCAGCATTTCCACAATGCAAGAGCCTTTAACGAAAAGCTAGCCAGCAGAGGGCAGAACTGTCACCATGGCCATAGACCTAGACACAAGACCACCCGCTTGGAGGAGCCATGGAAAAGAACATCCTCACCCAGCAAACACCACAGGACGTCCCACAGCAGTCTACAACAACAACATCCTTCTCCACACCTTTCACACAGGTGCCAAACAGAGGCTGCACAAAGACAGCAGGACATGCCTGATTCCGAGTTACAAGAGCTGCTAGCACTAGCAAAGGAGCTCCTTGAACAGAACTCCCCTGAGGAGTACTGGGACGAACGAACCTCTGACTCTTGCCCAACACAGCTCGGGCAAGCTTAAGTCAGCACTACCACAGAGCAGAGTAACAATGCAGACTTCAGATTCCTGGTCCCTGGATACAGAACCAAGGGCGAATGACCACCTGCTGCCCTTTTGCTACCAACACTAGGTCAGTCTGAAACTCTCTCCACGCTACACAACACCCATAACCACTCCCTGCAGTCACAAGCAACCACCTGCCTCAAAGGACAGGTGACACACTGTCAAGGCACCTGCTGCCTCGGCACCTGCTGCAGAGACCTGGACTTGGCTACTGTCACCATCACCCGATGGAACGACCACCGCTCCAGGAAACACAAACAACCAGAGGCCACCATGGCCTTCCAGCCTTGTATGACAGAGGTGTGTCTGATCTTTCTGCACTTCCAACGTCGTTCGTGGTTGTCCTTGAGAGGGACAACAACGATCGAAAGGGGGGAATATGTAGCGTCTGGACCAATCAGACACACAAATTATTCATTTAGTTAATGAATAATCTGTGTAAACTCACTCTCCCAAATAAGGCCTGTGAAACGTTCCCCAAATGAAGCTAACACACTGGCAGGACGCGGTGTCTTGTTACAGGACACACACTGAAACTGATTTTACGAGCGAAAGGAATGTCCTGAGAGCTGCGACTCTCACTTAAACTCTTGCCGAGGAAGAGAAATAAAAACCCTGTTAATCCTATATATATTCTATATATAACCACTTGATAAATGTGTAAACATGTATCTAATTTTTCCCATCTCATGATTTTCCCTTTTATGTGGCGTTTGTATTCTTGTAAACTCAATTGGGTTAATGTTTCAGACTTTGCATATTATGGTTAACCAACATTATATGTGCGGCATTTTTGGTCTCTATAAACTCCAATCTTCATCCCCGTTTTGTTAATTTACATTACATTCTGCTAACTTTGTGACGCATTAGTATTATAAGCATCTTAAAGATTCTTGTGTTAAATAGACTTGTAGTCAAGACCGCCTAAACCGAGACCAAGACACTACCAAGACCAGAGGGTATCGAGACCAAGACAAGACCAAGACCAAGACCAAGACAGACCAAGTCAAGACCAAGACTAAGACGAGACCAAGACCGAGACCAAGTCGAGACCGGAGGGGAAAAAAAACAGACTAGTGTTGAAGCTAAGCAACTTGTATGAATTCAAGAACAGCAGCATACTAGGGTTCAGCCGCAGTTTACATTTATACTTAATGTGTAGTTGAAATCGTAACATCAAATTAAAGATACACAATTGTAAACTTGGATTAGACCTAATGTTTAGTCAACACAACAGAGATATGCATATGATATTTAAAAGACCATTTATTTAGTCTAACACCATCTTAAATACAATACTGTAATCAAACAACACACACACACAGACACACACACATATATCAAAGTCACAAATTCATCTAAGCAAATGCCTGCCTATCTCTGCCGATTTCGGAGTCTCCAAATTAATCCATTCTGCAACTTTTAAATAAATAATAAAAATTTTAAAAACGAAATTATAGGCTTAAGTGCAGGATCTGAAAGTTGGTCGTTTTGTCGCTATGGTTACACACACACACACACACACACACACCGTTGGCGGTGCGCTCAAAGTCATCTGTCAGTTGTGCAGTTACCCAAAATCTCCTGAATGAAATTAAAACCCATCATGTCACTGATATGTGTTTTTTAAATCAAGTGATCAAAGTGCTCGTTGCCGCTGCGATCAGTGGCGCGGATAAAGTGTTTTCTGGTGTGGCTCGCGCACGCGCCGCACTTTCACTCGGACGCGCGCTTCAATCCGTTCCGTTGCGGATAATAATGTTGCATTATCGAACGTTGTGTCATCGTGGATATTGTAGTATTGTATTGCTAAATTCCCCGACCACTATGTCGGTCTGAGACAGCGAGACCAAGACAAGACCGAGAGGTCCGAGACCAAGACAAGACCAAGACCAAAGACCGTCAAGGCCGTGACAAGACCGAGACCACGTAAAAGTGGTCTCGAGACCGGTCTCGAGACCAAGACCGGTCTCGAGACATACATCACTAGTGTTAAACATCCAATCAAATTGCATGTTCAAAGGGACAATGGGTCGTAAAAATTTCCCTCCAAACGGAAATCTTCTCATTGGCTCACACAGCTCCAGAGGTTGTGCCATCTTCATGCTTTAAAGTCACTGATCAGCTCTTAGCTCTCTCTTAGTCCCTTTCTGAAATGCTGACGTGAAGATGATGCTGAACTAGAAGCCTCTAAGGACCCACCAAGCTTGTGCCAGGCTGCGGCCTTGTCTTTCCATTCACCAAAGATACTCTGAAAACCACTGGTTCTCTCTCATCAAGACCACATCAGCAAAGATCAACTGGAGCCTCAACAAATTGCATCAGGACATTTTAATTCAAATGGGCGAGACATGCAAGTATCAAACTAAGTCTCATTAGTTGATACATTAAGTATCCTTAAGTATCCTTAACCCTTTAAAGAAGGGCGTTTTAGAACTAAAATGATGGTTTGCTCAAGGCTGTTGATCTGCTGACAAACAATGATTTCAAACAATGCTATAATTTCTTGCTTTCCTGTATTCTGCTTCAGCTCTCTTTCCCTTGGTAAACTGTATGCATGTATGTGTGTGTATGTTAGAGTAGTTTAAGTGTTTAGACTAGTTAATAAAATCTTGTTTATGTCACACGTAAAGTTGTCCTTGTCTCAAGCTCATAACTGGAGTCACTAATCATTTAGATCTTGGTTACTGCTCTTAGTAGTATTGTAAATTAAGAAAGACATTTCCCATGCCCCGGAAATGTACATTTCTTAGAGTTAATAAACAATTGATCCTGAGTGTTCATGGGACAAATAGGTTCATTGATTGTAATATTAATTTACGACAGTAAATTAATTATATTAACTAATCCAAATATTCATAATCAATTATAACCAGTTATTATTGATTATTAATATTTCATATAGAGCTAATTTGCTACAATGTGTTTGCATTTGCAAATACAGCTGCTCCATTATGTCGAGGAGCAGAGACGAATGAGTGCTCGGAGGTCAGCAATTTTGCAACAACTTCTCCTCCCTCCAACACAAAAGAACCAGTCCGCGTCACCACCAGCGTCGCCGGTTTTGGGTCCGACCTGGGCGAACTGCTGTCTGGTGGGAGAACTTCGAAAATGAAGTGGTTGTCCCGGATGAGTGGCGTGAAAATTGTAGGATGTCAAGGTCATCGCTGCTGTCACTCTCCGAATTGCTGCGTCCCTACATCGAGGCTGAGACGACCGTCATGCGGTTCCCTGTCGCCTGCACCTTGTATTACCTGTCCGACGAGGGTAGACTGCGCAAGACAGCCAACGTTATGCCAACATAAATGTGTGTTGGCAGTGTGTGTACACAACCACCCTATAATGATAAAAATCCACCCAGTGCTTTTTTTATAATCCCAATAAATCATAAGCACTGTCTCAGAACAAGCCGTTCTCAGATTCGCGGCAATGTGACGTCACTTTGCACAGGCCCCTCCCACGACTGTTGATTGACACTGCAGTTTGAGCATAGACCCGCCCTGAGGGAGCGGGACACAGTCCGCCATTGTTTCGACGCTTGAGCAGCTGTAGACTAGCCTGACTACGTCAGACTTCGTACTTCCGCTCAATTTCAGTTCGCTTCTGTACTCAGTCTGAGATAGCGACCTATCTCTCAGTTTTCCTCCGGCCTCAAAACAGCCGGCCAATCAACGAACAGAGGGCGGGCTGAGAGCCGTGACGTAGACGTTGATTGTACCGTGGATGCGGAGATTTACTTCACATAATCTGCAAAAGTCGTTCACAGCCATGTTCACTCCGGTATTTCGCTCGATGGTTTTGTTTTCACATCATACATGTGTTTACAGTGGAAGTTCGATGCGGCTGAGCCAGCGCATAACACACGTCATAACCAAACGTTATTTGATTGGCTTACGGGTAACCAATGATTTAAAACTTCAGACAAGCGCCGTCATGTGTCACTTTCACTTTCACTTTCACTTTATTAAAGGCACACTATGCAGCTTTCCGTTTTTGTCAAACAGCGACCCCTAGAGTCGCTGTGGAGTACTTGTATTTAATATTACTGTCGCCACTCGCGCAGATGGAGGCTGTAATGAGGCTGTAATGAGTGGAAATAAGGTGTGGCCCCTTTAAGAGCTGCGCGCGCCCTGTTGAACTGTCGGCAGTCTGTATTGTGTGTGCACCTCGAACACCCCCATGTATGCGGGTTATTTCAGTTTGATGCTCATTAAGCTGTGGACGGTAGAATGGGTGACAAACAGTTACACGAGTTCGATTGGGGAATAAAGTGCAAGTTGTGAGATGCCAATCGCCTCCGTGAGTCTGTCTGGCCTCTGAAATAACTTCATCTGTGAGCTATCCCTATTTCTCCTCCTGACACAACGCGTTACAAAGCGTCGGACATCGAACAGGCACAGATAAGCTCTGAAGATGTCTACTAGTCCATCAACAAGAACGATATTTACTCGAGTCTGACTCCTTGCTCGGTCAGTCTGCCGTTTCCTCTTTCTTTGGTCCTCCGACAAACCTTTCCTAGCTTTCTGCTTCTTTTTTACCGGTTCAGCCATGACGAAAGTGTGAAGAACTCAGTATCTAACGTTACCTTTTTCTACGTGTACGTGTGCACTTTGCAGTGCCATAAAGCAATTCGTTGCAACGCGAGACCTGATATCAAGCGATACACGCCCGCCGGCCCAAAGTTGCAAGGGTGGTTTTTCGGCTCACAGGCGCTTGGGGGGTGCGAGACGACCACCATTCAACCCGAAATAAGTCATATAACTATTCCAATGACTCCGAAGCTGTTCGGTTAAAGTAAAAAAGATACTTAGTTCACCTTTAAGCACAGACTGAAAAGGTGTGTATATATTTGTTTACTGTTAGTTGTAACGAGTGTTTTGTGTACTTCGCTGTGTATGTTCCATGCTAATGAAAGGGAGAGAGAGAGTTTTGGATAAGACTTAAATGCTCACATCTTATACTGTTTTTATTTAGCTGCTCTTACAGTGATTTTCTGGAGTAAAACTAACGCTTCATCTTTTGTGTGATGTACAATAAACTTAATCGAACTCATCAGTATATTTTGGTCATCATTCGGACGAGGTCTGCTACAGCAGGCTTGTATTAATAGTGGATAAAAGCAGATGACAAATAAGTTATAACCATAATTAAGCTAAACTATACCTGTTCAATCTCCATACAGTATATATTCTCTGGCTCTGTGGGCATTATTGTCCGACTCCGAGTCGAAATGAACACCACTAATGAGAGTTTCTGTTTTGATATTATCAGATGAGATTGTCCTGGCTCTGAGCGCGAGCTCGTAAGGCTCCACCCTTTGGGCGGCAGCAGCAGCTCATTTGCATTTAAAGGGATACACACTAAAACGGTGTGTTTTTCTGAGCCCCCAAAAAATGACAATTTAAACATGCTGTAAAAAAAATATCTGTTGGGTATTTTCAGCTAAAACTTCACATACATACTCTGGGGACATCAGAGACTTATTTTTTGTGAAAAGGGTCATAATAGGTGCCCTGTAAGCATAAATACTGTTAAGGAAGTTTGTAGTAGACTAATTCACACACACACACACACACACACACACACACACACACACACACACACACACACACACACACACACACACACACACACACACACACACACACTTCATGTTTTATGGGGATTTTCCATAGAAATAATGATTTGTTTTACTGTACAAATTATATCCCCTAATCTGAAACCTCCCATTACAGAAAATGTTCTGCATTATGTATGATTTACAAGCTGTTTTCCTTGTGGGGACCAAAAAAATGTCCCCATAAGATCAATAAGCAGGTGAGTTTGACCAAGGTTGCTGCTAAACTCTGCAGGAAAATAGACCTCGAGGACCAGAGTTGAGAACCCCTGCCCTACACATTGATTGCAAATGTTCTGATTCTTTATTATTGTTGGGTAATTGTCACGGATCTGCCAGGCTGTCACATCAGCCATTCACACAGCACACCTTCACCAGAGTACTGAACACTCACACCTGCACTTCATCTGCACCATCATCAAGCCAGCTACAAAAGCACACACCTCGTCTCACATCATTGTCTGGTCTTGTTTCTATGAAGTGCTTACCTGTTCTCCAGCGTTGGTGCTCCAGTGTATTCCTCTCCTGTGTTCTCCTGTCATCATCCTGCATACTCACCAAACACGAAAAGGTGTGTGCGTCCATCCAGCCATCCGTCCAACTATCCATGATCTCCTGCACCTGTAAAACAAGGAAGGTCTTCGTTACTAAGCTTTACTCATTCTTCAAAGTCTATTTGAACTGCATACTCATCTGTATTCTCCATTCTGCTCAGTGCTGTTAATAAAGCTCACATTTCAATGTATTTCTTTGTGTCTGGATCTGCATTCTGTAACAGGTAACACTTTACAATAAGGCTTTATTAGTTAATTCACTATAGTTAACATAAACTGACAATGGACAATACTCCTAAAGCAGTTATTAATCTTGGTTAATGTTCATTTCAACATTTAATAACACATTATTAAATTCAGAAGGATTTAATGGACCTGAGCTAACATGAACTAACAATGATCAGTTGTATTTTTTTTTAAACTAATGTTAACAAAGAATAACTATGGTAACAGATGTAGCTTTTGCTCAATGTTAATGTTGGTTAATGCATTAACTGACTTTACCTTATTGTAAAGTGTTACCTATTGTTCTTTATAATTCTTTATAACACTTGAATCAGTTTAAAACATTTGTTTACTTTATGTAGTTTTTGTGTGTATTACTTTATTGGATTGAAATATAATTTAGTTTGTTTTGTTTTAAGAAAAAATATATAAAACCTCTTATTGTTTGAAAACGCTCATTTCAATATCGTGATAATACCATATATATTCGGTCAAATTCCTAAAAAAAAAAACCCAATAATAATATTAATGTCCATGGGAAAATGTGGGTCCCATGGCCAAACCAGTTGAGAACTGCTGGTCCAGTATAAGGGACAATTTCAGATACAGCCGTAGTGTCTTAGTGACTGTTCAAAGTCTTGTTTGTTGAATTTTTCCAGTTGTAAATATTGTAAAAAAAAAAAAAATCAGCTTGCCCATTTATTTGTAATTTTACTTATAATGGCAGTAATTCTGAATTTAATATCTTTGTTACTGTGAAGATGTTTCATTCAAAAGGAATCGATAAAACCAAACTCTTTAATAATTATGTGGCCAAGACACAAACTGAAAAGATATATTGAAGCTCTACAACTATGATGTCACAGAGACATTCTATAGAACTCTCCTGAGCAAAAGTCCCACAAAGACACAATCCTGAGGAGACTTTAATCAGAGTTTGAGGAGAGAAGACTGAATACATTTACAGTCCTGAGAGAACATGGAGAACATAAGAGCAACAGCCTTTGACGTGTTTGATGAAGCACGTTTACTGGGCGAACACACTGACTTGATCATCAAGTCAAATGACAGAGAATTTCAAGTGCACAAGATCATCATGTGTGGCTGCAGCTCCTACTTTAGGTGAGAAGAAGCATTTGAACTGCAATTGTGTGCAAATTACCTAGAAATGATTATAATTATATACATCATTTCCACTGCCAACATTATACGGTTGAAACTGCCTAAGTCCAAATATATAAATGCATGAAAATGAATGAGTGTATTGCCAGAAAAAAGAATGTAACTATGATATCTAGGCAAACACATTCTTGAAATTTTATTCTGGAAGTGGCTATGAATGAAGTTTTACCCAGCATTTCAAATTTAATATAGGAAACTGCATTGGCATCTGCAAGTTGACAGAGGACTTTTCCTCCTGCTCAAAGCTCCGCTGTAAAGCACAGCACTACATCCTGCAGCACTTTGAGGAGGTTCTGCACGTACCTGAGGAGTTCCTGGAGCTCTTCCTGGAACAGCTGGAGGCAGACATGGGGACTTGTGACTTGGACTCGAGTCGCTATTTTTATGACTTGTGACTTGACTTGACAAAAAATAAAATACTTGAGACTTGACTCGGACTTGGAAGTTAAAGACTCGGGACTTGACATGACTTGAGACACGATGACTTGAATGACTTGAGTGTTAATCACATCATGTTTTCAGTTTGAATATAAAATATAGAAATTATTTTTAAAAATCAAGTTGATTACCCAGCTGGAGCGCAGGCTGAGAATAGCGTTGTCATGACTGGATCATGAAACTATCATCAGTCATGCCCTCTCGTACCTTACGCACACCACGCCCACTTAGATCAGATATCACATCAACATGTCAGCCGGAGGGGTACCGAGGGTCATCGCTTTCGGCTTCAAGAATTGTTCACATGATGGCAAAAGACGAACAGCGCTTTGCAAGACATGCAACATTAACAGCCATTCTGCCCAGTAAGTGCTTGTCAATTTGTTAATGTTATCTGGTTAGTTGGTAGTTAGCTAATGTAATAATAGCTAAAGTAGCCATAAGGTTTTATCAGCGATTTCAGGCCCAAAAAAGGCCCAAATATAAATGATCACATTCATCTAATCTTTCCTAACGATGAGTGAGTGTGTGTGTGTGTGTGTGTGTGTGAGAGAGAGAGAGAGTGTGTGTGAGAGTGAGTGTGTGAGAGAGAGGAGAAATGTAACAAAGTTTAATGTTGTAAGTAAACTGTGTTTGAGAGAGAGAGAGAGAGAGAGAGAGAGAGAGGGAGGTGTTCAGAGAGGAGTCTGTTGGATGTTAAGCTGTTATTTGTTTTATGGACTCCCTATGGAATTAATTTTGATCCAATAATAATGAACGTTACTTTTCAAGAAACTAATGAAAATATAAATTGAAACTGAATAAAATATCTTTGAAACTGAAAAAGAATAAATCGCAGGCAAATTTTTTTACTTCGTTTTTAATACACTGCATGTTTTGCTAACAATTTCTCATATTTCGTTCGCTGATCTGAACTTACAAATGCGCTTCCAGAGATTTCATTTACGCTTCTGAAGTTTTCGTTTACGCTCCCAGAGTTTTCGTTTGCTGTTCTGACACATTTCTCTCGTGGGGGCGGGGCTAGTAGCAGTGTGCTCTTATTGGCTACTGAGTTTTTGATTGACAGCTTCTTCACCTGGAAGTGAAGACGTCAGTGCTGTGTTTATGTGTGGATGTGAGCGTCTGTAAGCGCAGCTTTCTATTTCATTTTATATCTGTATTTTTTTGCTGCTACACTATATTTTTTAGATGATTTCTTATAGAAGGAATAGTACAGACGAATGATATCATTAGCCATCGTCGCTATAAGGTTACTGGATAGCCTACTCGTGGTAAGTCAGATTTATTTATTTTTAATCAATACTATAGCCTACTAATACTATTTATAATACAGTACTGGCTTTTTTCAGGTGAGAGCCCATAACATTATACAGCTGTGTTGTCTTGATTTAACTTAGCCCAATCATTAAATGACTTGTTTATCTACATTCGGTTACAGTCTTCGATTATATCATATTTCCCCCCAGCCACCCCAAACAACATTGTGCTAGAGTACTGTACAGTATATGTACTGTAGCCTACAGTACAAAAAGTACTGTATCAGTCAATGATGCCATTGGACCAGAGCGCTGTCAATCACTGCCTGATTTAACTTTGGCAATGTAAAGCCTTTTTTTTACCATGCCAATAAAGCTATTTAAACCTGAATTTCTCAATTGCTGATTAATTTGCGATGCAGAGTTTTTGAAAGAGGAGAGAAACGACTTGACCACAGAACACGTCACAGTTCATAATAATAAACACTCAATTATTTTGATGTATCTTGAAAATTATTTAATTATTTAGAAATAATTTATTCTGATTACTTTTGTGTGATAAAGATGACTGATAGATAAAGCTATTATATGTAGCTAGTATGAGTAAATGCTTTTTCTGTGTCAATATTTGACTAATAATAATGCCAAAAATTGCACTTCAAATGAACATTTCTGAGAATTTTTTTTAATCTTTAATAGTCTTTAATAATAAATATATGTCCAAATTAAAACCTTAATACATGCAAGTAATTATGACTGAAAACATCCAGCAACTGGGGAATACACAGCCATGGATATATGTTTATAGGGGTATACAGCCATCTACTGGTTACACAACAGTATTACATATGATAAATGCTTCATGACTCCCGAGGTAAATATTTAAGCTAGTACTGTAAAATCCCTTAAAACATTTATATAATTTGTTTGGAAAAAATATTGTAAATCTGCAACTTGTTACTGTATGTGGGGGTTCAAAGTAGTTTGTATTGTTAGATTATAATTAATTTCCTCTCTCATTTTCCAGGAGTGGAGCAACTTTTCCATAAACAAAATTCTGATGCTGACACAGAGGATGGAGTGATAGTACCAGAGATGTCCCTATCAGACAATAATCTTACTTTGTTCAGACACATCACCTTTGAATGACTGGGATCTTGATCTTCAGACACCTTGCACTTTATTCGTATTAGTCTGTGCTGATCTTGGATTAGCATACCAACAGCATATGAATGTTAAGGGCATAGTTCACCCAAAAATACAATTCTCACTTATTTTTCTCACCCTCATGCTGTCCCAGATGCATTTTACTTTCTTTCTACAGATAAACACGAATTAAGATTATAAGGAAAGTAATCCATCTCGGTGAGTCCTAAAGACGCTTTAAAAACCACACACAGTGAGCGTGACGGTAATCCATGCGACCTCAGTGAATGAATCAATGCCTTCTGAAGTCAAACAATAGGCTAGATAAAAGAAATACTAATAATGTAAACTGTTTTAACTATTAAAAATCACTTCCGACCAACTGTCTTGCGTACATGGGTTACAATCCACTTGTATTATGGACTCACAGAGATGGATTATTTCCTTAAAAATCTTTGTCTATGTTTATGTGAAGAAGAAAGTCATATACATCTGGGATGGCATGAAGGAGTAAATGATGAGAGAATTCAAATTTTTTGGGTGGACTATCCTTGTACTGCTTGTATCCAGTCACTGCTATGTTACTTGAACTGCAACAGGAACTGCTCAAAGAATCATTGCAACATTTAAAATGTATATGAATTTTTAAAATGTATTCTGTATTTGTAATTTTTCATTTTGTATTGTAATGTATATGAGAATACTGTACATGTAGGCCTATATTATGCAGTTAATGTTTTGTGAATTCTGGTCTTTCCTGTCACAACATAATTGCATCCAAGACCTTCACTTCGATACTTGTGTATATGCTTTAGTGACAATAAAGAATGTAAATTTAATTTAATTCATATTTTCAATTACATTAATTTAACTGGTTGTATAAGTCACAATTGAAATGGTTGATGATTGTTAAAATATATTTTCAATTTTAATGAGTATTTACAATGCAAATCCAAATTATTGTAATTTACTGACAGTTAGGCTACTTATATCTTGTCTTTTCACTTTATTAAGATCAGATTCTGCAGGTAAAATTACAATAATAAGGTGACTTGACTTGACTTGACTTGACTTGACATAGCCTGTGACTTGACTTGACTTGCCCAAGAAAAAAATACTTGGGACTAACTTGAGACTTGAAGGTTAAGACTTGAGACTTACTTGAGACTTACACATGTGTGACTTGGTCCCATCTCTGTGAAAATCCTGTCATCATTTACTCACCCTCAAGTTGTTCCAATCCTGTAGGGTTTCTCTGTCCTGCTGAACACAACATAAGATATTTTGAAGAGTATCGGTAACCAAACAGTTGATTGACCCCACTGACATCCATCATATTTTTTACCCCCATACTATGGAGGTCAATGGGGTCCATCAACTGTTTGGTTACCGATACTCTTCAAAATATCTTATTTTGTGTTCAGCAGGAGAAAGAAACTCATACAGGGCCATGAACTATTTGTTTGGGTGAACTATTCCTTTAAAAGTACTGAACTGAAAGAAGGTCATGTGTGTTTTGGTGATTAAACCAAATGTTCCGTTACATATTACAATCATCTTGTGTTTTGAAACATTGATTATGTGGACTGAAAATGTGCATAACTGTAATGAAAGCATGGATCAGGTTTTGAAAGAATGACTAGCTGGGTTACAAGTGTGATCAGTTTGGATTTTTTTAGCTAAGAGTTTTGAAAATTGTAAAAATTGTATAAATACTTTTTTTTTACTAAAACAAGAGAAATTATCAAGACGAAAATATAGCAACGAAAAAACATCCTGCAATTATAAATGCTTAACAACATCATTTACCAATAAAGCCATTATCTGCAGTATATTTATCTATATAAAACGGGTAGTTCCAGTCCTTGGTTCTGATTAACGTTAGTGGGGTTTTTTCCAGATAAAACACGGCAATGATCGCTTCAATGGTTCAACATTTCACTGCACAACACCCCTAGCAACCATCTTAGCAACATAAACATAAACTTCTCATTGATATTGTTCATTGAAGCTTATAGAGTATTACGAGAGTACCTGCATTTACAGTAGATATAGTCATATATTCATAATAAAAATCTGTTTGAATGTCCGCTGCAATATCTTGAACTTTTAACAGTTAAGGGGTTTTCCCGTGCCCTGACACCCTAGTCATTTGCGTCTGACAGACTGTCTCATAAAGACAGTCTTTGCCGCCATCTAATGGCGAAATAATGTAAATAGTTGTTCCTACCTCTGATGTCGCGCGATGCAGCAGATTCACTTCTCCACACTGCATTCACTCACCGAACTCTTGACTGAGTGCTTATGACGTCACAAAGGCCGCGCCAGAACTCCTGAGGATGGAAATGGTTATTATTTAAATGTTCTAGTTGTTGATTCAAACAATTACATGACAATTACATATTTTTTTTTATCACGTGTGAATGTTTTAAATTACTTTTATATATAGATTTTGATTTACCCTGCCAGCTCTAGACTTTCAATCTAAAACTATGAAAATTCATTGTAAAACTATGATAAACCTAAAATAAATAAATATATAACATTTGAATAGCCTATTTATCAAGTGAAAATGATTTCTTAAAAAGTTATTGTTTCCAGTTACCAAAGAGCCAACAAAATGAAATGAGGTGAACAGTATACATAAAAACCAGGTACATTTCACATATCAAATATTTTTATTCTGCTGTTTTTGTCAAATTATGCACAAATAAAAAGATAATTTGTTAGTAGTTAATATAAAATATTATTGGTTTGTATTCATTCACCATCGTCAATTTCAACACTGAATATTATCAAAAAGAATACATATTATTTTTTTAGTTGGCCCATTGACTTCAATTTTAAAACATGTTTGCTCAACTAGTTTCATAGTTCATTCAACTGAGAAGTTTTATTTAGTCCAACATTTAGAAATCTAGTGTGAAGATTCTGTCAATTACAAATGACAAAAAACAGTTTATTGTTTATCATTTTATTTGTTACATGTTATATGATAATAGGAATAGTTGTTGAATTAGTTACTAAGCAATTTTATACTGACGCTGCTAACATAAAATAGGGGAGACCGGGGACAGTTGCAACAGGGGACGGTTGCAACATGTCATTTTTCTCCAATCAGAAACAAGCTAGAGTGATGACACTCATACTGCACAACCACAGTTAGACCCTCCACCCACCAAGAAGACAGTAGACATATTCAACCTCTGCTGATGTATTTATTGAACAAAACTTGTTTTGGAGGTATGAAAGTACATTTTTTCATGAGATATATTTTTGTCATACTGTCCTGAAATTTTGTATGATTTAATCAAAACTTACATAGTTTGAATTGTTGTTTTGTTGACTACTAAGTGACATGGTTAGCATGTGTCAAAGTCAGTGTGTCTAGCAGGCACATGATGTTCTGTCATGGCTGATAGGGTTGGGGACGGTTGCAACATGTTATAAATTGCATGTTTAATAAAAGTTTGTTGCATTGCAAATTGTTAAATTCTTCCTGTCTGACGCTGAAATATGGAGGGATTGAATAGCATCTGTAACACCTGCACACTGAATCTATGTAGGCCTATGTTCTACACATGAACAAACAAAACTCAATAACTGTTATTTGATAAATATGACTAAATAAATAAATAATAGGCTACAATAATATTATTGAAATAAATAATACTATAATATTATAGTAGGCCTAAAACAGTTAATATTTTCAGAATTCTTTGCTCATTGAGACAAAAAGCTTAAGTTAATTAATGAAATTTAAGGTATTTTTAACATGTTGCAACCGTCCCTGGGTTGTGTTGCAACTGTCCCCTGGGTCGGGGTCAGTTGCAACATCTGACTTCTTCCATTCAAATAAATACTGTGAACGATATGTCATATATAATCATCTTTAAATGGTATGGGTAATTAGCAGACAGATGCAAGTTTAATATATACAAATTTGGTTGGTCTAGCTCAAATAGTCTCTGAGTAATTGAGAGAAATGCAAAAAGTGTTGCAACTGTCCCCGGTCTCCCCCTACTTAACTGCCAAAAGATACATACAATTATTTGCATTTAAAGCACAAAAAAAAAAAAAAAAAAAAAATTACGTTTTTTTTTTCTCAGCATGGAATAGTTCAATCAACAGATGCTTGACATACGCATGTTGAAATACAAATACAAAATTAAAATGTAGTCAACTGAAATGTGCTTAAACACTACCGATTTGTTTATATACAAACTCTTCAAAAAATGTCATCTTAAAAAATGAAAATGTACAGTTCACTTCACCTCTGAACCGTTACGAGCATCAAGACACCGTTATAGACTTAAAGCAACATCCAGTCTAAAGAGTCTATTTAGTCAGTTACAAAATCTATATTTACTGACAAATTTCCTGAATAAAGACTGAAAACCAATTAAGTATAAACTGTCTTTTACATTAAAATGTACAAAAACCCGTTGCTATAAGCATACTTACCATACTCAACTACATTAAAGATCATGATGTTTAATGTCAGAAATGTCAGACTTTAATCTGCAGGAAAACTAGGCTAGATCTGGTTGTAATGAAGCTCTCTCTCACTCCTGATGTTCAAAACAAACAGTCAACACTTTGTTAAAACTTCGCTCAGCCCAAAAGACCGGGACAGGAGAAGGAGAAGGACCAGGACACTAAAAGTGTTTGTAGAATAATCTTAATTACTTCTCAATGCTCAGTCGGACTTCATCTGACCAGCACAAATTCAACAAGTGTTCATGAAGACAATGGGAAATTACTGCTTCACAACATCATCCCGTGACGTTAAACACCTTCAAATTGAGACATATTTGTACAACACAGCACAAAACATACAGTAAAATTTGAGAAAAATAATGTAAAGAAAAAAATGACTGATATAGAAAGTAATATGACAGAGATAAAGTAATATGAAACAAGATTTCAAATAGCATGAATGAAGGGCAATGCAGATGTATGTTTGCTCTCTTAAAGGGGTCATCGGATGCCCATTTTCCACAAGTTGGTATGATTCTTTAGGGTCTTCATGTAAAGTGTGTAACGTATACTAAAATTCCTCAATGGGTGTGTAAAACAACACCCTTTTTACCTCCTCCAAAACAGCTCTGTTCACAGCGACCCGTTTCGGTGCATGTCTCTTTAAATGATAATGAGCAACTGCTCACCCATGAGGGGTGTCCACCATAGACAGTATAAGAAGTGGACAGAGCCATCTCATTGGAACTCAATTGAGACAAGTGAAGCCCATTTTTAGCGATTTTTTTGGACTTCCGTTCCTGACGCGCAGACTCAAACCGAGCTTGACGACGTAGATGTGACGTGAGCAACCCGTCTGTCTTCTAGTGGCTGTGGCATGAGAAATCTGAATCATTCCCTTCCGAATCTTGCAGAGACGGAGAGCGTGAGTAGGAGGTATCCACGAGCTAGGAGCAGGAGAAACTTTTGCTAGGTATTCTGATTAATTATTTTGTCATTTTGCCTCCATGTCCCCCCGATTGCCCGCGAGCTTCTCCTCCTGTCCATACGGTAATCTTTCTACTGTGCGACAGAGAGTCGCGTGGTTATGACGCAATCTTTAGCCTACTTTTACAAAAACTGCTTCTACGGGGCCATAACATAAGCTACAAGGTAATGGAGCATTTTATACATTGTTGTGTTTCTTTAGAAATAAATAATGGACAAATGGAGTCTTTAAACGCCTCAGATGTGAAGTTATTCGCTGTCAAAGTGACGCCAAAATGAATGGGAGTCAATGGGATGCTAACAGCAGGTGAAGTTCTGCTACAAGATGGTGGCACGCGGCCGGCTTCAACTTCCGGTCGACTTCCTTCCCGCTTGGTGTCCACACAAGACATTTTTTACACTAGAAGTGCCAGAATTCCATAACTACTAGAACTGCCGCAAGCGGTCATTTTGACCGCTAGATTCCAAACTCTATATCTTTAATGATACATACCCAATTGAGAGATTAATGCATTTATTGTATTAGGATATATTTTAAAAACAAAACAACACCAAACTGTACATTTAAACAAGTTTAATTATACATTTATAAATAATATCTGTAGATGTCCTGAACAAAATAACGGAGTAGCCTATGTTTTCATGTTTCCACTGTTCGATCGCGCCCGCGCCCGCCGACACACACACACACACACCATATTACAGCATTGCAGTCTTGACATTGCAGCCTGTTCATTTATAGCCATAATAAAATAGTCAACCTAACATATACAAATTCCACTGCTCTGTTTATATAGTCAGTAGGGGTGTGACGAGACGCTTACTCCACGAGACGAGACGAGACACGAGATTGGGTTCACGAGAACGAGACAAGACGAGATTTTTACACAATTTAAGAAATCCTCAATGATGAAATATATGAATGGAAAATAGTCTTTTATTCAACTGAAAATCACAAAATGCAAAACAATTTAGGTGCATTTTGAAATCAACTTGTAATGAATGTTATTTTACTTCTATTTTAATGAATTCTATGCAGTAAAGGACATGCAAACACTGCAAAATGTTTTGCTATAAACTCTACCGTCTGGCTTCTCCCCTGTACGATTTCACATGAGAAATCTAACTCCTTTCCACAAATCGAACATAAAAAAATAAAACAGTATAAATAAAATAAATATAAATAACTAAAATAACACTTTAAATGCAAACAGTAAGTGTGTATCCATAATCAAAGTACTGCTCTCTCAAAACTACAAGTTCAAACAGAAACAATTTTTTTCTTCAAGCATGAAAAAGAGATAAAATAACTACACAGAACAGCCTAAGATTATGGTCATGTTCTTTTTCAAGAATATAAGCATGTCGACGATTTCTGGCAGCAGTTGAGACCTTTGGGCAGGGCTGCACGATATGAGGAAAAGCTGTGATGTGCGATAACATTGTTTAATATTGCGATGTCGATATGACTTATGTGAATGTTAGCTATACTGTTCCCATGTCTTAGTGCTTTAATAGGTTATTTGCGTGATAGGTCAAATGTTTATTACCTGCCTGGTTCAGATTACACTATTTTAGCACGATTTTGGCACGATCCGTTTCGTGGAGATTCGGACAACGGGCGTCGGGACGCAAGATTCGATCGTTTAATTTCGTATAGTGTGTCATAGTGGGCGATAACCTACGCGTCTGCGATGCTTCAGGACATCACGACAGAAAGACTAGCATGTTTAATTTTAACGGTCCTCCACGACGGGTTGAGTGCGAGCGAGAGTGAGTGTGCGCGAGCAACAGTGAGTGTGTGTGTGTGTGCCATAGGTGTGTGCGCGCGAGTGAGTGAGTGAGTGAGCGAGGGACAGTGAGTGTGTGTGTGTGCGCGGAGAGTGTGTGTGTGATTGGCCCGGCACACAAATTATTTAAAAGCGGCAGGGGCATCTTCAATACTAATTTCACCCTCACGCTCCATCACTGACATCACAGCAACTCACGAGACAAAGTTTCACCTCGACGAGAAATCTCGTCGTGTTTTAATCTCGCGAGATCTCGTAACACGAGATCTCGTCACACCCCTAATAGTCAGTATAGCCAGAGCCCGTCTACGGAGAGCCTTGGCACTCCCTATTTAGCCCCATTGTATTGATTTTGGTTGCAGTACCATTAGAATTCCACTGGGGGTGATCGCGGGCGAGTGCAGATTGAATGGGAGTCAATGGGGCTAGACGGCTAAATGTGTCTCTTTCACCCGATTGCCGTTGAGAAATCTCAGATTTTATTGTAGGTTTTGCAAGTTCAACATAGGTTATAGGTCGAAAGTTGAATGAACCAGTACTTATGTCCTTTCGATTTCTTACAGGTTGGGCCGTTGTTGGCCGGAACAAGCTAGCATTCTGCTAATGACCCTCTGGCAGTGTGAAAATATGTGACGTCATCACATTTTTGAACGTTTTTTAGAGCAGATAAGCTGAGTGTATTATCTTAGCCCCCCCTTTCGAATACAACATTTAAATTACTAGAAAAAAAATTATATCCTGAGAAAAGTGGGTTTTGAGGGGTATTTCGCCATAGACCTCCATTCATTCTGCACTCGCCCGCGAGCGCCCCCGCATGGATAGAGACGTGTTACTGCAACCAGTCCAGAACCCGGAAGTAAGCAGAGAGTGCCAATTCTCTTTATATTAGACATTCTCTGGTATAGCCTCGTACAATTCGTACCATTTTGCACGTGTGAAGAGGATGATTTTTTCCGTCGATATTGGAACGTGAGTGAAGTACAAAGCCTATAATAAAGTAGTTTAGTTTAAAATAGTTTACCATCCAAATACATCGCAAATGTTGAAACATTTTGATTCTAATTAGAGAATTACGTGAGCCTAACGCCGCTTACTTTCACTTTCGCTTATAAAGTATTTCATTTTGGCTTGTTTATAGTTATTTTTTCATTCTTGTTCTGTTCTGAATATCATTACATTTAAATTATTTGTTGTTGAATATGTTTTGTGTATTTTTACCACATTTTATTGTTGTGTATATTGGTATAGCCTATAATAATACCGCGAAATTCAGTGCGGTCAATATGACCGTCTATGGCCGAAATAGGTAAATATGTTAATACGTTTTTTTGCCTTATGTGCAATTTATATGAAAAACATTTTAAATGAAAATACAGACACTTTTAGGAAAAGTCAGGTACCGGCAGGATTTTATTTATTTTTTCAACAAAGTTATTGCAGATATAAAATTCAAAACGGTCAAAATGACCGCCATGGCACTTCTAGTGTTAAGTGTTGCCTTGGGCCCAGTTTACACGTACATGGTTATTTTGAAAAACGGAGACATTTCCCTTCGTTTGCGCCCTTCGTTTACACGCAAATGGAGAATTCGCCTCTGAAACCGATTCTTTCTAAAAACTCCGGCCAGAGTGGAGATTTTGAAAATCTTCGTTTGCATGTAAACTGAGACAAACGGATGTTTAGGCAGCCAACGTCACAGTATGCGCCAGAGCTCGCACCTACGCCAAAAGTGCGACCTATGTTTACATTTTCATTTGGCTTTGGTGATCATGGAAGCGTTCAGAGTAGCAGTCACATTTATGTTGGTGCAAACTCTTTTCGTGTGTTTGCATTTGCAAATACAGCTGCTCCATTATGTCGAGGAGCAGAGACGAATGAGTGCTCGGAGGTCAGCAATTTTGCAACAACTTCTCCTCCCTCCAACACGAAGAACCAGTCCGCGTCACCGCCAGCGTCGCCGGTTTTGGGTCCGACCTGGGCGAACTGCTGTCTGGTGGGAGAACTTCGAAAATGAAGATGTTGTCCCGGATGAGTGGCGTGAAAATTGTAGGATGTCAAAGTCATCGCTGCTGTCACACGAAGAGGTGTGTGCGTCCATCCAGCCATCCGTCCAACTATCCATGATCTCCTGCACCTGTAAAACAAGGAAGGTCTTCGTTACTAAGCTTTACTCATTCTTCAAAGTCTATTTGAACTGCATACTCATCTGTATTCTCCATTCTGCTCAGTGCTGTTAATAAAGCTCACATTTCAATGTATTTCTTTGTGTCTGGATCTGCATTCTGTAACAGGTAACACTTTACAATAAGGCTTTATTAGTTAATTCACTATAGTTAACATAAACTGACAATGGACAATACTCCTAAAGCAGTTATTAATCTTGGTTAATGTTCATTTCAACATTTAATAACACATTATTAAATTCAGAAGGATTTAATGGACCTGAGCTAACATGAACTAACAATGATCAGTTGTATTTTTTTTTAAACTAATGTTAACAAAGAATAACTATGGTAACAGATGTAGCTTTTGCTCAATGTTAATGTTGGTTAATGCATTAACTGACTTTACCTTATTGTAAAGTGTTACCTATTGTTCTTTATAATTCTTTATAACACTTGAATCAGTTTAAAACATTTGTTTACTTTATATTTAAATCCAATAAAGTAATGCACACAAAAACTACATAATTTAGTTTGTTTTGTTTTAAGAAAAAATATATAAAACCTGTTATTGTTTGAAAACGCTCATTTCAATATCGTGATAATACCATATATATTCGGTCAAATTCCTAAAAAAAACAACAATAATAATATTAATGTCCATGGGAAAATGTGGGTCCCATGGCCAAACCAGTTGAGAACTGCTGGTCCAGTATAAGGGACAATTTCAGATACAGCCGTAGTGTCTTAGTGACTGTTCAAAGTCTTGTTTGTTGAATTTTTCCAGTTGTAAATATTGTAAAAAAAATAAAAATAAAAAAAAAAGGAAAAAAAGTCAGCTTGCCCATTTATTTGTAATTTTACTTATAATGGCAGTAATTCTGAATTTAATATCTTTGTTACTGTGAAGATGTTTCATTCAAAAGGAATCGATAAAACAAAACTCTTTAATAATTATGTGGCCAAGACACAAACTGAAAAGATATATTGAAGCTCTACAACTATGATGTCACAGAGACATTCTATAGAACTCTCCTGAGCAAAAGTCCCACAAAGACACAATCCTGAGGAGACTTTAATCAGAGTTTGAGGAGAGAAGACTGAATACATTTACAGTCCTGAGAGAACATGGAGAACATAAGAGCAACAGCCTTTGACGTGTTTGATGAAGCACGTTTACTGGGTGAACACACTGACTTGATCATCAAGTCAAATGACAGAGAATTTCAAGTGCACAAGATCATCATGTGTGGCTGCAGCTCCTACTTTAGGTGAGAAGAAGCATTTGAACTGCAATTGTGTGCAAATTACCTAGAAATGATTATAATTATATACATCATTTCCACTGCCAACATTATACGGTTGAAACTGCCTAAGTCCAAATATATAAATGCATGAAAATGAATGAGTGTATTGCCAGAAAAAAGAATGTAACTATGATATCTAGGCAAACACATTCTTGAAATTTTATTCTGGAAGTGGCTATGAATGAAGTTTTACCCAGCATTTCAAATTTAATATAGGAAACTGCATTGGCATCTGCAAGTTGACAGAGGACTTTTCCTCCTGCTCAAAGCTCAGCTGTAAAGCACAGCACTACATCCTGCAGCACTTTGAGGAGGTTCTGCACGTACCTGAGGAGTTCCTGGAGCTCTTCCTGGAACAGCTGGAGGCAGACATGGGGACTTGTGACTTGGTGACTTGGACTCGAGTCGCTATTTTTATGACTTGTGACTTGACTTGACAAAAAATAAAATACTTGAGACTTGACTCGGACTTGGAAGTTAAAGACTCGGGACTTGACATGACTTGAGACACGATGACTTGAATGACTTGAGTGTTAATCACATTCTTGTTTTCAGTTTGAATATAAAATATAGAAATTATTTTAAAAAATCAAGTTGATTACCCAGCTGGAGCGCAGGCTGAGAATAGCGTTGTCATGACTGGATCATGAAACTATCATCAGTCATGCCCTCTCGTACCTTACGCACACCACGCCCACTTAGATCAGATATCACATCAACATGTCAGCCGGAGGGGTACCGAGGGTCATCGCTTTCGGCTTCAAGAATTGTTCACAAGATGGCAAAAGACGAGCAGCGCTTTGCAAGACATGCAACATTAACAGCCATTCTGCCCAGTAAGTGCTTTTCAATTTGTTAATGTTATCTGGTTAGTTGGTAGTTAGCTAATGTAATAATAGCTAAAGTAGCCATAAGGTTTTATCAGCGATTTCAGGCCCAAAAAAGGCCCAAATATAAATGATCACATTCATCTAATCTTTCCTAACGATGAGTGAGTGTGTGTGTGTGTGTGTGTGTGTGTGTGTGTGTGAGAGAGAGAGAGAGAGAGAGAGAGAGTGTGTGAGAGTGAGTGTGTGTGAGAGAGAGGAGAAATGTAACAAAGTTTAATGTTGTAAGTAAACTGTGTTTGAGAGAGAGAGAGAGAGGTGTTCAGAGAGGAGTCTGTTGGATGTTAAGCTGTTATTTGTTTTATGGACTCAATGTTGACAATTTAAAACATTTCAAACACTGTTGGCAGAAGTGAAAAATACATAATTTTATGAAGTTACAATTTTGTTTGATTCCATGATGTATTTTACTGAACATGAGTATTTACAATGCAAATCCAAATTATTGTAATTTACTGACAGGCTACTTATATCTTGTCTTTTCACTTTATTAAGATCAGATTCTGCAGGTAAAATTACAATAATAAGGTGACTTGACTTGGACTTGACTTGACCTACTACAGGACTTGACTTGACATAGCCTGTGACTTGACTTGACTTGACTTGACTTGACTTGACTTGCCCAAGAAAAAAATACTTGGGACTAACTTGAGACTTGAAGGTTAAGACTTGAGACTTACACATGTGTGACTTGGTCCCATCTCTGTGAAAATCCTGTCATCATTTACTCACCCTCAAGTTGTTCCAATCCTGTAGGGTTTCTCTGTCCTGCTGAACACAACATAAGATATTTTGAAGAGTATCGGTAACCAAACAGTTGATTGACCCCACTGACATCCATCATATTTTTTACCCCCATACTATGGAGGTCAATGGGGTCCATCAACTGTTTGGTTACCGATACTCTTCAAAATATCTTATTTTGTGTTCAGCAGGAGAAAGAAACTCATACAGGGCCATGAACTATTTGTTTGGTGTTTACTATTCCTTTAAAAGTACTAAACTGAAAGAAGGTCATGTGTGTTTTGGTGATTAAACCAAATGTTCCGTTACATATTACAATCATCTTGTGTTTTGAAACATTGATTATGTGGACTGAAAATGTGCATAACTGTAATGAAAGCATGGATCAGGTTTTGAAAGAATGACTAGCTGGGTTACAAGTGTGATCAGTTTGGATTTTTTTAGCTAAGAGTTTTGAAAATTGTACAAATTTTATAAATACTTTTTTTTTACTAAAACAAGAGAAATTATCAAGACGAAAATATAGCAACGAAAAAACATCCTGCAATTATAAATGCTTAACAACATCATTTACCAATAAAGCCATTATCTGCAGTATATTTATCTATATAAAACGGGTAGTTCCAGTCCTTGGTTCTGATTAACGTTAGTGGGGTTTTTTTCCAGATAAAACACGGCAATGATCGCTTCAATGGTTCAACATTTCACTGCACAACACCCCTAGCAACCATCTTAGCAACATAAACATAAACTTCTCATTGATATTGTTCATTGAAGCTTATAGAGTAGAGTATTACGAGAGTACCTGCATTTACAGTAGATATAGTCATATATTCATAATAAAAATCTGTTTGAATGTCCGCTGCAATATCTTGAACTTTTAACAGTTAAGGGGTTTTCCCGTGCCCTGACACCCTAGTCATTTGCGTCTGACAGACTGTCTCATAAAGACAGTCTTTGCCGCCATCTAATGGCGAAATAATGTAAATATAGTTGTTCCTACCTCTGATGTCGCGCGATGCAGCAGATTCACTTCTCCACACTGCATTCACTCACCGAACTCTTGACTGAGTGCTTATGACGTCACAAAGGCCGCGCCAGAACTCCTGAGGATGGAAATGGTTATTATTTAAATGTTCTAGTTGTTGATTCAAACAATTACATGAACCTTTTTTTTTTTTTTTTTTTTTTATCACGTGTGAATGTTTTAAATTACTTTTATATATAGATTTTGATTTACCCTGCCAGATCTAGACTTTCAATCTAAAACTATGAAAATTCATTGTAAAACTAAAATAAATAAATATATAACATTTGAATAGCCTATTTATCAAGTGAAAATGATTTCTTAAAAAGTTATTGTTTCCAGTTACCAAAGAGCCAACAAAATGAAATGAGGTGAACAGTATACTGTACATAAAAACCAGGTACATTTCACATATCAAATATTTTTATTCTGCTGTTTTTGTCAAATTATGCACAAATAAAAAGATAATTTGTTAGTAGTTAATATAAAATATTATTGGTTTGTATTCATTCACCATCGTCAATTTCAACACTGAATATTATCAAAAAGAATACATATTATTTTTTTAGTTGGCCCATTGACTTCAATTTTAAAACATGTTTGCTCAACTAGTTTCATAGTTCATTCAACTGAGAAGTTTTATTTAGTCCAACATTTAGAAATCTAGTGTGAAGATTCTGTCAATTACAAATGACAAAAAACTGTTTATTGTTTATCATTTTATTTGTTACATGTTATATGATAATAGGAATAGTTGTTGAATTAGTTACTAAGCAATTTTATACTGACGCTGCTAACATAAAATACTTAACTGCCAAAAGATACATACAATTATTTGCATTTAAAGCACACAAAAAAAGAAAAAAACGTTTTTTTTTTCTCAGCATGGAATAGTTCAATCAACAGATGCTTGACATACGCATGTTGAAATACAAATACAAAATTAAAATGTAGTCGACTGAAATGTGCTTAAACACTACCGATTTGTTTATATACAAACTCTTCAAAAAATGTCATCTTAAAAAATGAAAATGTACAGTTCACTTCACCTCTGAACCGTTACGAGCATCAAGACACCGTTATAGACTTAAAGCAACATCCAGTCTAAAGAGTCTATTTAGTCAGTTACAAAATCTATATTTACTGACAAATTTCCTGAATAAAGACTGAAAACCAATTAAGTATAAACTGTCTTTTACATTAAAATGTACAAAAACCCGTTGCTATAAGCATACTTACCATACTCAACTACATTAAAGATCATGATGTTTAATGTCAGAAATGTCAGACTTTAATCTGCAGGAAAACTAGGCTAGATCTGGTTGTGCTGAAGCTCTCTCTCACTCCTGATGTTCAAAACAAACAGTCAACACTTTGTTAAAACTTCGCTCAGCCCAAAAGACCGGGACAGGAGAAGGAGAAGGACCAGGACACTAAAAGTGTTTGTAGAATAATCTTAATTACTTCTCAATGCTCAGTCGGACTTCATCTGACCAGCACAAATTCAACAAGTGTTCATGAAGACAATGGGAAATTACTGCTTCACAACATCATCCCGTGACGTTAAACACCTTCAAATTGAGACATATTTGTACAACACAGCACAAAACATACAGTAAAATTTGAGGAAAATAATGTAAAGAAAAAAATGACTGATATAGAAAGTAATATGACAGAGATAAAGTAATATGAAAAAAGATTTCAAATAGCATGAATGAAGGGCAATGCAGATGTATGTTTGCTCTCTTAAAGGGGTCATCGGATGCCCATTTTCCACAAGTTGGTATGATTCTTTAGGGTCTTCATGTAAAGTGTGTAACGTATACTAAAATTCCTCAATGGGTGTGTAAAACAACACCCTTTTAACCTCCTCCAAAACAGCTCTGTTCACAGCGACCCGTTTCGGTGCATGTCCAGGGTTCCCACTCTAAACCAAATGTCAAATTCCCTGACCTTTCCCTGACTTTCACTGACTAAAAAGATGAATTTCCATGACCTATGATGAACGGCAAAACAGGCCGCTGTTTTGCGGAGCACCGAGCAGACAAAAAACAGCCACAGACAGTGTTTTAAATCCAACCAATTTCAAACTTTATTTACCATTATAATCCTAATTGTATACTAGGTCTAAAGTTAGTGCGGCTTAATACACAATATTATACTACACCACGACTAGAATACTGCCTTTTCACATCTCGCAAAGTCATTCCAAAAACCATGGCAATGGATGTTGGTAGGTTTACATATATCCCAGAATATTCCTTTTTTGAATTGCCTGAAAAACCACCTCATGAGAGCGTAAAAACGTTTTTGCGATAAACGGGAGTTTTCGCGAAATTGACGTGTTTCCATTGTGCGTATTTTCAATTCGCAATTTCAATTTGCGCAATTTGAAGGGTAATGGAAACGCGGCTTGTGTCTCACACTGCCGTCACTGCTGGGGGTGGGAGCGGCTTCATTAGCTGATTGCCGTTCTCTTGGAGCTATATGGGGAGGCTACCCTGGTAATCCAGAGTTGTCGCGAGAGCACACGTTGAATTTGCTCAGCGAGTTACTCTGGTGTCGAGTAATGATGCTCATTAAATATGCCTCTCGATCTGAGCTGCACCAATCACATCGGGTTACCTGATATAGGCGGGCCAGAAGCGAGCTAAACAGATGACGACAGCGCTGTGACTTCGAAGTCATTAGTAAACATTGCAAGATGGCTATGGATGAACACCATTTGTTTGAAACGGCTTTGGCCGCTACAATGAAAGAATTAGACTTTTTCTCTAAAAGAGGAACAGCGTTTTTGCTTTTTTACCGACTGGATACATCTACCAGTTAGCTCCACTGGTAGCTAAGCGATAACTTGTTGTGATTGGTCGTAGTGTTATCCAATTGCGTGCAGTGAGATTTTCAAATGTATGCTTGGTGCCGCCCCTCGAGCTTGCCGATTTTCATTAGTCGACGCCAGACCATTAATCTTTTAGATTTAGGTCTGGATTTCCAGGCTATGGGGAGGCTGCAGTAGAGCAGTGATGGGCACTTGGGCCGAAGATGATGCTCCTGTCGGCTATTTACGAGTAGCATGCTTCTTGCTGTTTGCGTGGCTGCGAAGTGCAACCTCACCCATATTTGATAGCTCAATAGTAGTTTTACAAACTTTACATTTAGCTTTTCTGTCGTCTACTTTTAACACCCAGGGCCCTATTTTAACGATCTGAAACGCAAGTGTCAAGCGCAAAGCGCAAGTAACTTTGTGGGCGGGTCTCGGCGCTGTTGCTATTTTCCCGGCGGGATAAATGACTCTTGCGCCAGGCGCAAATCTAAAATGGGTTGGTCTGAAGTAGCTTCATTATCATTCAACTATCTATCTATCGTAATAATGTATGATTTGCAAAAATGAAAACTGCTGCTTCTGTGTAGATGAGAGAATCAAAGTGCGTGTTGTGCACACACTACATTGATTATGGCCAAGCTTGCGCCCTAAAAATAGCATATGAATAACATGCGCAACGCGCCACTGACTTTAAACAGTTTTTTCCTGGTTAGTGGCGCAATTGTTTTCTAAACCTGCAAAATAGCATGAGGGAACGTTTGCGCCGGAACACGCCTCCTCTTTGCGCTGAACCGCCCCCCGGGAGCGCAAGTGTATTTCCTAACTTACCGACGTGCGTCTGAGGAGGGAAAAGTCCGCTTTGCGCGGGTGCAAAATAGGAATGATACATGTGTCGGTGAACAAACTCAATTGCGCTGGGTGCAAGATAGGGCCCCCAGTCTTTAAATTGTTCATTTTGTAGCCAAAGCTCTAAAATTTACATTTTCCTGGCATGTTTGCCTTAGTCGAATGCAGTCACCTGTACCTGTTAACTAAGTGATTTCCAATTGAGCGGGAAGGGAATAAATATGGTGCTCAAAATAGCCTAAGCACAACAATACAGAAAGATGTGTGAAACAGCGCGATAAAAAAATCGGTATAGAAAAATTACATTTTGATAAATGGAAACTAAAATTTAAAGCAACAAACTAAATTCCCTGATATTCCATGACTTGGACAAAAAATATATAAAATTCCCTGACTTTCAATGTCTGGAATAGACCTTTTAAAATTCCATGACATTCCAGAAATTCCATGACACGTGGGAACCCTGATGTCTCTTTAAATGATAATGAGCAACTGCTCACCCATGAGGGGTGTCCACCATAGACAGTATAAGAAGTGGACAGAGCCATCTCATTGGAACTCAATTGAGACAAGTGAAGCCCATTTTTAGCGATTTTTTTGGACTTCCGTTCCTGATGCACAGACTCAAACCGAGCTTGACGACGTAGATGTGACGTGAGCAACCCGTCTGTCTTCTAGTGGCTGTGGCATGAGAAATCTGAATCATTCCCTTCCGAATCTTGCAGAGACGGAGAGCGTGAGTAGGAGGTATCCACGAGCTAGGAGCAGGAGAAACTTATGCTAGGTATTCTGATTCATTATTTTGTCATTTTGCCTCCATGTCCTCCCGATTGCCCGCGAGCTTCTCCTCCTGTCCATACGGTAATCTCTCTACTGTGCGACAGAGAGTCGCGTGGTTATGACGCAATCTTTAGCCTACTTTTACAAAAACTGCTTCTACGAGGCCATAACATAAGCTACAAGGTAATGGAGCATTTTATACATTGTTGTGTTTCTTTAGAAATAAATAATGGACAAATGGAGTCTTTAAATGCCTCAGATGTGAAGTTATTCGCTGTCAAAGTGACGCCAAAATGAATGGGAGTCAATGGGATGCTAACAGCAGGTGAAGTTCTGCTACAAGATGGTGGCACGCGGCCGGCTTCAACTTCCGGTCGACTTCCTTCCCGCTTGGTGTCCACACAAGACATTTTTAAGTGTTGCCTTGGGCCCAGTTTACACATACATGGTTATTTTGAAAAACGGAGACGTTTCCCTTCGTTTGCGCCCTTCGTTTACACGCAAACGGAGAATTCGCCTCTGAAACCGATTCTTTCTAAAAACTCCGGCCAGAGTGGAGATTTTGAAAATCTTCGTTTGCATGTAAACTGAGACAAACGGATGTTTAGGCAGCCAACGTCACAGTGTGCCAGAGCTCGCACCTACGCCAAAAGTGCGACCTATGTTTACATTTTCATTTGGCTTTGGTGATCATGGAAGCGTTCAGAGTAGCAGTCACATTTATGTTGGTGCAAACTCTTTTCATGTGTTTGCATTTGCAAATACAGCTGCTCCATTATGTCGAGGAGCAGAGACGAATGAGTGCTCGGAGGTCAGCAATTTTGCAACAACTTCTCCTCCCTCCAACACAAAAGAACCAGTCCGCGTCACCGCCAGCGTCGCCGGTTTTGGGTCCGACCTGGGCGAACTGCTGTCTAGTGGGAGAACTTCGAAAATGAAGTGGTTGTCCCGGATGAGTGGCATGAAAATTTTAGGATGTCAAGGTCATCGCTGCTGTCACTCTCCGAATTGCTGCGTCCCTACATCGAGGCTGAGACGACCGTCATGCGGTTCCCTGTCGCCTGCACCTTGTATTACCTGTCCGACGAGGGTAGACTGCGCAAGACAGCCAACGTTATGCCAACATAAATGTGTGTTGGCAGTGTGTGTACACAACCACCCTATAATGATAAAAATCCACCCAGTGCTTTTTTTATAATCCCAATAAATCATAAGCACTGTCTCAGAACAAGCCGTTCTCAGATTCGCGGCAATGTGACGTCACTTTGCACAGGCCCCTCCCACAACTGTTGATTGACACTGCAGTTTGAGCATAGACCCGCCCTGAGGGAGCGGGACACAGTCCGCCATTATTTCGACGCTTGAGCAGCTGTAGACTAGCCTGACTACGTCAGACTTCGTACTTCCGCTCAATTTCAGTTCGCTTCTGTACTCAGTCTGAGATAGCGACCTATCTCTCAGTTTTCCTCCGGCCTCAAAACAGCCGGCCAATCAACGAACAGAGGGCGGGCTGAGAGCCGTGACGTAGACGCTGATTGTACCGTGGATGCGGAGATTTACTTCACATAATCTGCAAAAGTCGTTCACAGCCATGTTCACGCCGGTATTTCGCTCTATGGTTTTGTTTTCACATCATACATGTGTTTACAGTGGAAGTTCGATGCGGCTGAGCCAGCGCATAACACACGTCATAACCAAACGTTATGTGATTGGCTTACGGGTAACCAATGATTTAAAACTTCAGACAAGCGCCGTCATGTGTCACTTTCACTTTCACTTTCACTTTATTAAAGGCACACTATGCAGCTTTCCGTTTTTGTCAAACAGCGACCCCTAGAGTCGCTGTGGAGTACTTGTATTTAATATTACTGTCGCCACTCGCGCAGAGCCGTCTCTGCACTCACGGCCTGATCCCTTCCGCCCTCTATACCGGTACCTGTTCAGTAGGATGGAGGCTGTAATGAGTGGAAATAAGGTGTGGCCCCTTTAAGAGCTGCGCGCGCCCTGTTGAACTGTCGGCAGTCTGTATTGTATGTGCACCTCGAACACCCCCATGTATGCGGGTTATTTCAGTTTGATGCTCATTCTTATCTTACTTTTGTTTATCAAGTAAAGCTGTGGACGGTAGAATGGGTGACAAACAGTTACACGAGTTCGATTGGGGAATAAAGTGCAAGTTGTGAGATGCCAATCGCCTCCGTGAGTCTGTCTGGCCTCTGTAATAACTTCATCTGTGAGCTATCCCTATTTCTCCTCCTGCCACAACGCGTTACAAAGCGTCGGACATCGAACAGGCACAGATAAGCTCTGAAGATGTCTACTAGTCCATCAACAAGAACGATATTTACTCGAGTCTGACTCCTTGCTCGGTCAGTCTGCCATTTCCTCTTTCTTTGGTCCTCCGACAAACCTTTCCTAGCTTTCTGCTTCTTTTTTACCGGTTCAGCCATGACGAAAGTGTGAAGAACTCAGTATCTAACGTTACCTTTTTCTACGTGTACGTGTGCACTGTGCAGTGCCATAAAGCAATTCGTTACAAGGCGAGACCTGATATCAAGCGATACACGCCCGCCGGCCCAAAGTTGCAAGGGTGGTTTTTCGGCTCACAGGCGCTTGGGGAGTGCGAGACGACCACCATTCAACCCGAAATAAGTCATATAACTATTCCAATGACTCCGAAGCTGTTCGGTTAAAGTAAAAAAGTTACTTAGTTCACCTTTAAGCACAGACTGAAAAGGTATATATTTGTTTACTGTTAGTTGTAACGAGTGTTTTGTGTACTTCGCTGTGTATGTTCCATGCTAATGAAAGGGAGAGAGAGAGTTTTGGATAAGACTTAAATGCTCACATCTTATACTGTTTTTATTTAGCTGCTCTTACAGTGATTTTCTGGAGTAAAACTAACGCTTCATCTTTTGTGTGATGTACAATAAACTTAATCGAACTCATCAGTATATTTTGGTCATCATTCGGACGAGGTCTGCTACAGCAGGCTTGTATTAATAGTGGATAAAAGCAGATGACAAATAAGTTATAACCATAATTAAGCTAAACTATACCTGTTCAATCTCCATACAGTATATATTCTCTGGCTCTGTGGGCATTATTGTCCGACTCCGAGTCGAAATGAACACCACTAATGAGAGTTTCTGTTTTGATATTATCAGATGAGATTGTCCTGGCTCTGAGCGCGAGCTCGTAAGGCTCCACCCTTTGGGCGGCAGCAGCAGCTCATTTGCATTTAAAGGGATACACACTAAAACGGTGTGTTTTTCTGAGCCCCCAAAAAATGACAACTTAAACATGCTGTAAAAAAAAAATATCTGTTGGGTATTTTGAGCTAAAACTTCACATACATACTCTGGGGACATCAGAGACTTATTTTACATCTTGTGAAAAGGGTCATAATAGGTGCCCTGTAAGCATAAATACTGTTAAGGAAGTTTGTAGTAGACTAATTTACACACACACACACACACACACACACACACCCTTCATGTTTTATGGGGATTTTCCATAGAAATAATGATTTGTTTTACTGTACAAATGATATCCCCTAATCTGAAACCTCCCATTACAGAAAATGTTCTGCATTATGTATGATTTACAAGCTGTTTTCCTTGTGGGGACCAAAAAATGTCCCCATAAGATCAATAAGCAGGTGAGTTTGATCAAGGTTGCTGCTAAACTCTGCAGGAAAATAGACCTCGAGGACCAGAGTTGAGAACCCCTGCCCTACACATTGATTGCAAATGTTCTGATTCTTTATTATTGTTGGGTAATTGTCACGGATCTGCCAGGCTGTCACATCAGCCATTCACACAGCACACCTTCACCAGAGTACTGAACACTCACACCTGCACTTCATCTGCACCATCATCAAGCCAGCTACAAAAGCACACACCTCGTCTCACATCATTGTCTGGTCTTGTTTCTATGAAGTGCTTACCTGTTCTCCAGCGTTGGTACTCCAGTGTATTCCTCTCCTGTGTTCTCCTGTCATCATCCTGCATACTCACCAAACACGAAGAGGTGTGTGCGTCCATCCAGCCATCCGTCCAACTATCCATGATCTCCTGCACCTGTAAAACAAGGAAGGTCTTCGTTACTAAGCTTTACTCATTCTTCAAAGTCTATTTGAACTGCATACTCATCTGTATTCTCCATTCTGCTCAGTGCTGTTAATAAAGCTCACATTTCAATGTATTTCTTTGTGTCTGGATCTGCATTCTGTAACAGGTAACACTTTACAATAAGGCTTTATTAGTTAATTCACTATAGTTAACATAAACTGACAATGGACAATACTCCTAAAGCAGTTATTAATCTTGGTTAATGTTCATTTCAACATTTAATAACACATTATTAAATTCAGAAGGATTTAATGGACCTGAGCTAACATGAACTAACAATGATCAGTTGTATTTTTTTTAAACTAATGTTAACAAAGAATAACTATGGTAACAGATGTAGCTTTTGCTCAATGTTAATGTTGGTTAATGCATTAACTGACTTTACCTTATTGTAAAGTGTTACCTATTGTTCTTTATAATTCTTTATAACACTTGAATCAGTTTAAAACATTTGTTTACTTTATGTAGTTTTTGTGTGCATTACTTTATTGGATTTAAATATAATTTAGTTTGTTTTGTTTTAAGAAAAAATATATAAAACCTGTTATTGTTTGAAAACGCTCATTTCAATATCGTGATAATACCATATATATTCGGTCAAATTCCCCCCCCCAAAAAAAACAATAATAATATAAATGTCCATGGGAAAATGTGGGTCCCATGGCCAAACCAGTTGAGAACTGCTGGTCCAGTATAAGGGACAATTTCAGATACAGCCGTAGTGTCTTAGTGACTGTTCAAAGTCTTGTTTGTTGAATTTTTCCAGTTGTAAATATTGTAAAAAAAAAAAAAAAAATCAGCTTGCCCATTTATTTGTAATTTTACTTACAATGGCAGTAATTCTGAATTTAATATCTTTGTTACTGTGAAGATGTTTCATTCAAAAGGAATCGATAAAACAAAACTCTTTAATAATTATGTGGCCAAGACACAAACTGAAAAGATATATTGAAGCTCTACAACTATGATGTCACAGAGACATTCTATAGAACTCTCCTGAGCAAAAGTCCCACAAAGACACAATCCTGAGGAGACTTTAATCAGAGTTTGAGGAGAGAAGACTGAATACATTTACAGTCCTGAGAGAACATGGAGAACATAAGAGCAACAGCCTTTGACGTGTTTGATGAAGCACGTTTACTGGGCGAACACACTGACTTGATCATCAAGTCAAATGACAGAGAATTTCAAGTGCACAAGATCATCATGTGTGGCTGCAGCTCCTACTTTAGGTGAGAAGAAGCATTTGAACTGCAATTGTGTGCAAATTACCTAGAAATGATTATAATTATATACATCATTTCCACTGCCAACATTATACGGTTGAAACTGCCTAAGTCCAAATATATAAATGCATGAAAATGAATGAGTGTATTGCCAGAAAAAAGAATGTAACTATGATATCTAGGCAAACACATTCTTGACATTTTATTCTGGAAGTGGCTATGAATGAAGTTTTACCCAGCATTTCAAATTTAATATAGGAAACTGCATTGGCATCTGCAAGTTGACAGAGGACTTTTCCTCCTGCTCAAAGCTCCGCTGTAAAGCACACCACTACATCCTGCAGCACTTTGAGGAGGTTCTGCACGTACCTGAGGAGTTCCTGGAGCTCTTCCTGGAACAGCTGGAGGCAGACATGGGGACTTGTGACTTGGTGACTTGGACTCGAGTCGCTATTTTTATGACTTGTGACTTGACTTGACAAAAAATAAAATACTTGAGACTTGACTCGGACTTGGAAGTTAAAGACTCTGGACTTGACATGACTTGAGACACGATGACTTGAATGACTTGAGTGTTAATCACATCATGTTTTCAGTTTGAATATAAAATATAGAAATTATTTTTAAAAATCAAGTTGATTACCCAGCTGGAGCGCAGGCTGAGAATAGCGTTGTCATGACTGGATCATGAAACTATCATCAGTCATGCCCTCTCGTACCTTACGCACACCACGCCCACTTAGATCAGATATCACATCAACATGTCAGCCGGAGGGGTACCGAGGGTCATCGCTTTCGGCTTCAAGAATTGTTCATAAGATGGCAAAAGACGAACAGCGCTTTGCAAGACATGCAACATTAACAGCCATTCTGCCCAGTAAGTGCTTGTCAATTTGTTAATGTTATCTGGTTAGTTGGTAGTTAGCTAATGTAATAATAGCTAAAGTAGCCATAAGGTTTTATCAGCGATTTCAGGCCCAAAAAAGGCCCAAATATAAATGATCACATTCATCTAATCTTTCCTACTGGGGCGGCTGGCCAATAGAGGGCGCTAGGGCGCCGCCCCCCCATGAGCCAGACCCATAGACTGTAAAAAAATATGGACGTAGTGTCCGTGACGTCACCCGTAGGTTTCTGAAGAGCATTTTTGAAGCCTAAAGTAGGCGGAGCCGGCCGTCGCCATCTTGGCCTTGCGTCACTCCCGGATAACAGAAAATGGGCAAAGAGGCGGGGCGTAATGGGCTTTGGTGGAGCTGAGGAACCTAGCCTGGCTATCTGAAATCACTAGCTCGAGCCTCGACATGATCGAGTTAGCTGATTATGTAAAGCCAATTAAAAGTTCCTATTTTTGCCCTTCGAATTATAATAGTTGAAAGACATGGCTACAAGTGAGACTGTGTATTGTGATTCTGTAATATTCTGCTAGTTGAAAATGTATTATGCACTAATATTTCTTCGAGAGTGTGTGTGTGACAGTGATTTATGTGCATAGGCTACATGTCAGTCACTCTTTCTTATGGTCCGTCAGCGCGGCATCGCTCAAGTTCGTAGCTTATTCAGTCCATTTTAAATTCTGGTCTGATTTTGGCCGCCTCTCAAATGAGTTAAACCATAGATATATTGCCTTTAAAGTGCAAGTAAATGCGCTAGAAAATCCGCTCTCATTCATGTGCATTTATAGCACGGACGGAGAAAGCGCCGACGCCTGCAGGATTTCATCTGACGGCATAAACATATTATAATCTGTTCCGTGAGAGCAGAACGAACGAGCCTTTATTGACGTTTTTAAATTTGAAAACTCCAAAAAGCAACGAAATTGTCAGACATCCATTAGTGCATGTTCACAGAGGAAAACAACTGAAATACAGCTCTGGTTGTTCTCTCGAACGATACTCGACCACGACGACAGAATCAAAAGCCGTGGGCTTTGTACCCAAGTAATGGGTGTATTAAATTGTATGAAATAATCCCGAAGAAAAGCACAAACACTGCAGAGAAGGCAAGTTCAGCAGCTAACATTTACTGAGGTGAAGTGACGGCTAGTAACAGCAGACAAACGGCTAGCATTGACATCAGCGACAACCATAGACAGTATAAGAAGGCGACAACCCACCTGTCACTCAAGTGGCCACAGCCACACCCTTAAATTTAAATATTAATCAACTAAACGGATGAGTTATAAAAAAATGCACCCCCCTCACAGTTGTTATGAAGGGCAAAATTAGCTGTATAGACCAAAGCCACATAGAGATCCAGGCTGTAAACATGTTTTTTTCTGCTGTAAAGTTGGTAATTTTAACATGGGGGAGATACAGATTTGACTCACTTCTGCAGCCAGCCCAAGCGGCCAGTCAATGAATTGCAGTTTAACTCACTTCCGTGTTGGTTTCAAGAGAGAGACGGGGAGGTTGCCGCTTGGCCAGACCACAGTTTATGAGCCACACTCATTAAATAAATAAGTAAATATATACATAAATCATACATACAAATTGTCAGTATTTTTTTGTGTTTGAGATATTAAATGCACCCAGTATATGTGAAAAATATGATAGAAATTAAAAATGTCTGCTTTTTTAACACGTCTCCTCCACCTGCGTGCACGTCTCATCAGCTCTGGGGCGCTGGAGTCAATCGCCCCAAAGAGGCGGGTTTGTGAAGCAGCTTAGCCAATTGCTGATTTAATATATAAATGTTTGGCATAAACTGTAGCCAATCAGCGAGCTCAAATCTAGTCAGCTATGGGCGCTTCTGTTCAGCGCCCCAAGCTGCGCGCGCACTCATGCGTGGATGCGTCATGCTAATGCCTTGTTTTGCTTTCCGTGATTACATTTTAAAACAGCGGGGACAGATCCGGCATGGACAGTTACCGGACTGAATGAAGTGAGTTCAATTTCAAATGCAAATGGAAAGTTTGTGCAATTTGTTTGTTTTTGTGTAAGGAAGCCTCAGCCTTGTAATATGGCATTAAATAATTACTGACTTTTTCACAGAGCACTGGTATCATGCAGTTTGTGTTAAATTGTGTTTGGGTGGTTAATAATTATTATAATTATTTTTATTTATATAGCGCCTTTCCAACACCCAAGGTCGCTTTACAAAGATATGTAACATTAAAAGGCAGTGGTTCTCAAACTGGGGTACGTGAGGTGACAGAAAGTGAAAGTGAAAGTGAAAGTGACACGTAACGGCCAAGTATGGTAACCCATACTTGGAATTTGACCTCTGCATTTAACCCATCCAAGTTAATGCACACACATTAGGAGCAGAGTAGTGAGTAGTTAACACACACAGACACTGCAAACGTGGATACACACACCCAGAGCAGCGGGCAGCCTTTGTGTGGCGCCCGGGGAGCGATTAGGGGTTAGGTGCCTTGCTCAAGGGCACCTCAGTCATTTCCCACCGGCTCTGGAATCGAACCAGCAACCTTTGGGTTACCAGTTCAACTCCCTAACCACTAGGCCATGACTGCCCCCAGAAGGGGGTAACGTTAGCTGCTAGGGGAACAAAATGCTGAATTTTGCCGTTCCTTTAATACTACCTCACCTTAAAATAAGATTTAAACTGAGCATGCATTTCTATCAGGTAAAATGCTGTAAATACGTGACATCCGATCAAATTACCTCATCTTTTGCGGTCAAAACTTTCTGCATTTAAGCAGCGTAGGCTATATGACAGGTCTCGTGCAGATTGCTGCCTCGGCAAATCGCGCTATTCTGCCGTTCTCGACAATGTACGTTACCTTTGTAAAAGTAGGGATTTAGCACTTACTGGCATGAAGAACAAATATAGACACAGGCTGTGCATGGAGATCGATATAAGAATCAAACTCTCTTCGATACAAACACATACCCTGTGTGAGTTTCTGTGTTTAATGATGATCACATTATATGAAGATCCACATGATTGCGAATGTGACATTGATTTTATACAACAGTTCAACAAACGAAATATTAATATTAAGTGATGTTCATTTTCAACACAGTTGTCAAAAAATTTTTTTACAACAAAATAATAGCTCCAACGAAAGCCACCGCAGAACTGCAGCACACAGCAGTGTTTGTGAACGAATCTGCGGTTTTGAATGAATCATTAGAGTCAATGATTCAATGATTATTTCATAAATACAGCCACTTGCTTCATTACTGAATGAATGACTCGATGACTCTCCACCTACTGGCGGTTTTAATTCAATATTTAAAAGCATCACTTCGTTTTTACCATCATTGCATATTTCTCTATTGAACATTTATTATGAACATTCATTATTTAAAGCATTATTTATTTTATAAAGGTATTTGTAAAGGTAAAAATGCACTGGAAAAATTGATTTAAGGGGGCAAATATTGTCCCTTACTGAAAAAGGTGCGACTGAAGAGTGGGTAACTTATGCAGAAGGATGTTAAAAGCCTCATGGGGTACAACTCTAAAAAGTTTGAGAACCACTGGGACAGGGTTAAAGAATAGAACAAAATAAACATCAACATCAAAGCACAATACACATATCAAGGGCAGAAAGTAGGCCTAATATACAGAGGTCACTTACAAAGTTAGGTTAAAGACACAAAACAAAGAGGGATTCAAACAAATAGCATATCAATAACAATGTAGAATTTACAGACTGTGAGCAGAAGAGTAATATTAAGATAAAAAAATGTGTTTTTGAAGGAGAGAAGAGTGGATGTTTGACAGATGTCTTGAGGAAGAGCATTCCACAACCTCGGAGCCACAACGCTAAAAGACTCCCATGGTTACCAGACTATTGAAACCGACTGAATATAACACAGCCCCACCGAAGATATTTTTCACCAGCCGCCACTGACGATGAGTGAGTGTGTGTGTGTGTGTGTGTGTGTGTGTGTGTGTGAGAGAGAGAGAGAGAGAGAGTGTGTGAGAGTGAGTGTGTGAGAGAGAGAGGAGAAATGTAACAAAGTTTAATGTTGTAAGTAAACTGTGTTTGAGAGAGAGAGAGAGAGAGAGAGAGAGAGAGGGAGGTGTTCAGAGAGGAGTCTGTTGGATGTTAAGCTGTTATTTGTTTTATGGACTCAATGTTGACAATTTAAAACATTTCAAACACTGTTGGCAGAAGTGAAAAATACATAATTTTATGAAGTTACAATTTTGTTTGATTCCATGATGTATTTTACTGAACATGAGTATTTACATGCAAATCCAAATTATTGTAATTTACTGACAGTTAGGCTACTTATATCTTGTCTTTTCACTTTATTAAGATCAGATTCTGCAGGTAAAATTACAATAATAAGGTGACTTGACTTGACCTACTACAGGACTTGACTTGACTTGACTTGCCCAAGAAAAAAATACTTGGGACTAACTTGAGACTTGAAGGTTAAGACTTGAGACTTACTTGAGACTTACACATGTGTGACTTGGTCCCATCTCTGTGAAAATCCTGTCATCATTTACTCACCCTCAAGTTGTTCCAATCCTGTAGGGTTTCTCTGTCCTGCTGAACACAACATAAGATATTTTGAAGAGTATCGGTAACCAAATAGTTGATTGACCCCACTGACATCCATCATATTTTTTACCCCCATACTATGGAGGTCAATGGGGTCCATCAACTGTTTGGTTACCGATACTCTTCAAAATATCTTATTTTGTGTTCAGCAGGAGAAAGAAACTCATACAGGGCCATGAACTATTTGTTTGGTGTTTACTATTCCTTTAAAAGTACTAAACTGAAAGAAGGTCATGTGTGTTTTGGTGATTAAACCAAATGTTCCGTTACATATTACAATCATCTTGTGTTTTGAAACATTGATTATGTGGACTGAAAATGTGCATAACTGTAATGAAAGCATGGATCAGGTTTTGAAAGAATGACTAGCTGGGTTACAAGTGTGATCAGTTTGGATATTTTTAGCCAAGAGTTTTGAAAATTGTAAAAATTTTATAAATACTTTTTTTTTACTAAAACAAGTCAAGTCAAGTCAAGTTTATTTGTATGGCGCTTTTCACAATACAGATTGCATCAAAGCAGCTTCACAGTATTAAATTCAAATAATACAACAAAGTTTGTTTCAAGAGGAATTTATTGATTGATAAAATTAAATTAAATATCCCCAAAATATCCCCAACTGAGCAAGCCAAAGGCAACAGTGGCAAGGAACCGAAAAACTCCATCAAGTGACCTAATGGTGTCCTAAAACTCCATCAGGTGCCTTAATGGAGAAAAAAAACCTTGGGAGAACCCAGGTTCAGTCGGGGGCCAGTTCTCCTCTGGCATTGGATAGAGGCCGGATTGTAGTTTGAACTGTGGGATTATATGAATGCTTGGCTGAAGAGATGCGACTGTAATCTAGTTTTAAACTGGGAGAGCGAGTCTGAGCAACGAACAGTATCAGGAAGACTATTCCAGAGTTTTGGAGCCAAATGTGAAAATGCTCTCCCTCCTTTGGTGGTTCTGGATATCCTAGGTATGACCAAAAGCCTTGAATTTAGTGATCTTAAAGAGCGCGATGGATTATAGGGCGATAGAAGATCCGTTAAATAGACTGGAGCTAAGCCGTTTAGGGCTTTATAAGTCAGTAGCAATACCTTGTAATTAATACGGAACTTTATAGGTAACCAATGCAGTGATGATAAAATCGGTGTTATATGATCATATTTTCTTGATCTCGTAAGAACTCTAGCGGCGGCATTTTGGACTAACTGTAGCTTGTTTATTGAGGATGCAGGACAACCAGCTAATAAAGCATTACAGTAATCCAGTCTCGAGGTCATGAATGCATGAACTAACTTTTCTGCATCAGAAACTGATAGCATATTACGTAGCTTAGCAATGTTTCTAAGGTGGAAAAAGGCTGTTTTTGTAACATATGAAATATGATTTTCAAAAGACAGGTTGCAATCGAGTATAACACCCAGGTCTTTTACTGTAGAGGATAAAGTAACAGGACATCCTATGATGTTAAAGTTGTATTGTGCGAGGTTTTGTGGGCGGTTTTTTGAACCGATAAGTATTACCTCTCTCTTGTCTGGATTTAATAAAAGAAAATTACGCGTCATCCAATCTTTTATATCTTTAACACAATCTGTCAATTTGGAAAATGTAGCGTTTTCATCCGGCCGTGATGAAATATATATTTGAGTGTCATCGGCATAACAATGGAAACTAATTCCATGTTTCCTTATAATATTTCCAAGTGGCATCATATATATTGAAAATAACAGAGGGCCTAATACAGATCCCTGCGGCACTCCATAGTTTACTGGAGTTATGATCGATTTTTCTCCATTTAAATAGACAAAATGGTAGCCGTCAAATAGGTATGATTTGAACCAGCTTAGTGCTTGTCCTTGAACACCAGTATAATTTTGTAGTCGATCTAAGAGTATTGTGTGATCTATAGTATCGAACGCAGCACTAAGATCAAGTAAAACTAGTATTGAGATACAGCCTTGGTCAGAAGCTAAAAGTAAATCATTTGTGATTTTAACGAGCGCAGTTTCAGTGCTATGATGCGGTCTGAATCCAGACTGAAACTTTTCATAGATATCATTTTGTTGCAAGAAAGATAGAAAGATAAAACAAGAGAAATTATCAAGACGAAAATATAGCAACGAAAAAACATCCTGCAATTATAAATGCTTAACAACATCATTTACCAATAAAGCCATTATCTGCAGTATATTTATCTATATAAAACGGGTAGTTCCAGTCCTTGGTTCTGATTAACGTTAGTGGCGTTTTTTCCAGATAAAACACGGCAATGATCGCTTCAATGGTTCAACATTTCACTGCACAACACCCCTAGCAACCATCTTAGCAACATAAACATAAACTTCTCATTGATATTGTTCATTGAAGCTTATAGAGTAGAGTATTACGAGAGTACCTGCATTTACAGTAGATATAGTCATATATTCATAATAAAAATCTGTTTGAATGTCCGCTGCAATATCTTGAACTTTTAACAGTTAAGGGGTTTTCCCGTGCCCTGACACCCTAGTCATTTGCGTCTTACAGACTGTCTCATAAAGACAGTCTTTGCCGCCATCTGATGGCGAAATAATGTAATATAGTTGTTCCTACCTCTGATGTCACGCGATGCAGCAGATTCACTTCTCCACACTGCATTCACTCACCGAACTCTTGACTGAGTGCTTATGACGTCACAAAGGCCGCGCCAGAACTCCTGAGGATGGAAATGGTTATTATTTAAATGTTCTAGTTGTTGATTCAAACAATTACATGAACCTTTTTTTTTTTTTTATCACGTGTGAATGTTTTAAATTACTTTTATATATAGATTTTGATTTACCCTGCCAGCTCTAGACTTTCAATCTAAAACTATGAAAATTCATTGTAAAACTATGATAGACCTAAAATAAATAAATATATAACATTTGAATAGCCTATTTATCAAGTGAAAATGATTTCTTAAAAAGTTATTGTTTCCAGTTACCAAAGAGCCAACAAAATGAAATGAGGTGAACAGTATACATAAAAACCAGGTACATTTCACATATAAAATATTTTTATTCTGCTGTTTTTGTCAAATTATGCACAAATAAAAAGATAATTTGTTAGTAGTTAATATAAAATATTATTGGTTTGTATTCATTCACCATCGTCAATTTCAACACTGAATATTATCAAAAACAATACATATTATTTTTTTAGTTGGCCCATTAACTTCAATTTTAAAACATGTTTGCTCAACTAGTTTCATAGTTCATTCAACTGAGAAGTTTTATTTAGTCCAACATTTAGAAATCTAGTGTGAAGATTCTGTCAATTACAAATGACAAAAAACTGTTTATTGTTTATCATTTTATTTGTTACATGTTATATGATAATAGGAATAGTTGTTGAATTAGTTACTAAGCAATTTTATACTGACGCTGCTAACATAAAATACTTAACTGGCAAAAGATACATACAATTATTTGCATTTAAAGCACAAAAAAAAAAAAAAAAAAAATTACGTTTTTTTTTTTCTCAGCATGGAATAGTTCAATCAACAGATGCTTGACATACGCATGTTGAAATACAAATACAAAATTAAAATGTAGTCAACTGAAATGTGCTTAAACACTACCGATTTGTTTATATACAAACTCTTCAAAAAATGTCATCTTAAAAAATGAAAATGTACAGTTCACTTCACCTCTGAACCGTTACGAGCATCAAGACACCGTTATAGACTTGAAGCAACATCCAGTCTAAAGAGTTTATTTAGTCAGTTACAAAATCTATATTTACTGACAAATTTCCTGAATAAAGACTGAAAACCAATTAAGTATAAACTGTCTTTTACATTAAAATGTACAAAAACCCATTGCTATAAGCATACTTACCATACTCAACTACATTAAAGACCCACTCCGATGAAAATCATGTTTTTCTAGGTGTTAACATGTTCTTGTGGCATTTTTCTTATGCTAGAGGACATATCTTGAGAAAAATAAGCTCAAAGTTGTATTTCTGAGTATTTCTGCATTCAAATGGCTGTGAATCAGTAGCAGACGCTAAAATGCCGGCTAAAATAGACTGGAGTTGTGACGTAGTAACTCCACTGGGCGGGGCCCGCCCGGTCAGGTTCAGGAGTAGAGAAGACGATGGCGGATCAATACCTATGTGCGGTAGCGGGTTGCAATGCTAAGAGGAGAGATATTGGTATTAGCTTTCATGCTTTACCAAAACATGTTGCTGTGAGAGATGAATGGATTACGTTCCAGGGTTCCAGACTGCGACCATTTTTTGAGAATGTGCGAGTTAAAATTGTATGTGGTCGCATTTGTGCGAGTGCATGGTCATGTACTACTCAGTTAAATTCACGCATGAATTTTCCTGCATTGAACTTGTTTTAGCGCCCGCCAAAGTGAATTTTTGTCCCGCCAAAGTCTTATTTGATCGGTGAGTAATGTAGATGAACTGCTGCGCTTGTGACAGGACATGTTTATAACTGAAAGAACGAGCAGAGAGAGAGACCCGGACGCGCGCGCGCGCACTCTCTGTCTTCTTCGGAGCCAGGCGAAAATGTAAACAAGACCTCACCGTCTCCAAACTAAGCGCTGTCTTGCTCTCTCTCCCTCGCACATATTAATCAAAATAAATCGACACGGCGGTAAAAGGTCGGAAGACCAAAGTTTCATGTGGAGCATTCGGAGATTTTTTTTTTCTTTTTCTGAATTGCCGCTGGGTGTGAATTGTGCTAAATAAGTTGCCTTATCTTCTCTGAAAAGCGTTCCGGACATTCAGCTGACATAAAACAACACTTTAATTAAACGAAAAAAACTATCCAGTGATGAAATGTTTTCTGTGTTGACAGAAAGACAGAAAGAGGCTGTTGCTGCCTATGTATCTCGCTTCAGCCAACGGCTCCGCCCACAACGCAGAGGCGAATTGCTAATGAGCTACTGCCGCTCTGCTGAAGCGAAGTCCCAGAAAACGGCACAGGTTTTGTGATTTTGGCTAAAAACGGCATAATCATCATTTAAAGACCACTGAGAATGTTTAAAAATAGCTCAAAATATGATCGGAGTGGGACTTTAAAGATCATGATGTTTAATGTCAGAAATGTCAGACTTTAATCTGCAGGAAAACTAGGCTAGATCTGGTTGTGCTGAAGCTCTCTCTCACTCCTGATGTTCAAAACAAACAGTCAACACTTTGTTAAAACTTCGCTCAGCCCAAAAGACCGGGACAGGAGAAGGAGAAGGACCAGGACACTAAAAGTGTTTGTAGAATAATCTTAATTACTTCTCAATGCTCAGTCGGACTTCATCTGACCAGCACAAATTCAACAAGTGTTCATGAAGACAATGGGAAATTACTGCTTCACAACATCATCCCGTGACGTTAAACACCTTCAAATTGAGACATATTTGTACAACACAGCACAAAACATACAGTAAAATTTGAGAAAAATAATGTAAAGAAAAAAATGACTGATATAGAAAGTAATATGACAGAGATAAAGTAATATGAAAAAAGATTTCAAATAGCATGAATGAAGGGCAATGCAGATGTATGTTTGCTCTCTTAAAGGGGTCATCGGATGCCCATTTTCCACAAGTTGGTATGATTCTTTAGGGTCTTCATGTAAAGTGTGTAACGTATACTAAAATTCCACAATGGGTGTGTAAAACAACACCCTTTTTACCTCCTCCAAAACAGCTCTGTTCACAGCGACCCGTTTCGGTGCATGTCTCTTTAAATGATAATGAGCAACTGCTCACCCATGAGGGGTGTCCACCCAGGGCCGTTTCAAGATATTTGGGGGCCCTAGGCAAAAGAGTGGTCCCAAGTCCTCCCTCAGGAAATTTTTTTAAATTCAGATGGGATTTCTTGAATTCTGGTGCATTTTAAGAGTCATGAATTACTGTTTAAGTGTTTAAGAAATTTAAGCAAAGCACCTAATAAAGCAACAAAAGAAAAAAAAAAAGAAAAAAAGTGAATAGCCATACGTTTATTGTTATTCTCATTGCATATCATGAAAGTGAAATGTGGAGGATTCGATATTTACTTTACAGGAAAAGAACTTAACTTCCCATAATGCCACAGACAGTAACGTCATACGCAAAACTACCTGTTGTTACGGTAGCCTACAAAGTGTTGAGCTGTGTTGATGGAGAAGAATAAAAGGACAAACGCGAAGGAAAAAGGGCATTTTTCTCCAGATGGAATAGAAACATCACCAACGGAAATTGATAGCCTGCATACGCCTAAAATGTAACCGGACTTGATGGATTATTTTGTTTGGACCTAACTGCATGGGATGGGAGTCATAGGACCAGCTCATTTTGTTTGGAATTGACAAAGTTTTTACCGGTGACCGCAACCGCGGGCAGACAGCCGTCAAGAGTAAGTTACAACACTTCTCTAGCTTTTGCCTTTATACATGGCAAAAAATCTCATGCGATCGTAATCTGGGCTCGTGCATCAAGAGGATTTAGCTCAAAGGAAGTTTTCGAACGCTGTAGCTACAACAGTGAAGGGGCGAGAAGTTGTCTAGTGTGTATTTTATGCTTAAATTCTGCAAACAGAACAAAGTTGTGTATGACTATTAGTTGAACTTTTTCACCCTCTAACAACGCTCACATACCGTTGTGTTTGGTCACTGATGTCAAGGTTTATGTTCGCAGAGATGTGAAAACACGTCAGACAGTTGCATTTGGAGCTAATAATGGTTTACTTGCCGCTGTGTCTTTGGCGTTTTTCTTCTTTCTTTCGGAAAATCCTGAAGGGTATGAGCGCTTCATGATGACATTTTTAAATTTAAATGCCCGCGTAGCGCTGTTACTGACAGCTAGTGGGGGACCTGATGGGGGGTGCGCGACAGTGGATGTCACTTCAACATTACAGTGATTAGGGCACTCATAGTGTTTGTCGTTGCATAGGAGGAATCCCTCTAGTTTGGGGGGCCCCTCTCACGGAGCAGTACTGGAGAGTGATTGCGCTGTCTCACTGTGATAGTTTGTTTACAGTGGTTGATACTGTTTGACGAGGGCAGATACACAACCTAAACGACCGTGCGGCCATCGGGGGCCCCCTTCAGCTGGGGGCCCTAGGCAGCTGCCTACCTTGCCTACCCCATTGCGACGGCTCTGTGTCCACCATAGACAGTATAAGAAGTGGACAGAGCCATCTCATTGGAACTCAATTGAGACAAATGAAGCCCATTTTTAGCGATTTTTTTGGACTTCCGTTCCTGACGCGCAGACTCAAACCGAGCTTGACGACGTAGATGTGACGTGAGCAACCCGTCTGTCTTCTAGTGGCTGTGGCATGAGAAATCTGAATCATTCCCTTCCGAATCTTGCAGAGACGGAGAGCGTGAGTAGGAGGTATCCACGAGCTAGGAGCAGGAGAAACTTTTGCTAGGTATTCTGATTCATTATTTTGTCATTTTGCCTCCATGTCCTCCCGATTGCCCGCGAGCTTCTCCTCCTGTCCATACGGTAATCTCTCTACTGTGCGACAGAGAGTCGCGTGGTTATGACGCAATCTTTAGCCTACTTTTACAAAAACTGCTTCTACAGGGCCATAACATAAGCTACAAGGTAATGGAGCATTTTATACATTGTTGTGTTTCTTTAGAAATAAATAATGGACAAATGGAGTCTTTAAACGCCTCAGATGTGAAGTTATTCGCTGTCAAAGTGACGCCAAAATGAATGGGAGTCAATGGGATGCTAACAGCAGGTGAAGTTCTGCTACAAGATGGTGGCACGCGGCCGGCTTCAACTTCCGGTCGACTTCCTTCCCGCTTGGTGTCCACACAAGACATTTTTAAGTGTTGCCTTGGGCCCAGTTTACACGTACATGGTTATTTTGAAAAACGGAGACATTTCCCTTCGTTTGCGCCCTTCGTTTACACGCAAACGGAGAATTCGCCTCTGAAACCGATTCTTTCTAAAAACTCCGGCCAGAGTGGAGATTTTGAAAATCTTCGTTTGCATGTAAACTGAGACAAACGGATGTTTAGGCAGCCAACGTCACAGTGTGCCAGAGCTCGCACCTACGCCAAAAGTGCGACCTATGTTTACATTTTCATTTGGCTTTGGTGATCATGGAAGCGTTCAGAGTAGCAGTCACATTTATGTTGGTGCAAACTCTTTTCATGTGTTTGCATTTGCAAATACAGCTGCTCCATTATGTCGAGGAGCAGAGACGAATGAGTGCTCGGAGGTCAGCAATTTTGCAACAACTTCTCCTCCCTCCAACACAAAAGAACCAGTCCGCGTCACCGCCAGCGTCGCCGGTTTTGGGTCCGACCTGGGCGAACTGCTGTCTAGTGGGAGAACTTCGAAAATGAAGTGGTTGTCCCGGATGAGTGGCATGAAAATTTTAGGATATCAAGGTCATCGCTGCTGTCACTCTCCGAATTGCTGCGTCCCTACATCGAGGCTGAGACGACCGTCATGCGGTTCCCTGTCGCCTGCACCTTGTATTACCTGTCCGACGAGGGTAGACTGCGCAAGACAGCCAACGTTATGCCAACATAAATGTGTGTTGGCAGTGTGTGTACACAACCACCCTATAATGATAAAAATCCACCCAGTGCTTTTTTTATAATCCCAATAAATCATAAGCACTGTCTCAGAACAAGCCGTTCTCAGATTCGCGGCAATGTGACGTCACTTTGCACAGGCCCCTCCCACGACTGTTGATTGACACTGCAGTTTGAGCATAGACCCGCCCTGAGGGAGCGGGACACAGTCCGCCATTGTTTCGACGCTTGAGCAGCTGTAGACTAGCCTGACTACGTCAGACTTCGTACTTCCGCTCAATTTCAGTTCGCTTCTGTACTCAGTCTGAGATAGCGACCTATCTCTCAGTTTTCCTCCGGCCTCAAAACAGCCGGCCAATCAACGAACAGAGGGCGGGCTGAGAGCCGTGACGTAGACGCTGATTGTACCGTGGATGCGGAGATTTACTTCACATAATCTGCAAAAGTCGTTCACAGCCATGTTCACTCCGGTATTTCGCTCGATGGTTTTGTTTTCACATCATACAAGTGTTTACAGTGGAAGTTCGATGCGGCTGAGCCAGCGCATAACACACGTCATAACCAAACGTTATGTGATTGGCTTACGGGTAACCAATGATTTAAAACTTCAGACAAGCGCCGTCATGTGTCACTTTCACTTTCACTTTCACTTTATTAAAGGCACACTATGTAAAGTGTAACATTTAATCTGATAGTAACTTTGAACTAAATAAATAAAAAAACGCTTCAGTGCGCCGACGCACTGGTGCAGCTTAACAGGTTAAAGGCACACTATGCAGCTTTCCGTTTTTGTCAAACAGCGACCCCTAGAGTCGCTGTGGAGTACTTGTATTTAATATTACTGTCGCCACTCGCGCAGAGCCGTCTCTGCACTCACGGCCTGATCCCTTCCGCCCTCTATACCGGTACCTGTTCAGTAGGATGGAGGCTGTAATGAGTGGAAATAAGGTGTGGCCCCTTTAAGAGCTGCGCGCGCCCTGTTGAACTGTCGACAGTCTGTATTGTATGTGCACCTCGAACACCCCCATGTATGCGGGTTATTTCAGTTTGATGCTCATTCTTATCTTACTTTTGTTTATCAAGTAAAGCTGTGGACGGTAGAATGGGTGACAAACAGTTACACGAGTTCGATTGGGGAATAAAGTGCAAGTTGTGAGATGCCAATCGCCTCCGTGAGTCTGTCTGGCCTTTGTAATAACTTCATCTGTGAGCTATCCCTATTTCTCCTCCTGCCACAACGCGTTACAAAGCGTCGGACATCGAACAGGCACAGATAAGCTCTGAAGATGTCTACTAGTCCATCAACAAGAACGATATTTACTCGAGTCTGACTCCTTGCTCGGTCAGTCTGCCATTTCCTCTTTCTTTGGTCCTCCGACAAACCTTTCCTAGCTTTCTGCTTCTTTTTTACCGGTTCAGCCATGACGAAAGTGTGAAGAACTCACTATCTAACATTACCTTTTTCTACGTGTACGTGTGCACTGTGCAGTGCCATAAAGCAATTCGTTATAACGCGAGACCTGATATCAAGCGATACACGCCCGCCGGCCCAAAGTTGCAAGGGTGGTTTTTCGGCTCACAGGCGCTTGGGGGGTGCGAGACGACCACCATTCAACCCGAAATAAGTCATATAACTATTCCAATGACTCCGAAGCTGTTCGGTTAAAGTAAAAAAGTTACTTAGTCCACCTTTAAGCACAGACTGAAAAGGTGTGTATATATTTGTTTACTGTTAGTTGTAACGAGTGTTTTGTGTACTTCGCTGTGTATGTTCCATGCTAATGAAAGGGAGAGAGAGAGTTTTGGATAAGACTTAAATGCTCACATCTTATACAGTTTTTATTTAGCTGCTCTTACAGTGATTTTCTGGAGTAAAACTAACGCTTCATCTTTTGTGTGATGTACAATAAACTTAATCGAACTCATCAGTATATTTTGGTCATCATTCGGACGAGGTCTGCTACAGCAGGCTTGTATTAATAGTGGATAAAAGCAGATGACAAATAAGTTATAACCATAATTAAGCTAAACTATACCTGTTCAATCTCCATACAGTATATATTCTCTGGCTCTGTGGGCATTATTGTCCGACTCCGAGTCGAAATGAACACCACTAATGAGAGTTTCTGTTTTGATATTATCAGATGAGATTGTCCTGGCTCTGAGCGCGAGCTCGTAAGGCTCCACCCTTTGGGCGGCAGCAGCAGCTCATTTGCATTTAACCCTCTGGGGACCAAAAACGCGCCCGCGCGTTTTGCTCGTTTTTTTTTTTAGCAATGAAAAATAAACACAAAATGCTCTGTTAATTTTGATCTTTCATTTTCGTGTAATACATCAATCGATCCTGTTCAGTTTCTATTTTTTTTCTGTATACTCACAATACAAATAAAGTGTTTTGCTTTTTGACAAATAAAGAAAAACTAACATGATGCTATTTCTGCCTTCTCTCTGTCAGTAAACTCCCATTTGAAACGCGTTCGAAAATGATCTATAACTCCGCGAAAATTCAGTCAAACAGGCAAACAGACCCACGGGCATAAAGCTTGAGATCGCAGCTTTTAAATGAAGTAATTTATATAAAAAACAAATATTATCAGCTTCTGTAATCTGTATAAAAAGAGAGCGACTCCAGTCGAGCTCATTACGAGCCATTCAAAAGTAATTTGACCACGCCCCGGAGAGCGCGTGCTATTCAAACGCAAATTCTGAGAACCATTTCAGTCTGTGAAACGCCCCCACATCAGCTGTAAAAAAAGAGGCATAATATAGCCTACCTTATGGAGAAAATTTTCCGTGCTGATATGAGGAGCAGATCCCGCTGAGGAGTGAGGTAGGCTAAGTTATCCTTTCTCAAGTGTTAATGTGGAATAACGTTATGGAATAACGTTGTAGGCTTATGTAAACAAAAAGATGAATCGCGTTTCTATAATATGAATCGCGTTTCTGTGAGATGAATGAAGGGTACATATTTGTAAAGACTGTTTAGCCTAAATATGAATCGCGTTTCTGTGAGATGAATGAAGGGTACATATTTGTAAAGACTGTTTAGCCTAAAATGAATCGCGTTTCTGTGAGATGAATGAAGGGTACATATTTGTAAAGAGTGTTTAGCCTAAATATGAATCGCGCGTCTGTGTGTGAAAGAATAAACTGCTTTTACAGTTACAGTTACTGCGTTACAGTCAGGCGAAGTATGAAAGACAACATTTTGTTGACTAGATTTGGGTACAGTTTTTACTGTAGAATATACTGTCACATCAAATAAGCTTTTCTTCTCATATATATAAAATACTATTTTGTCAAAAATAAAGTCATAGACTAAGATGTTCCAATGTTGGCTATATTCAAACTAATGAATACATATGATAAAATGTAGGCCTATAATCTTTTTTTTTTTTTTTTTTACAAAGAAAGAGTACTTTTTTGCAGAAATATTGCTGAAATTGTAATTATTGTTGTAATTGTAACCTTTTTAATAAAATAGCAAAACATATTTACAAGATAGATGTAAGCAAAATCTTAAATGGTCAATATAAGTCTTCTGCAAAATATATATTTTGTCCTTGCATTGTGGCTCAGTCAGTGTCACACCTGAATGAATGGCTAATTATGCAGAGTCATTATGCAGAGTGGGTGGGACTAAGGTGTAAACTACTCCTCCCCCTCGCATATTGGCTTTCCAAGCAAAACCTGTTTTACACCATTTAAATCAATGTATTTTTTTTTGTGAACGATAAAGCAAGACTATTTTCACATAATTTTGAAGCTAGAACTGAAAGGGACAACATCCATTAGTCAAAAGTCTTGTGGGCACATATTTTGTATGAGTTTTGTGGTCTTATTTCAGCAACTTTCATTTTTATTTTTTTAAATAACCACGCATAAACATTATTCTCTTAAAAATACAAACATCTACATACATGTTGCTCGCATATTATGGTAGGCCTGTTTGTGCTATATAGAGTGAATTTACACCTTTGCCATTAACATGTTTATAAATAACTGAAAAAAGCACAAATGTCAGAGCATGTCAGAACATCTCAAGGGCCCCAAAAACAGCTTGGTCCCCAGAGGGTTAAAGGGATACACACTAAAACGGTGTGTTTTTCTGAGCCCCCAAAAAATGACAATTTAAACATGCTGTAAAAAAAATATCTGTTGGGTATTTTGAGCTAAAACTTCACATACATACTCTGGGGACATCAGAGACTTATTTTTTGTGAAAAGGGTCATAATAGGTGCCCTGTAAGCATAAATACTGTTAAGGAAGTTTGTAGTAGACTAATTCACACACACACACACACACACACACACACACACACACACACACACACACACACACACACACACACACACACACACACACACACACACACACACACACACACACACACACACACACACACACACACACACACACACCCTTCATGTTTTATGGGGATTTTCCATAGAAATAATGATTTGTTTTACTGTACAAATTATATCCCCTAATCTGAAACCTCCCATTACAGAAAATGTTCTGCATTATGTATGATTTACAAGCTGTTTTCCTTGTGGGGACCCAAAAAATGTCCCCATAAGATCAATAAGCAGGTGAGTTTGATCAAGGTTGCTGCTAAACTCTGCAGGAAAATAGACCTCGAGGACCAGAGTTGAGAACCCCTGCCCTACACATTGATTGCAAATGTTCTGATTCTTTATTATTGTTGGGTAATTGTCACGGATCTGCCAGGCTGTCACATCAGCCATTCACACAGCACACCTTCACCAGAGTACTGAACACTCACACCTGCACTTCATCTGCACCATCATCAAGCCAGCTACAAAAGCACACACCTCGTCTCACATCATTGTCTGGTCTTGTTTCAATGAAGTGCTTACCTGTTCTCCAGCGTTGGTACTCCAGTGTATTCCTCTCCTGTGTTCTCCTGTCATCATCCTGCATACTCACCAAACACGAAGAGGTGTGTGCGTCCGTCCATCCAGCCATCCGTCCAACTATCCATGATCTCCTGCACCTGTAAAACAAGGAAGGTCTTCGTTACTAAGCTTTACTCATTCTTCAAAGTCTATTTGAACTGCATACTCATCCGTATTCTCCATTCTGCTCAGTGCTGTTAATAAAGCTCACATTTCAATGTATTTCTTTGTGTCTGGATCTGCATTCTGTAACAGGTAACACTTTACAATAAGGCTTTATTAGTTAATTCACTATAGTTAACATAAACTGACAATGGACAATACTCCTAAAGCAGTTATTAATCTTGGTTAATGTTCATTTCAACATTTAATAACACATTATTAAATTCAGAAGGATTTAATGGACCTGAGCTAACATGAACTAACAATGATCAGTTGTATTTTTTTTAAACTAATGTTAACAAAGAATAACTATGGTAACAGATGTAGCTTTTGCTCAGTGTTAATGTTGGTTAAGGCATTAACTGACTTTACCTTATTGTAAAGTGTTACCTATTGTTCTTTATAATTATTTATAACACTTGAATCAGTTTAAAACATTTGTTTACTTTATGTAGTTTTTGTGTGCATTACTTTATTGGATTTAAATATAATTTAGTTTGTTTTGTTTTAAGAAAAAAAATATAAAACCTGTTATGGTTTGAAAACGCTCATTTCAATATCGTGATAATACCATATATATTCGGTCAAATTCCTAAAAAAAAAACAATAATAATATTAATGTCCATGGGAAAATGTGGGTCCCATGGCCAAACCAGTTGAGAACTGCTGGTCCAGTATAAGGGACATTTCAGATACAGCCGTAGTGTCTTAGTGACTGTTCAAAGTCTTGTTTGTTGAATTTTTCCAGTTGTAAATATTGTAAAAAGAAAAAAAAAAAGAAAAAAAATCAGCTTGCCCATTTATTTGTAATTTTACTTATAATGGCAGTAATTCTGAATTTAATATCTTTGTTACTGTGAAGATGTTTCATTCAAAAGGAATCGATAAAACAAAACTCTTTAATAATTATGTGGCCAAGACACAAACTGAAAAGATATATTGAAGCTCTACAACTATGATGTCACAGAGACATTCTATAGAACTCTCCTGAGCAAAAGTCCCACAAAGACACAATCCTGAGGAGACTTTAATCAGAGTTTGAGGAGAGAAGACTGAATACATTTACAGTCCTGAGAGAACATGGAGAACATAAGAGCAACAGCCTTTGACGTGTTTGATGAAGCACGTTTACTGGGCGAACACACTGACTTGATCATCAAGTCAAATGACAGAGAATTTCAAGTGCACAAGATCATCATGTGTGGCTGCAGCTCCTACTTTAGGTGAGAAGAAGCATTTGAACTGCAATTGTGTGCAAATTACCTAGAAATGATTATAATTATATACATCATTTCCACTGCCAACATTATACGGTTGAAATTGCCTAAGTCCAAATATATAAATGCATGAAAATGAATGAGTGTATTGCCAGAAAAAAGAATGTAACTATGATATCTAGGCAAACACATTCTTGAAATTTTATTCTGGAAGTGGCTATGAATGAAGTTTTACCCAGCATTTCAAATTTAATATAGGAAACTGCATTGGCATCTGCAAGTTGACAGAGGACTTTTCCTCCTGCTCAAAGCTCCGCTGTAAAGCACAGCACTACATCCTGCAGCACTTTGAGGAGGTTCTGCACGTACCTGAGGAGTTCCTGGAGCTCTTCCTGGAACAGCTGGAGGCAGACATGGGGACTTGTGACTTGGTGACTTGGACTCGAGTCGCTATTTTTATGACTTGTGACTTGACTTGACAAAAAATAAAATACTTGAGACTTGACTCGGACTTGGAAGTTAAAGACTCGGGACTTGACATGACTTGAGACACGATGACTTGAATGACTTGAGTGTTAATCACATTCTTGTTTTCAGTTTGAATATAAAATATAGAAATTATTTTTAAAAATCAAGTTGATTACCCAGCTGGAGCGCAGGCTGAGAATAGCGTTGTCATGACTGGATCATGAAACTATCATCAGTCATGCCCTCTCGTACCTTACGCACACCACGCCCACTTAGATCAGATATCACATCAACATGTCAGCCGGAGGGGTACCGAGGGTCATCGCTTTCGGCTTCAAGAATTGTTCACAAGATGGCAAAAGACGAGCAGCGCTTTGCAAGACATGCAACATTAACAGCCATTCTGCCCAGTAAGTGCTTTTCAATTTGTTAATGTTATCTGGTTAGTTGGTAGTTAGCTAATGTAATAATAGCTAAAGTAGCCATAAGGTTTTATCAGCGATTTCAGGCCCAAAAAAGGCCCAAATATAAATGATCACATTCATCTAATCTTTCCTAACGATGAGTGAGTGTGTGTGTGTGTGTGTGTGTGTGTGTGTGTGTGTGTGTGTGTGTGTGTGTGTGTGTGTGTGTGAGAGAGAGAGAGAGTGTGTGAGAGTGAGTGTGTGTGAGAGAGAGGAGAAATGTAACAAAGTTTAATGTTGTAAGTAAACTGTGTTTGAGAGAGAGAGAGGGAGGGAGGTGTTCAGAGAGGAGTCTGTTGGATGTTAAGCTGTTATTTGTTTTATGGACTCAATGTTGACAATTTAAAACATTTCAAACACTGTTGGCAGAAGTGAAAAATAAATAATTTTCACTTCTGAGCGCAAACGAAGGGAGACATTTCCCTTCGTTTGCGCCCTTCGTTTACACGCAAATGGAGAATTCGCCTCTGAAACCGATTCTTTCTAAAAACTCCGGCCAGAGTGGAGATTTTGAAAATCTTCGTTTGCATGTAAACTGAGACAAACGGATGTTTAGGCAGCCAACGTCACAGTATGCGCCAGAGCTCGCACCTACGCCAAAAGTGCGACCTATGTTTACATTTTCATTTGGCTTTGGTGATCATGGAAGCGTTCAGAGTAGCAGTCACATTTATGTTGGTGCAAACTCTTTTCGTGTGTTTGCATTTGCAAATACAGCTGCTCCATTATGTCGAGGAGCAGAGACGAATGAGTGCTCGGAGGTCAGCAATTTTGCAACAACTTCTCCTCCCTCCAACACGAAGAACCAGTCCGCGTCACCGCCAGCGTCGCCGGTTTTGGGTCCGACCTGGGCGAACTGCTGTCTGGTGGGAGAACTTTGAAAATGAAGATGTTGTCCTGGATGAGTGGCGTGAAAATTGTAGGATGTCAAGGTCATCGCTGCTGTCACTCTCCGAATTGCTGCGTCGAGGCTGAGACGACCGTCATGCGGTTCCCTGTCGCCTGCACCTTGTATTACCTGTCCGACGAGGGTAGACTGCGCAAGACAGCCAACGTTATGCCAACATAAATGTGTGTTGGCAGTGTGTGTACACAACCACCCTATAATGATAAAAATCCACCCAGTGCTTTTTTTTATAATCCCAATAAATCATAAGCACTGTCTCAGAACAAGCCGTTCTCAGATTCGCGGCAATGTGACATCACTTTGCACAGGCCCCTCCCACGACTGTTGATTGACACTGCAGTTTGAGCATAGACCCGCCCTGAGGGAGCGGGACACAGTCCGCCATTGTTTCGACGCTTGAGCAACTGTAGACTAGCCTGACTACGTCAGACTTCGTACTTCCGCTCAATTTCAGTTCGCTTCTGTACTCAGTCTGAGATAGCGACCTATCTCTCAGTTTTCCTCCGGCCTCAAAACAGCCGGCCAATCAACGAACAGAGGGCGGGCTGAGAGCCGTGACGTAGACGCTGATTGTACCGTGGATGCGGAGATTTACTTCACATAATCTGCAAAAGTCGTTCACAGCCATGTTCACTCCGGTATTTCGCTCGATGGTTTTGTTTTCACATCATACATGTGTTTACAGTGGAAGTTCGATGCGGCTGAGCCAGCGCATAACACACGTCATAACCAAACGTTATGTGATTGGCTTACGGGTAACCAATGATTTAAAACTTCAGACAAGCGCCGTCATGTGTCACTTTCACTTTCACTTTCACTTTATTAAAGGCACACTATGCAGCTTTCCGTTTTTCTCAAACAGCGACCCCTAGAGTCGCTGTGGAGTACTTGTATTTAATATTACTGTCGCCACTCGCGCAGAGCCGTCTCTGCACTCACGGCCTGATCCCTTCCGCCCTCTATACCGGTACCTGTTCAGTAGGATGGAGGCTGTAATGAGTGGAAATAAGGTGTGGCCCCTTTAAGAGCTGCGCGCGCCCTGTTGAACTGTCGGCAGTCTGTATTGTATGTGCACCTCGAACACCCCCATGTATGCGGGTTATTTCAGTTTGATGCTCATTCTTATCTTACTTTTGTTTATCAAGAAAAGCTGTGGACGGTAGAATGGGTGACAAACAGTTACACGAGTTCGATTGGGGAATAAAGTGCAAGTTGTGAGATGCCAATCGCCTCCGTGAGTCTGTCTGGCCTCTGTAATAACTTCATCTGTGAGCTATCCCTATTTCTCCTCCTGACACAACGCGTTACAAAGCGTCGGACATCGAACAGGCACAGATAAGCTCTGAAGATGTCTACTAGTCCATCAACAAGAACGATATTTACTCGAGTCTGACTCCTTGCTCGGTCAGTCTGCCGTTTCCTCTTTCTTTGGTCCTCCGACAAACCTTTCCTAGCTTTCTGCTTCTTTTTTACCGGTTCAGCCATGACGAAAGTGTGAAGAACTCAGTATCTAACGTTACCTTTTTCTACGTGTACGTGTGCACTGTGCAGTGCCATAAAGCAATTCGTTACAACGTGAGACCTGATATCAAGCGATACACGCCCGCCGGCCCAAAGTTGCAAGGGTGGTTTTTCGGCTCACAGGCGCTTGGGGAGTGCGAGACGACCACCATTCAACCCGAAATAAGTCATATAACTATTCCAATGACTCCGAAGCTGTTCGGATAAGACTTAAATGCTCACATCTTATACTGTTTTTATTTAGCTGCTCTTACAGTGATTTTCTGGAGTAAAACTAACGCTTCATCTTTTGTGTGATGTACAATAAACTTAATCGAACTCATCAGTATATCTTGGTCATCATTCGGACGAGGTCTGCTACAGCAGGCTTGTATTAATAGTGGATAAAAGCAGATGACAAATAAGTTATAACCATAATTAAGCTAAACTATACCTGTTCAATCTCCATACAGTATATATTCTCTGGCTCTGTGGGCATTATTGTCCGACTCCGAGTCGAAATGAACACCACTAATGAGAGTTTCTGTTTTGATATTATCAGATGAGATTGTCCTGGCTCTGAGCGCGAGCTCGTAAGGCTCCACCCTTTGGGCGGCAGCAGCAGCTCATTTGCATTTAAAGGGATACACACTAAAACGGTGTGTTTTTCTGAGCCCCCCAAAAATGACAATTTAAACATGCTGTAAAAAAAATATCTGTTGGGTATTTTGAGCTAAAACTTCACATACATACTCTGGGGACATCAGAGACTTATTTTTTGTGAAAAGGGTCATAATAGGTGCCCTGTAAGCATAAATACTGTTAACAGGGTTCCCACTCTAAACCAAATGTCAAATTCCCTGACCTTTCCCTGACTTTCACTGACTTTGTTCACAAAACTTTTTTTTTGTTTCACTGACTTTTTTCACAAAAGATGAATTTCCATGACCTATGATGAACGGCAAAACAGGCCGCTGTTTTGCGGAGCACCGAGCAGACAAAAAACAGCCACAGACAGTGTTTTAAATCCAACCAATTTCAAACTTTATTTACCATTATAATCCTAATTGTATACTAGGTCTAAAGTTAGTGCGGCTTAATACACAATATTATACTACACCACGACTAGAATACCGCCTTTTCACATGACAAACGATCCCTCTCGCAAAGTCATTCCAAAAACCATGGCAATGGATGTTGGTAGGTTTACATATATCCCAGAATATTCCTTTTTTGAATTGCCTGAAAAACCACCTCATGAGAGCGTAAAAACGTTTTTGCGATAAACGGGAGTTTTTGCGAAATTGACGTGTTTCCATTGTGCGTATTTTCAATTCGCAATTTCAATTTGCGCAATTTGAAGGGTAATGGAAACGCGGCTTGTGTCTCACACTGCCGTCACTGCTGGGGGTGGGAGCGGCTTCATTAGCTGATTGCCGTTCTCTTGGAGCTATATGGGGAGGCTACCCTGGTAATCCAGAGTTCTCGCGAGAGCACACGTTGAATTTGCTCAGCGAGTTACTCTGGTGTCGAGTAATGATGCTCATTAAATATGCCTCTCGATCTGAGCTGCACCAATCACATCGGGTTACCTGATATAGGCGGGCCAGAGGCGAGCTAAACAGATGACGACAGCGCTGTGACTTCGAAGTCATTAGTAAACATTGCAAGATGGCTATGGATGAACACCATTTGTTTGAAACGGCTTTGGCCGCTACAATGAAAGAATTAGACTTTTTCTCTAAAAGAGGAACAGCGTTTTTGCTTTTTTACCGACTGGATACAGTAAGAGTCTAATCTACCAGTTAGCTCCACTGGTAGCTAAGCGATAACTTGTTGTGATTGGTCGTAGTGTTATCCAATTGCGTGCAGTGAGATTTTCAAATGTATGCTTGGTGCCGCCCCTCGAGCTTGCCGATTTTCATTAGTCGACGCCAGACCATTAATCTTTTAGATTTAGGTCTGGATTTCCAGGCTATGGGGAGGCTGCAGTAGAGCAGTGATGGGCACTTGGGCCGAAGATGATGCTCCTGTCGGCTATTTACGAGTAGCATGCTTCTTGCTGTTTGCGTGGCTGCGAAGTGCACCCTCACCCATATTTGATAGCTCAATAGTAGTTTTACAAACTTTACATTTAGCTTTTCTGTCGTCTACTTTTAACACCCAGGGCCCTATTTTAACGATCTGAAACGCAAGTGTCAAGCGCAAAGCGCAAGTAACTTTGTGGGCGGGTCTATCTATCTATCTATCTATCTATCTATCGTAATAATGTATGATTTGCAAAAATGAAAACTGCTGCTTCTGTGTAGATGAGAGAATCAAAGTGCGTGTTGTGCACACACTACATTGATTATGGCCAAGCTTGCGCCCTAAAAATAGCATATGAATAACATGCGCAACGCGCCACTGACTTTAAACAGTTTTTTTCCTGGTTAGTGGCGCAATTGTTTTCTAAACCTGCAAAATAGCATGAGGGAACGTTTGCGCCGGAACACGCCTCCTCTTTGCGCTGAACCGCCCCCCGGGAGCGCAAGTGTATTTCCTAACTTACCGACGTGCGTCTGAGGAGGGAAAAGTCCGCTTTGAGCGGGTGCAAAATAGGAATGATACATGTGTCGGTGTACAAAGTCAATTGCGCTGGGTGCAAGATAGGGCCCCCAGTCTTTAAATTGTTCATTTTGTAGCCAAAGCTCTTGAAATTTACATTTTCCTGGCATGTTTGCCTTAGTCGAATGCAGTCACCTGTACCTGTTAACTAAGTGATTTCCAATTGAGCGGGAAGGGAATAAATATGGTGCTCAAAATAGCCTAAGCACAACAATACAGAAAGATGTGTGAAACAGCGCGATAAAAAAATCGGTATAGAAAAATTACATTTTGATAAATGGAAACTAAAATTTAAAGCAACAAACTAAATTCCCTGATATTCCATGACTTGGACAAAAAATATATAAAATTCCCTGACTTTCAATGTCTGGAATAGACCTTTTAAAATTCCATGACATTCCAGAAATTCCATGACCCGTGGGAACCCTGTGTTAAGGAAGTTTGTAGTAGACTAATTCACACACACACACACACACACACACACACACACACACACACACACACACACACACACACCCTTCATGTTTTATGGGGATTTTCCATAGAAATAATGATTTGTTTTACTGTACAAATTATATCCCCTAATCTGAAACCTCCCATTACAGAAAATGTTCTGCATTATGTATGATTTACAAGCTGTTTTCCTTGTGGGGACCAAAAAAATGTCCCCATAAGATCAATAAGCAGGTGAGTTTGATCAAGGTTGCTGCTAAACTCTGCAGGAAAATAGACCTCGAGGACCAGAGTTGAGAACCCCTGCCCTACACATTGATTGCAAATGTTCTGATTCTTTATTATTGTTGGGTAATTGTCACGGATCTGGCTGTCACATCAGCCATTCACACAGCACACCTTCACCAGAGTACTGAACACTCACACCTGCACTTCATCTGCACCATCATCAAGCCAGCTACAAAAGCACACACCTCGTCTCACATCATTGTCTGGTCTTGTTTCTATGAAGTGCTTACCTGTTCTCCAGCGTTGGTACTCCAGTGTATTCCTCTCCTGTGTTCTCCTGTCATCATCCTGCATACTCACCAAACACGAAGAGGTGTGTGCGTCCATCCAGCCATCCGTCCAACTATCCATGATCTCCTGCACCTGTAAAACAAGGAAGGTCTTCGTTACTAAGCTTTACTCATTCTTCAAAGTCTATTTGAACTGCATACTCATCCGTATTCTCCATTCTGCTCAGTGCTGTTAATAAAGCTCACATTTCAATGTATTTCTTTGTGTCTGGATCTGCATTCTGTAACAGGTAACACTTTACAATAAGGCTTTATTAGTTAATTCACTATAGTTAACATAAACTGACAATGGACAATACTCCTAAAGCAGTTATTAATCTTGGTTAATGTTAATTTCAACATTTAATAACACATTATTAAATTCAGAAGGATTTAATGGACCTGAGCTAACATGAACTAACAATGATCAGTTGTAGTTTTTTTTTAAACTAATGTTAACAAAGAATAACTATGGTAACAGATGTAGCTTTTGCTCAATGTTAATGTTGGTTAATGCATTAACTGACTTTACCTTATTGTAAAGTGTTACCTATTGTTCTTTATAATTCTTTATTACACTTGAATCAGTTTAAAACATATGTTTACTTTATGTAGTTTTTGTGTGCATTACTTTATTGGATTTAAATATAATTTAGTTTGTTTTGTTTTAAGAAAAAATATATAAAACCTGTTATTGTTTGAAAACGCTCATTTCAATATCGTGATAATACCATATATATTCGGTCAAATTCCTAAAAAAAACCCAATAATAATATTAATGTCCATGGGAAAATGTGGGTCCCATGGCCAAACCAGTTGAGAACTGCTGGTCCAGTATAAGGGACAATTTCAGATACAGCCGTAGTGTCTTAGTGACTGTTCAAAGTCTTGTTTGTTGAATTTTTCCAGTTGTAAATATTGTAAAAAAAAAAGAAAAAAAAATCAGCTTTCCCATTTATTTGTAATTTTACTTATAATGGCAGTAATTCTGAATTTAATATCTTTGTTACTGTGAAGATGTTTCATTCAAAAGGAATCGATAAAACAAAACTCTTTAATAATTATGTGGCCAAGACACAAACTGAAAAGATATATTGAAGCTCTACAACTATGATGTCACAGAGACATTCTATAGAACTCTCCTGAGCAAGAGTCCCACAAAGACACAATCCTGAGAAGACTTTAATCAGAGTTTGAGGAGAGAAGACTGAATACATTTACAGTCCTGAGAGAACATGGAGAACATTAGAGCAACAGCCTTTGACGTGTTTGATGAAGCACGTTTACTGGGCGAACACACTGACTTGATCATCAAGTCAAATGACAGAGAATTTCAAGTGCACAAGATCATCATGTGTGGCTGCAGCTCCTACTTTAGGTGAGAAGAAGCATTTGAACTGCAATTGTGTGCAAATTACCTAGAAATGATTATAATTATATACATCATTTCCACTGCCAACATTATACGGTTGAAACTGCCTAAGTCCAAATATATAAATGCATGAAAATGAATGAGTGTATTGCCAGAAAAAAGAATGTAACTATGATATCTAGGCAAACACATTCTTGAAATTTTATTCTGGAAGTGGCTATGAATGAAGTTTTACCCAGCATTTCAAATTTAATATAGGAAACTGCATTGGCATCTGCAAGTTGACAGAGGACTTTTCCTCCTGCTCAAAGCTCCGCTGTAAAGCACAGCACTACATCCTGCAGCACTTTGAGGAGGTTCTGCACGTACCTGAGGAGTTCCTGGAGCTCTTCCTGGAACAGCTGGAGGCAGACATGGGGACTTGTGACTTGGTGACTTGGACTCGAGTCGCTATTTTTATGACTTGTGACTTGACTTGACAAAAAATAAAATACTTGAGACTTGACTCGGACTTGGAAGTTAAAGACTCGGGACTTGACATGACTTGAGACACGATGACTTGAATGACTTGAGTGTTAATCACATCATGTTTTCAGTTTGAATATAAAATATAGAAATTATTTTTAAAAATCAAGTTGATTACCCAGCTGGAGCGCAGGCTGAGAATAGCGTTGTCATGACTGGATCATGAAACTATCATCAGTCATGCCCTCTCGTACCTTACGCACACCACGCCCACTTAGATCAGATATCACATCAACATGTCAGCTGGAGGGGTACCGAGGGTCATCGCTTTCGGCTTCAAGAATTGTTCACAAGATGGCAAAAGACGAACAGCGCTTTGCAAGACATGCAACATTAACAGCCATTCTGCCCAGTAAGTGCTTGTCAATTTGTTAATGTTATCTGGTTAGTTGGTAGTTAGCTAATGTAATAATAGCTAAAGTAGCCATAAGGTTTTATCAGCGATTTCAGGCCCAAAAAAGGCCCAAATATAAATGATCACATTCATCTAATCTTTCCTAACGATGAGTGAGTGTGTGTGTGTGTGTGTGTGTGTGTGTGTGTGTGTGTGTGTGTGTGTGTGTGTGTGTGTGTGTGAGAGAGAGAGTGTGTGAGAGTGAGTGTGTGTGAGAGAGAGGAGAAATGTAACAAAGTTTAATGTTGTAAGTAAACTGTGTTTGAGAGAGAGAGAGAGAGGGAGGTGTTCAGAGAGGAGTCTGTTGGATGTTAAGCTGTTATTTGTTTTATGGACTCAATGTTGACAATTTAAAACATTTCAAACACTGTTGGCAGAAGTGAAAAATAAATAATTTTCACTTCTGAGCGCAAACGAAGGGAGACATTTCCCTTCGTTTGCGCCCTTCGTTTACACGCAAATGGAGAATTTGCCTCTGAAACCGATTCTTTCTAAAAACTCCGGCCAGAGTGGAGATTTAGAAAATCTTCGTTTGCATGTAAACTGAGACAAACGGATGTTTAGGCAGCCAACGTCACAGTATGCGCCAGAGCTCGCACCTACGCCAAAAGTGCGACCTATGTTTACATTTTCATTTGGCTTTGGTGATCATGGAAGCGTTCAGAGTAGCAGTCACATTTATGTTGGTGCAAACTCTTTTCGTGTGTTTGCATTTGCAAATACAGCTGCTCCATTATGTCGAGGAGCAGAGACGAATGAGTGCTCGGAGGTCAGCAATTTTGCAACAACTTCTCCTCCCTCCAACACGAAGAACCAGTCCGCGTCACCGCCAGCGTCGCCGGTTTTGGGTCCGACCTGGGCGAACTGCTGTCTGGTGGGAGAACTTTGAAAATGAAGATGTTGTCCCGGATGAGTGGCGTGAAAATTGTAGGATGTCAAGGTCATCGCTGCTGTCACTCTCCGAATTGCTGCGTCGAGGCTGAGACGACCGTCATGCGGTTCCCTGTCGCCTGCACCTTGTATTACCTGTCCGACGAGGGTAGACTGCGCAAGACAGCCAACGTTATGCCAACATAAATGTGTGTTGGCAGTGTGTGTACACAACCACCCTATAATGATAAAAATCCACCCAGTGCTTTTTTTTATAATCCCAATAAATCATAAGCACTGTCTCAGAACAAGCCGTTCTCAGATTCGCGGCAATGTGACGTCACTTTGCACAGGCCCCTCCCACGACTGTTGATTGACACTGCAGTTTGAGCATAGACCCGCCCTGAGGGAGCGGGACACAGTCCGCCATTGTTTCGACGCTTGAGCAGCTGTAAACTAGCCTGACTACGTCAGACTTCGTACTTCCGCTCAATTTCAGTTCGCTTCTGTACTCAGTCTGAGATAGCGACCTATCTCTCAGTTTTCCTCCGGCCTCAAAACAGCCGGCCAATCAACGAACAGAGGGCGGGCTGAGAGCCGTGACGTAGACGCTGATTGTACCGTGGATGCGGAGATTTACTTCACATAATCTGCAAAAGTCGTTCACAGCAATGTTCACTCCGGTATTTCGCTCGATGGTTTTGTTTTCACATCATACATGTGTTTACAGTGGAAGTTCGATGCGGCTGAGCCAGCGCATAACACACGTCATAACCAAACGTTATGTGATTGGCTTACGGGTAACCAATGATTTAAAACTTCAGACAAGCGCCGTCATGTGTCACTTTCACTTTCACTTTCACTTTATTAAAGGCACACTATGCAGCTTTCCGTTTTTGTCAAACAGCGACCCCTAGAGTCGCTGTGGAGTACTTGTATTTAATATTACTGTCGCCACTCGCGCAGAGCCGTCTCTGCACTCACGGCCTGATCCCTTCCGCCCTCTATACCGGTACCTGTTCAGTAGGATGGAGGCTGTAATGAGTGGAAATAAGGTGTGGCCCCTTTAAGAGCTGCGCGCGCCCTGTTGAACTGTCGGCAGTCTGTATTGTATGTGCACCTCGAACACCCCCATGTATGCGGGTTATTTCAGTTTGATGCTCATTCTTATCTTACTTTTGTTTATCAAGTAAAGCTGTGGACGGTAGAATGGGTGACAAACAGTTACACGAGTTCGATTGGGGAATAAAGTGCAAGTTGTGAGATGCCAATCGCCTCCGTGAGTCTGTCTGGCCTCTGTAATAACTTCATCTGTGAGCTATCCCTATTTCTCCTCCTGACACAACGCGTTACAAAGCGTCGGACATCGAACAGGCACAGATAAGCTCTGAAGATGTCTACTAGTCCATCAACAAGAACGATATTTACTCGAGTCTGACTCCTTGCTCGGTCAGTCTGCCGTTTCCTCTTTCTTTGGTCCTCCGACAAACCTTTCCTAGCTTTCTGCTTCTTTTTTACCGGTTCAGCCATGACGAAAGTGTGAAAAACTCAGTATCTAACGTTACCTTTTTCTATGTGTACGTGTGCACAGTGCAGTGCCATAAAGCAATTCGTTACAAGGCGAGACCTGATATCAAGCGATACACGCCCGCCGGCCCAAAGTTGCAAGGGTGGTTTTTCGGCTCACAGGCGCTTGGGGAGTGCGAGACGACCACCATTAAACCCGAAATAAGTCATATAACTATTCCAATGACTCCGAAGCTGTTCGGTTAAAGTAAAAAAGTTACTTAGTTCACCTTTAAGCACAGACTGAAAAGGTGTGTATATATTTGTTTACTGTTAGTTGTAACGAGTGTTTTGTGTACTTCGCTGTGTATGTTCCATGCTAATGAAAGGGAGAGAGAGAGTTTTGGATAAGACTTAAATGCTCACATCTTATACTGTTTTTATTTAGCTGCTCTTACAGTGATTTTCTGGAGTAAAACTAACGCTTCATCTTTTGTGTGATGTACAATAAACTTAATCGAACTCATCAGTATATTTTGGTCATCATTCGGACGAGGTCTGCTACAGCAGGCTTGTATTAATAGTGGATAAAAGCAGATGACAAATAAGTTATAACCATAATTAAGCTAAACTATACCTGTTCAATCTCCATACAGTATATATTCTCTGGCTCTGTGGGCATTATTGTCCGACTCCGAGTCGAAATGAACACCACTAATGAGAGTTTCTGTTTTGATATTATCAGATGAGATTGTCCTGGCTCTGAGCGCGAGCTCGTAAGGCTCCACCCTTTGGGCGGCAGCAGCAGCTCATTTGCATTTAAAGGGATACACACTAAAACGGTGTGTTTTTCTGAGCCCCCAAAAAATGACAATTTAAACATGCTGTAAAAAAAATATCTGTTGGGTATTATATTTATACATACTCTGGGGACATCAGAGACTTATTTTACATCTTGTGAAAAGGGTCATAATAGGTTCCCTGTAAGCATAAATACTGTTAAGGAAGTTTGTAGTAGACTAATTTACACACACACACACACACACACACACACACACACACACACACACACGCACACACACACACCCTTCATGTTTTATGGGGATTTTCCATAGAAATAATGATTTGTTTTACTGTACAAATTATATCCCCTAATCTGAAACCTCCCATTACAGAAAATGTTCTGCATTATGTATGATTTACAAGCTGTTTTCCTTGTGGGGACCAACAAAATGTCCCCATAAGATCAATAAGCAGGTGAGTTTGATCAAGGTTGCTGCTAAACTCTGCAGGAAAATAGACCTCGAGGACCAGAGTTGAGAACCCCTGCCCTACACATTGATTGCAAATGTTCTGATTCTTTATTATTGTTGGGTAATTGTCACGGATCTGCCAGGCTGTCACATCAGCCATTCACACAGCACACCTTCACCAGAGTACTGAACACTCACACCTGCACTTCATCTGCACCATCATCAAGCCAGCTACAAAAGCACACACCTCGTCTCACATCATTGTCTGGTCTTGTTTCTATGAAGTGCTTACCTGTTCTCCAGCGTTGGTACTCCAGTGTATTCCTCTCCTGTGTTCTCCTGTCATCATCCTGCATACTCACCAAACACGAAGAGGTGTGTGCGTCCATCCAGCCATCCGTCCAACTATCCATGATCTCCTGCACCTGTAAAACAAGGAAGGTCTTCGTTACTAAGCTTTACTCATTCTTCAAAGTCTATTTGAACTGCATACTCATCTGTATTCTCCATTCTGCTCAGTGCTGTTAATAAAGCTCACATTTCAATGTATTTCTTTGTGTCTGGATCTGCATTCTGTAACAGGTAACACTTTACAATAAGGCTTTATTAGTTAATTCACTATAGTTAACATAAACTGACAATGGACAATACTCCTAAAGCAGTTATTAATCTTGGTTAATGTTCATTTCAACATTTAATAACACATTATTAAATTCAGAAGGATTTAATGGACCTGAGCTAACATGAACTAACAATGATCAGTTGTATTTTTTTAAACTAATGTTAACAAAGAATAACTATGGTAACAGATGTAGCTTTTGCTCAATGTTAATGTTGGTTAATGCATTAACTGACTTCACCTTATTGTAAAGTGTTACCTATTGTTCTTTATAATTCTTTATAACACTTGAATCAGTTTAAAACATTTGTTTACTTTATGTAGTTTTTGTGTGCATTACTTTATTGGATTTAAACATAATTTAGTTTGTTTTGTTTTAAGAAAAAATATATAAAACCTGTTATTGTTTGAAAACGCTCATTTCAATATCGTGATAATACCATATATATTCGGTCAAATTCCTAAAAAAACCCCAATAATAATATTAATGTCCATGGGAAAATGTGGGTCCCATGGCCAAACCAGTTGAGAACTGCTGGTCCAGTATAAGGGACAATTTCAGATACAGCCGTAGTGTCTTAGTGACTGTTCAAAGTCTTGTTTGTTGAATTTTTCCAGTTGTAAATATTGTAAAAAAAAAAAAAAAAAAAAAAAAAAAAAATCAGCTTGCCCATTTATTTGTAATTTTACTTATAATGGCAGTAATTCTGAATTTAATATCTTTGTTACTGTGAAGATGTTTCATTCAAAAGGAATCGATAAAACAAAACTCGTTAATAATTATGTGGCCAAGACACAAACTGAAAAGATATATTGAAGCTCTACAACTATGATGTCACAGAGACATTCTATAGAACTCTCCAGAGCAAAAGTCCCACAAAGACACAATCCTGAGGAGACTTTAATCAGAGTTTGAGGAGAGAAGACTGAATACATTTACAGTCCTGAGAGAACATGGAGAACATAAGAGCAACAGCCTTTGACGTGTTTGATGAAGCACGTTTACTGGGTGAACACACTGACTTGATCATCAAGTCAAATGACAGAGAATTTCAAGTGCACAAGATCATCATGTGTGGCTGCAGCTCCTACTTTAGGTGAGAAGAAGCATTTGAACTGCAATTGTGTGCAAATTACCTAGAAATGATTATAATTATATACATCATTTCCACTGCCAACATTATACGGTTGAAATTGCCTAAGTCCAAATATATAAATGCATGAAAATGAATGAGTGTATTGCCAGAAAAAAAGAATGTAACTATGATATCTAGGCAAACACATTCTTGAAATTTTATTCTGGAAGTGGCTATGAATGAAGTTTTACCCAGCATTTCAAATTTAATATAGGAAACTGCATTGGCATCTGCAAGTTGACAGAGGACTTTTCCTCCTGCTCAAAGCTCCGCTGTAAAGCACAGCACTACATCCTGCAGCACTTTGAGGAGGTTCTGCACGTACCTGAGGAGTTCCTGGAGCTCTTCCTGGAACAGCTGGAGGCAGACATGGGGACTTGTGACTTGGTGACTTGGACTCGAGTCGCTATTTTTATGACTTGTGACTTGACTTGACAAAAAATAAAATACTTGAGACTTGACTCGGACTTGGAAGTTAAAGACTCGGGACTTGACATGACTTGAGACACGATGACTTGAATGACTTGAGTGTTAATCACATCATGTTTTCAGTTTGAATATAAAATATAGAAATTATTTTTAAAAATCAAGTTGATTACCCAGCTGGAGCGCAGGCTGAGAATAGCGTTGTCATGACTGGATCATGAAACTATCATCAGTCATGCCCTCTCGTACCTTACGCACACCACGCCCACTTAGATCAGATATCACATCAACATGTCAGCCGGAGGGGTACCGAGGGTCATCGCTTTCGGCTTCAAGAATTGTTCACAAGATGGCAAAAGACGAACAGCGCTTTGCAAGACATGCAACATTAACAGCCATTCTGCCCAGTAAGTGCTTGTCAATTTGTTAATGTTATCTGGTTAGTTGGTAGTTAGCTAATGTAATAATTAGCTAAAGTAGCCATAAGGTTTTATCAGCGATTTCAGGCCCAAAAAAGGCCCAAATATAAATGATCACATTCATCTAATCTTTCCTAACGATGAGTGAGTGTGTGTGTGTGTGTGTGAGAGAGAGAGAGAGAGAGTGTGTGAGAGTGAGTGTGTGTGAGAGAGAGGAGAAATGTAACAAAGTTTAATGTTGTAAGTAAACTGTGTTTGAGAGAGAGAGAGAGAGGGAGGTGTTCAGAGAGGAGTCTGTTGGATGTTAAGCTGTTATTTGTTTTATGGACTCAATGTTGACAATTTAAAACATTTCAAACACTGTTGGCAGAAGTGAAAAATAAATAATTTTCACTTCTGAGCGCAAACGAAGGGAGACATTTCCCTTCGTTTGCGCCCTTCGTTTACACGCAAATGGAGAATTTGCCTCTGAAACCGATTCTTTCTAAAATCTCCGGCCAGAGTGGAGATTTAGAAAATCTTCGTTTGCATGTAAACTGAGACAAACGGATGTTTAGGCAGCCAACGTCACAGTATGCGCCAGAGCTCGCACCTACGCCAAAAGTGCGACCTATGTTTACATTTTCATTTGGCTTTGGTGATCATGGAAGCGTTCAGAGTAGCAGTCACATTTATGTTGGTGCAAACTCTTTTCGTGTGTTTGCATTTGCAAATACAGCTGCTCCATTATGTCGAGGAGCAGAGACGAATGAGTGCTCGGAGGTCAGCAATTTTGCAACAACTTCTCCTCCCTCCAACACGAAGAACCAGTCCGCGTCACCGCCAGCGTCGCCGGTTTTGGGTCCGACCTGGGCGAACTGCTGTCTGGTGGGAGAACTTTGAAAATGAAGATGTTGTCCCGGATGAGTGGCGTGAAAATTGTAGGATGTCAAGGTCATCGCTGCTGTCACTCTCCGAATTGCTGCGTCCCTACATCGAGGCTGAGACGACCGTCATGCGGTTCCCTGTCGCCTGCACCTTGTATTACCTGTCCGACGAGGGTAGACTGCGCAAGACAGCCAACGTTATGCCAACATAAATGTGTGTTGGCAGTGTGTGTACACAACCACCCTATAATGATAAAAATCCACCCAGTGCTTTTTTTATAATCCCAATAAATCATAAGCACTGTCTCAGAACAAGCCGTTCTCAGATTCGCGGCAATGTGACGTCACTTTGCACAGGCCCCTCCCACGACTGTTGATTGACACTGCAGTTTGAGCATAGACCCGCCCTGAGGGAGCGGGACACAGTCCGCCATTGTTTCGACGCTTGAGCAGCTGTAGACTAGCCTGACTACGTCAGACTTCGTACTTCCGCTCAATTTCAGTTCGCTTCTGTACTCAGTCTGAGATAGCGACCTATCTCTCAGTTTTCCTCCGGCCTCAAAACAGCCGGCCAATCAACGAACAGAGGGCGGGCTGAGAGCAGTGACGTAGACGCTGATTGTACCGTGGATGCGGAGATTTACTTCACATAATCTGCAAAAGTCATTCACAGCCATGTTCACTCCGGTATTTCGCTCGATGGTTTTGTTTTGACATCATACATGTGTTTACAGTGGAAGTTCGATGCGGCTGAGCCAGCGCATAACACACGTCATAACCAAACGTTATGTGATTGGCTTACGGGTAACCAATGATTTAAAACTTCAGACAAGCGCCGTCATGTGTCACTTTCACTTTCACTTTCACTTTATTAAAGGCACACTATGCAGCTTTCCGTTTTTGTCAAACAGCGACCCCTAGAGTCGCTGTGGAGTACTTGTATTTAATATTACTGTCGCCACTCGCGCAGAGCCGTCTCTGCACTCACGGCCTGATCCCTTCCGCCCTCTATACCGGTACCTGTTCAGTAGGACGGAGGCTGTAATGAGTGGAAATAAGGTGTGGCCCCTTTAAGAGCTGCGCGCGCCCTGTTGAACTGTCGGCAGTCTGTATTGTATGTGCACCTCGAACACCCCCATGTATGCGGGTTATTTCAGTTTGATGCTCATTCTTATCTTACTTTTGTTTATCAAGTAAAGATCAATTTGCGTTATAAAAAGGCCCTAAAAGCTGCCAGGGCTGAGCACCTCCGCAAACTAATAGAAAACAACCAAAACAATCCAAGGTTTCTATTTAACACCGTGGCTAGACTAACAAATAAACAGACGTCACCCGAACAAAATATCCCGTTACAGTTCAGTAGTAATGATTTCATGAACTTCTTCACTGAGAAAATAGAAAGCATCAGAACCACAATTATAAACGTTCAATCTTCAATCGCGCCTTATAATTCAGCTTCAATTATCACCCCGAAAGAACAATTACAGTGCTTTACAACTATAGAACAAAAAGAGTTAAATAAACGTATCACTTCATCTAAAACAACAACATGTTTATTAGATCCTATACCAACTAAACTACTGAAAGAAGTGTTACCTGTAGTGGAAGAGCCTCTCCTCAATATTATTAACTCGTCTTTATCTTTAGGTCATGTTCCAAGAACATTTAAACTGGCAGTTATAAAACCTCTCATTAAGAAACCACAATTAGATCATAATAATCTAGCAAATTATAGACCCATTTCAAATCTTCCATTTATGTCTAAAATATTAGAAAAAGTGGTGTCCGCTCAACTGGGATCTTTCTTGCAACAAAATGATATCTATGAAAAGTTTCAGTCTGGATTCAGACCGCATCATAGCACTGAAACTGCGCTCGTTAAAATCACAAATGATTTACTTTTAGCTTCTGACCAAGGCTGTATCTCAATACTAGTTTTACTTGATCTTAGTGCTGCGTTCGATACTATAGATCACACAATACTCTTAGATCGACTACAAAATTATACTGGTGTTCAAGGACAAGCACTAAGCTGGTTCAAATCATACCTATCTGACCGCTACCATTTTGTCTATTTAAATGGAGAAAAATCGATCATAACTCCAGTAAACTATGGAGTGCCGCAGGGATCTGTATTAGGCCCTCTGTTATTTTCAATATATATGATGCCACTTGGAAATATTATAAGGAAACATGGAATTAGTTTCCATTGTTATGCCGATGACACTCAAATATATATTTCATCACGGCCGGATGAAAACGCTACATTTTCCAAATTGACAGAGTGTGTTAAAGATATAAAAGATTGGATGACGCGTAATTTTCTTTTATTAAATCCAGACAAGACAGAGGTAATACTTATCGGTTCAAAAAACCGCCCACAAAACCTCGCACAATACAACTTTAACATCATAGGATGTCCTGTTACTTTATCCTCTACAGTAAAAGACCTGGGTGTTATACTCGATTGCAACCTGTCTTTTGAAAATCATATTTCATATGTTACAAAAACAGCCTTTTTCCACCTTAGAAACATTGCTAAGCTACGTAATATGCTATCAGTTTCTGATGCAGAAAAGTTAGTTCATGCATTCATGACCTCGAGACTGGATTACTGTAATGCTTTATTAGCTGGTTGTCCTGCATCCTCAATAAACAAGCTACAGTTAGTCCAAAATGCCGCCGCTAGAGTTCTTACGAGATCAAGAAAATATGATCATATAACACCGATTTGATCATCACTGCATTGGTTACCTATAAAGTTCCGTATTAATTACAAGGTATTGCTACTGACTTATAAAGCCCTAAACGGCTTAGCTCCAGTCTATTTAACGGATCTTCTATCGCCCTATAATCCATCGCGCTCTTTAAGATCACTAAATTCAAGGCTTTTGGTCATACCTAGGATATCCAGAACCACCAAAGGAGGGAGAGCATTTTCACATTTGGCTCCAAAACTCTGGAATAGTCTTCCTGATACTGTTCGTTGCTCAGACTCGCTCTCCCAGTTTAAAACTAGATTAAAGTCGCATCTCTTCAGCCAGGCATTCATATAATCCTACAGTTCAAACTACAATCCGGCCTCTATCCAATGCCAGAGGAGAACTGGCCCCCGACTGAGCCTGGGTTCTCCCAAGGTTTTTTTTTTCTCCATTAAGGCACCTGATGGAGTTTTAGGACACCATTAGGTCACTTGATGGAGTTTTTCGGTTCCTTGCCACTGTTGCCTTTGGCTTGCTCAGTTGGGGATATTTTGGGGATATTTAATTTAATTTTATCAATCAATAAATTCCTCTTGAAACAAACTTTGTTGTATTATTTTAATTTAATACTTTGAAGCTGCTTTGATGCAATCTGTATTGTGAAAAGCGCTATACAAATAAACTTGACTTGACTTGACTTAAAGCTGTGGACGGTAGAATGGGTGACAAACAGTTACACGAGTTCGATTGGGGAATAAAGTGCAAGTTGTGAGATGCCAATCGCCTCCGTGAGTCTGTCTGGCCTCTGAAATAACTTCATCTGTGAGCTATCCCTATTTCTCCTCCTGACACAACGCGTTACAAAGCGTCGGACATCGAACAGGCACAGATAAGCTCTGAAGATGTCTACTAGTCCATCAACAAGAACGATATTTACTCGAGTCTGACTCCTTGCTCGGTCAGTCTGCCGTTTCCTCTTTCTTTGGTCCTCCGACAAACCTTTCCTAGCTTTCTGCTTCTTTTTTACCGGTTCAGCCATGACGAAAGTGTGAAGAACTCAGTATCTAACGTTACCTTTTTCTACGTGTACGTGTGCACTGTGCAGTGCCATAAAGCAATTCGTTACAACGCGAGACCTGATATCAAGCGATACACGCCCGCCGGCCCAAAGTTGCAAGGGTGGTTTTTCGGCTCACAGGCGCTTGGGGGGTGCGAGACGACCACCATTCAACCCGAAATAAGTCATATAACTATTCCAATGACTCCGAAGCTGTTCGGATAAGACTTAAATGCTCACATCTTATACTGTTTTTATTTAGCTGCTCTTACAGTGATTTTCTGGAGTAAAACTAACGCTTCATCTTTTGTGTGATGTACAATAAACTTAATCGAACTCATCAGTATATTTTGGTCATCATTCGGACGAGGTCTGCTACAGCAGGCTTGTATTAATAGTGGATAAAAGCAGATGACAAATAAGTTATAACCATAATTAAGCTAAACTATACCTGTTCAATCTCCATACAGTATATATTCTCTGGCTCTGTGGGCATTATTGTCCGACTCCGAGTCGAAATGAACACCACTAATGAGAGTTTCTGTTTTGATATTATCAGATGAGATTGTCCTGGCTCTGAGCGCGAGCTCGTAAGGCTCCACCCTTTGGGCGGCAGCAGCAGCTCATTTGCATTTAAAGGGATACACACTAAAACGGTGTGTTTTTCTGAGCCCCCCAAAAATGACAATTTAAACATGCTGTAAAAAAAATATCTGTTGGGTATTATATTTATACATACTCTGGGGACATCAGAGACTTATTTTACATCTTGTGAAAAGGGTCATAATAGGTGCCCTGTAAGCATAAATACTGTTAAGGAAGTTTGTAGTAGACTAATTTACACACACACACACACACGCACACACACACACCCTTCATGTTTTATGGGGATTTTCCATAGAAATAATGATTTGTTTTACTGTACAAATTATATCCCCTAATCTGAAACCTCCCATTACAGAAAATGTTCTGCATTATGTATGATTTACAAGCTGTTTTCCTTGTGGGGACCAAAAAAATGTCCCCATAAGATCAATAAGCAGGTGAGTTTGATCAAGGTTGCTGCTAAACTCTGCAGGAAAATAGACCTCGAGGACCAGAGTTGAGAACCCCTGCCCTACACATTGATTGCAAATGTTCTGATTCTTTATTATTGTTGGGTAATTGTCACGGATCTGCCAGGCTGTCACATCAGCCATTCACACAGCACACCTTCACCAGAGTACTGAACACTCACACCTGCACTTCATCTGCACCATCATCAAGCCAGCTACAAAAGCACACACCTCGTCTCACATCATTGTCTGGTCTTGTTTCTATGAAGTGCTTACCTGTTCTCCAGCGTTGGTACTCCAGTGTATTCCTCTCCTGTGTTCTCCTGTCATCATCCTGCATACTCACCAAACACGAAGAGGTGTGTGCGTCCATCCAGCCATCCGTCCAACTATCCATGATCTCCTGCACCTGTAAAACAAGGAAGGTCTTCGTTACTAAGCTTTACTCATTCTTCAAAGTCTATTTGAACTGCATACTCATCTGTATTCTCCATTCTGCTCAGTGCTGTTAATAAAGCTCACATTTCAATGTATTTCTTTGTGTCTGGATCTGCATTCTGTAACAGGTAACACTTTACAATAAGGCTTTATTAGTTAATTCACTATAGTTAACATAAACTGACAATGGACAATACTCCTAAAGCAGTTATTAATCTTGGTTAATGTTCATTTCAACATTTAATAACACATTATTAAATTCAGAAGGATTTAATGGACCTGAGCTAACATGAACTAACAATGATCAGTTGTATTTTTTTAAACTAATGTTAACAAAGAATAACTATGGTAACAGATGTAGCTTTTGCTCAATGTTAATGTTGGTTAATGCATTAACTGACTTTACCTTATTGTAAAGTGTTACCTATTGTTCTTTATAATTCTTTATAACACTTGAATCAGTTTAAAACATTTGTTTACTTTATGTAGTTTTTGTGTGCATTACTTTATTGGATTTAAACATAATTTTGTTTGTTTTGTTTTAAGAAAAAATATATAAAACCTGTTATTGTTTGAAAACGCTCATTTCAATATCGTGATAATACCATATATATTCGGTCAAATTCCTAAAAAAAAAACCAATAATAATATTAATGTCCATGGGAAAATGTGGGTCCCATGGCCAAACCAGTTGAGAACTGCTGGTCCAGTATAAGGGACAATTTCAGATACAGCCGTAGTGTCTTAGTGACTGTTCAAAGTCTTGTTTGTTGAATTTTTCCAGTTGTAAATATTGTAAAAAAAAAAGAAAAAAAAATCAGCTTTCCCATTTATTTGTAATTTTACTTATAATGGCAGTAATTCTGAATTTAATATCTTTGTTACTGTGAAGATGTTTCATTCAAAAGGAATCGATAAAACAAAACTCTTTAATAATTATGTGGCCAAGACACAAACTGAAAAGATATATTGAAGCTCTACAACTATGATGTCACAGAGACATTCTATAGAACTCTCCTGAGCAAGAGTCCCACAAAGACACAATCCTGAGAAGACTTTAATCAGAGTTTGAGGAGAGAAGACTGAATACATTTACAGTCCTGAGAGAACATGGAGAACATTAGAGCAACAGCCTTTGACGTGTTTGATGAAGCACGTTTACTGGGCGAACACACTGACTTGATCATCAAGTCAAATGACAGAGAATTTCAAGTGCACAAGATCATCATGTGTGGCTGCAGCTCCTACTTTAGGTGAGAAGAAGCATTTGAACTGCAATTGTGTGCAAATTACCTAGAAATGATTATAATTATATACATCATTTCCACTGCCAACATTATACGGTTGAAATTGCCTAAGTCCAAATATATAAATGCATGAAAATGAATGAGTGTATTGCCAGAAAAAAATAATGTAACTATGATATCTAGGCAAACACATTCTTGAAATTTTATTCTGGAAGTGGCTATGAATGAAGTTTTACCCAGCATTTCAAATTTAATATAGGAAACTGCATTGGCATCTGCAAGTTGACAGAGGACTTTTCCTCCTGCTCAAAGCTCCGCTGTAAAGCACAGCACTACATCCTGCAGCACTTTGAGGAGGTTCTGCACGTACCTGAGGAGTTCCTGGAGCTCTTCCTGGAACAGCTGGAGGCAGACATGGGGACTTGTGACTTGGTGACTTGGACTCGAGTCGCTATTTTTATGACTTGTGACTTGACTTGACAAAAAATAAAATACTTGAGACTTGACTCGGACTTGGAAGTTAAAGACTCGGGACTTGACATGACTTGAGACACGATGACTTGAATGACTTGAGTGTTAATCACATCATGTTTTCAGTTTGAATATAAAATATAGAAATTATTTTTAAAAATCAAGTTGATTACCCAGCTGGAGCGCAGGCTGAGAATAGCGTTGTCATGACTGGATCATGAAACTATCATCAGTCATGCCCTCTCGTACCTTACGCACACCACGCCCACTTAGATCAGATATCACATCAACATGTCAGCCGGAGGGGTACCGAGGGTCATCGCTTTCGGCTTCAAGAATTGTTCACAAGATGGCAAAAGACGAACAGCGCTTTGCAAGACATGCAACATTAACAGCCATTCTGCCCAGTAAGTGCTTGTCAATTTGTTAATGTTATCTGGTTAGTTGGTAGTTAGCTAATGTAATAATTAGCTAAAGTAGCCATAAGGTTTTATCAGCGATTTCAGGCCCAAAAAAGGCCCAAATATAAATGATCACATTCATCTAATCTTTCCTAACGATGAGTGTGTGTGTGTGTGTGTGTGTGTGTGTGTGTGTGTGTGTGTGTGTGTGTGTGTGTGTGTGTGTGTGTGTGTGTGAGAGAGAGAGAGAGAGAGTGTGTGAGAGTGAGTGTGTGTGAGAGAGAGGAGAAATGTAACAAAGTTTAATGTTGTAAGTAAACTGTGTTTGAGAGAGAGAGAGAGAGAGAGGGAGGTGTTCAGAGAGGAGTCTGTTGGATGTTAAGCTGTTATTTGTTTTATGGACTCAATGTTGACAATTTAAAACATTTCAAACACTGTTGGCAGAAGTGAAAAATAAATAATTTTCACTTCTGAGCGCAAACGAAGGGAGACATTTCCCTTCGTTTGCGCCCTTCGTTTACACGCAAATGGAGAATTCGCCTCTGAAACCGATTCTTTCTAAAAACTCCGGCCAGAGTGGAGATTTTGAAAATCTTCGTTTGCATGTAAACTGAGACAAGCGGATGTTTAGGCAGCCAACGTCACAGTATGCGCCAGAGCTCGCACCTACGCCAAAAGTGCGACCTATGTTTACATTTTCATTTGGCTTTGGTGATCATGGAAGCGTTCAGAGTAGCAGTCACATTTATGTTGGTGCAAACTCTTTTCGTGTGTTTGCATTTGCAAATACAGCTGCTCCATTATGTCGAGGAGCAGAGACGAATGAGTGCTCGGAGGTCAGCAATTTTGCAACAACTTCTCCTCCCTCCAACACGAAGAACCAGTCCGCGTCACCGCCAGCGTCGCCGGTTTTGGGTCCGACCTGGGCGAACTGCTGTCTGGTGGGAGAACTTTGAAAATGAAGATGTTGTCCCGGATGAGTGGCGTGAAAATTGTAGGATGTCAAGGTCATCGCTGCTGTCACTCTCCGAATTGCTGCGTCGAGGCTGAGACGACCGTCATGCGGTTCCCTGTCGCCTGCACCTTGTATTACCTGTCCGACGAGGGTAGACTGCGCAAGACAGCCAACGTTATGCCAACATAAATGTGTGTTGGCAGTGTGTGTACACAACCACCCTATAATGATAAAAATCCACCCAGTGCTTTTTTTTATAATCCCAATAAATCATAAGCACTGTCTCAGAACAAGCCATTCTCAGATTCGCGGCAATGTGACGTCACTTTGCACAGGCCCCTCCCACGACTGTTGATTGACACTGCAGTTTGAGCATAGACCCGCCCTGAGGGAGCGGGACACAGTCCGCCATTGTTTCGACGCTTGAGCAGCTGTAAACTAGCCTGACTACGTCAGACTTCGTACTTCCGCTCAATTTCAGTTCGCTTCTGTACTCAGTCTGAGATAGCGACCTATCTCTCAGTTTTCCTCCGGCCTCAAAACAGCCGGCCAATCAACGAACAGAGGGCGGGCTGAGAGCCGTGACGTAGACGCTGATTGTACCGTGGATGCGGAGATTTACTTCACATAATCTGCAAAAGTCGTTCACAGCCATGTTCACTCCGGTATTTCGCTCGATGGTTCTGTTTTCACATCATACATGTGTTTACAGTGGAAGTTCGATGCGGCTGAGCCAGCGCATAACACACGTCATAACCAAACGTTATGTGATTGGCTTACGGGTAACCAATGATTTAAAACTTCAGACAAGCGCCGTCATGTGTCACTTTCACTTTCACTTTCACTTTATTAAAGGCACACTATGCAGCTTTCCGTTTTTGTCAAACAGCGCCCCCTAGAGTCGCTGTGGAGTACTTGTATTTAATATTACTGTCGCCACTCGAGCAGAGCCGTCTCTGCACTCACGGCCTGATCCCTTCCGCCCTCTATACCGGTACCTGTTCAGTAGGATGGAGGCTGTAATGAGTGGAAATAAGGTGTGGCCCCTTTAAGAGCTGCGCGCGCCCTGTTGAACTGTCGGCAGTCTGTATTGTATGTGCACCTCGAACACCCCCATGTATGCGGGTTATTTCAGTTTGATGCTCATTCTTATCTTACTTTTGTTGATCAAGTAAAGCTGTGGACGATAGAATGGGTGACAAACAGT